>NW_006408832.1:677046-684328 GCF_000296735.1 Chrysochloris asiatica
AGGGAACAGTGACCGGAGAAGGATATCATGTTTGGCAAGATGGAGGGTCAGAGAAAAAGAGGAAGACCCCCAACGAGATGAATTGGCCAGGTGGCAGCATCGATGGACAAGTAGTGAGGTTGGCCCAGGATCAGACATTGTTTTGTTCTGCTATGCATAAGGTCGCTATGAGTCAGTGCTGACTCAATGGCACCTAACAACAACAACAATTATCAACACTCATGGAAACAGCAGTAAGAAATCAAATGATGTATTGCATTACACAAATCTGCTGCGCAAGACCTCTTTAAAATGTACAAGAGCAGAGATGTCATCAGTTTGAGGACTAAGGTGCACCTGACTTAAACCATGGTGCTTTCAATCCCCTCATATGCATGTGAAAGTTGAACAATGAATAAGGAAGACCACAGAGTTGATGCGTTTGAGTTATGATGTTGGAGGAGAATATTAAAAGTACCATGGACTGCCAAAAGAACAAACCAATTCGTGTTGGAAGAAGTACAACCAGAATGCTCCCTGCAAGCCAGAATGGTCAGACTTTGTTTCTCATACTTAGGACATATTGTCAGAAGAGACCAGTCCCTGGAGAAGCTTGGAAGAGTAGAGGGTCAGAGAAAAAGAGGAAGAGCCCCCACCAAGATGGACTGGCACAGTGGCAGCACCAATGGGCTCATACGTAACAATAGTGAGGATGGCCCAGGACCAGGATCACTAGGAGTCAGTACCGACTCGATGGCACCTAACAACAACAAAGTCAGCCTTGGTGGTTAGGCATTGGACTGCTAACCACCAGGTTAGTGGTTCAAACCGGCTCGACTCGATGGCAGTGGTGTATGTTTTGTGCTTTTTAAGGCCCACCCCCTCCTGCAGGGCTGGTAAGCTTTAAAGGGGACCTCATTTCCATATTCTGAACCCCCAGGTCCTAAGGGTGCCTTCCAGCTCTGGCCATATCCCAGAACCACCCTAGCTTTACCAGTGGCCACAGCCCCTTCAGAATCCTGGTGTAGTGCTGTGGGGTAATGCATCAGATCACAAGATCAGTTTAAACCAAAAGGTTGGTGGTTCAAATTCACCAACTGCTCCTGGGAAACCTCACACAGGGTCACTATGAGTCAGAACTGACTCAGTGGCACCTTAACCACAACAGCCCCTGCCCACCCAGAGGTCCTGGTGCAGTTGGTCTGGGTGGGTCCTGGACGTTGTCGATTTTAAAGCCCTCTGAACGGTTCTAATGTGAAGCTTCCCAAAGACCGCGGGACAGACAGTCAAGCGAGGACAACCAGGGGGGTTTGAGACGGCCTTTCCCTGCAAGCTTTAGTTGGTCACACTCATGGAGCACCCCGCACCACCACCCCCACATGCAACACTGGCCCAGCTAGTGGTCAAGCAGTACCAGGACACAGGACTCTTGAAGCCAAGCTAACTGTTCTTCCCATTTCCCTGTGGGAAACAACTATCATCCAGCCTGCTCCTAATCTTTCTTCTGAAAACTCACATGTTTCTAGAAACATAAGCCACAAGGAAACTGGCAAGATTGTCTTTACTCAGACAGCAGAACTGTGCCTCTCTCCAGAAGACTCCTTGGGAGCCCTGGTGGAGCCGTGGATTAGGTACTGGGCTGCTAACTGAAGAGCTGGCTGTTTAAACCCACCAGCTGCTCTTCAGAAAAAAGAAGAGGCTATGTGCTTTAGTAAGGAGCTCTGGTAGCGTAGTGGTTACGAATCGGGCTGCAAACCTAAAGGTCAACGGTTCGAAACTACCAGCCGCTCCATGGGAGAAAGATGAGGCTTTCTACTCCCGTAAAGATTTACACCCTCGGAAAACCTGTACAGGGTCGCTATGGGTCGGAACCGACTCGACGGCACTTAACAACAACAATGTGCTTTAGTAAAGATTTACAGCCTCAGAAACCTGATGGCGAGTTCTAGTCTGATCCTCAGGGTGGCTGTGAGCTGGAATCAGTGAGTCTTGGGGACTAAATGTCAAGCTAGACCATCCCAAGGAGAAGAAGACGAGGCACAGAAAGATGGAACCGCCCATCCCAATGCTGTCTGGGAAAAGCTGGGCACTCTGAGAAGACCGCATCAGGCCTACTGGAACTGTCCTGCCTTAGGTGCTGTATCAGTGCCCCAGTGTGGAATAACTAGCCACCCCCTCGCATGGAAGGGGACTCCCTATGACCTGCATTTCCAAAGTCCTGGCACCACGTGCTGTATTTGTGCAAGTTCATGTTGGAACCGTTTGTTAGGTGTAGGGGTGTGTGTGTGGAGTCCCTGGGTGATGTAACAGTAATGCTTGACTGCTAACCAAACTGTTGGAAGCCTGTATCCACCCAGAGGTAAGTAGGAGTGTCTCCACCACCCCCACCACCCCTGCTGCTGACCTCGACACCGTTTGTATCTCTCCATTTGTATCTCTCCGCTGCCTGCTACAAACAAGAGCAGGGCTTCCTGTGTGTCTGAGGTTGTAGGGTGTCTGGGCAGATACATTCATGCGTTAGCTGGGGACTTATCAAGCAGGGCACTACTGCCCTCCAGAGCTGGCTGGAGGACAGGCAGCTGGCTGGGGCATAGGCTCATGGTGTGCCCAGACTGCAGAGCAAGTGCATATGGTGCAGAGGAGGATCTGGGTGCATAACAGGGCACTCGGGTTATTAAGGGGGGCACTGTCCACCCGGAGCTGCCTGGCTGTCATACTGAGGACAGACATTTAGGTAGCACAGAAGAAGGAGTGAGATGGAATCCCGTGCTGTCCCCCCAACCCAGCTTCACCGCCTGCTCTCCAGTCCACCTCCATTCGACTACGCTGGGCCCTGAGGTTGGCCTTGCTCCCTGGATCCTAGTTAGCCTTCAGCCAGCGGGGTGGGCAGCAGAGGTTGGAGGGCCAGAGAAGAGGGCTGGGAGGTGAGGGTGGTTTCCTTAACTTCTTCCTTTCCAGATTTCCCAGGTGGCCTGTGGGCCTCTTGCAAGGCTCTTGTTCTTCACAGACTTCTCCGCCCAGCTCTTTTCCAAGATCCAGGAATGGTGCCCTCCCTGTGCACTGTGGAGTTCTGATGAGGCACCATGAGTTAATGAGCCAGGCTGCAAAGCTGTTTAAACCACCAGCTGCTCCTTGTAAACCCTATACAGGGTTGCTATGGGTCGGAACCAACTCGACTATACTTAACAACAACAACACTGTGCCCTCCAAGCCAGGAGTAGTAAACAGTGGGTGCCCACTCTGCCCACCCATCATCAATCTCTCTCTCAATCACCCAACTTGAGTGAGCCCATGTGGAACCTTCATGGATACATGTCAGTCTTTCTTACAGGCCTATGGATATTGGCATCCCCTTAGCTAGGCATCATTGTTGGCTGCAGTTAAGGGGACCCCAACTTATGGGGCTCCATGCACAAGGAATTAAATGATGTTTGTGTTATGATGGCCAGTTGAGGGTTAGACCATTAGGACCCACAGTGTTTTGCTGGTCTGTCATCCATGGCCATTTGAAGTTTAGACTATGATGATCCACAGTGTTTTATTGACTGGCTTTCGGAAGTCAAACACCAGGCCTTTCTTCCAAGTCTCTCTTAGTCTGGAAACTCCACTGAAACCATGTCAGCAACACCTCAGCACAAAAGCCTCCATGGATAGACAGGTGGGGCTGTGGGTAAGGTACCCGGGCCAGGAATTGAACCAGGGTCTCCCGCATGGAAGGTGAGCATTCTACCCCAAAACCAAGAACAGTGTCTGGCACAAAAATACAGATCATTAAACATCTGATAAATTACTGAATAATAAAGTGATTGGTAACAATGTATTTTAATTAAAGTTAAAAAACAAAGTAAGAATGGTTATTTTTGCTGTTCATAGTCAGTATGACTGTGGATAGCAAGAAATGCTAGATATAAGGAAGAAGCTCAATGATCATTATTTGGGGTGAAATATTTTTAATTCTTAGAAAAGGTAAGAGAACAAATAAGAAAGCTTGGTCTGGTGAGTACATACCAAATTAACCAGAAGAAACACAGAAACATGAGCAGTAATCATTGGAAAATGCAACGGCAAGGATGTGAGAGGCAATTTTCAACGCAGGGTGGGTGTGGGGGGGCTCAAATGACCAGGAAACGTGAAGAGTGCGCACCTAACTGGTAACCAGCACAAATCAAAATTAAAATACTAACAACATACCATTTCTTGGCCTTCCGATCTATGAGGGCTCAAGTCTGGCCATACTCCAGTGGACAGGCTACTAATGGCCATTGTGCCCTTGGGGACTGTAGTGCAGGATCTGGTCACCACTCCTCGGGGTGTTCCCTTAATCCAAGACCAGAGGAGACGCACCCAAGGTGCCGTGGCAGTCAGTCATGACCTGTCTGTCCCTTTGTTTTACTTGGTGGCTTGCATGTTGCTGTGGTGCTGAAAGCTATGAGACTATGCCTTTAGTATTTCAGAGGCCAGCAGGGTCACCATGGTGGACAGATTTCAGCTGACCTTCTGGACTAGGAAGAAAGACCCTTTAATAGACTTCCCAAACCAGCCGGTGAAACCCCTGTGACCACACCAGGTCAGTACAGATTGGCGGGACAAAGATGGAAGTTCTCAGTGAGATGAGCTGCACCGCGGCTGCAGCGGCACACTCACAGATCCTGGTGGGGCTGGCATAGGACGGACAGGGATTTGTTCTGTTGTACGTGGGGTAATATGAGTTTAACTGGTGGTGTTGCTGTGAAGTGCCGCCAAGTCTGTTCTGGTTTATGCAACCCTGTTTAGGGTTTCCTAGGAGTGGCTGGTGGATTTGAATTGCCTATCTTAAGACCTGGTGTGGCACTGTGGGTTAATGTGCCAGACTGCAAAGCCGTTTGAACTGTAAGGTTGGCGGTTCAAGTTCACCAGTGGCTCCTTGGAAACCCTACACAGGGTCGCTATGGGTCAGAACTGACTCGACGGCACCACTCAACAACAACATTTTAAGACTAGCAATCCAGTGCTTATCCTACCCATAAGGCCCCACACCAGGACCCAAATGTAACAACAATTGTGAGGAAGGCATAGGACGGGGCAGTGTTTCATTGTGTTGTGTGTAAGGTCTCGCTGATTCAGAACTGACATGAGGACGCAATAACAGAATCCCACGTAGCTAGTGTACACAAACATGGACCCTTGGTCTGGTGTCTTTCACTATGCACCATACAGTTGAGATTTATCCGTGCTATTGCATGCATCAATAGTCTGTTCCTTTTCATTGCTGAGTGAAAGTCCATGTTCCACTCATCTATTAATGAACACCATAGTTGTTGGCAGTCTTTGACTATTATGAATAAAGCTAGAACATGGAAGTTAAGGTTATACATTTTCAATTTCTCTTGAATAAATGCCTAGAAATGGAGCTACTGGGTTATAGCATAGATATAGGTTTAGCTTTTTTAGAGAGCGAGGAAGTGGTTGTAGCCTTTGACACGCCCATTAGAAATGTAAGAGATTCTAATTGGCCCACATTCCTGTCAACATTTGGTATTGTTGCTACTTTCGTTTTAGCCATACTGGGAAATGTTCGAGCATTTCCTGGATGATTAATAATGTCAAGAACTTCTCATATGCTTATTGTTAAGTGTCACCGAGTCGGTTTCCACTCATAGCGATCCTGTATAGAGTTTCTGAGGAGCTGCTGGTGAGCTTGAACCACCGACCTTGCCATTCAAAGAGACCCAGCAGTCCAGTGCATACACCTGCAGTGCCACACACAACTATATAGTCTGGTTAGAGCTCATTGGTCAGTTACATGTACTTTGAATAATTTTTACTAGTTTGTGTCTAATTACAGTCATGATTTGCTTTTGATGAGCAGAAGTTTTTTTTATTTATCTTTCTTTTTCTCTTTTATGGTCTGAGATTTTTTGTGTCCTAAGAAATTTTCACCCATCGCTAGTGCCCTTTGTGTGGCACTACGGGTTGATGCGCTGGACTGCAAAGTCGGTTTAAACCACAAGGTCAGTGGTAGGGTAGCTATGGAACCGACTCAACGGTGCTTAACAACAACAACAAAAGTGCAAAGATATTCTCCAGTGTTTTCTCCTAGTAACTTTATTGCTTTGTGGTTGGTGGTTATGTGCTATGGAGTTGATGCCGAGTCTTAGCTAGCCTGTATAGAGTTTCTGAGACTGTATATCTTTACGGGAGCAGGAAACCTCACCTTTCTCTTGTGGAATGGCTGGTGGTTTCGAACTGCTGACCTTGAAGTTCGCAGCCCGACTCGTAATCACTATGCTACCAGAGCTCCTTTAGCTCTCCCCTTTAGTTCTGTGATAGAACTTGAATGGAGAGTCCTATGTCCTAGCACCATTTGTTGGAAAAGCTGAATCTCGTTAGCACCCTGGCCAGAACTATTGACCAGATAGATTGACTCTAAACACTAGTTTCAGCCCCTCGATGATTCTGTCTCCTCAATCTACTTGTATTTCCTTTTGCTGATAATACCATACAGCTTGATTATCTATAGCATTTTATTTCTTAAAAAAGAAAAACATCTGGATAGGAACTACAGGAAAATAACGACATTTGTTCAATTTGGTGATGGGTACGTGGCTTTTGAGACCTGAACACACCCTAATCAAGTAATGGGAGACTGATTCCAATCACAGTAGCATGAACACTTAGATGCACCTTGGAATAATACTAACCACAAATGGGTAAGATCTTAACAAAAGACTCTAAAGTGCTATTGTAAGGCTTAGAACTCCCTTGGATAATTGGGAGAAATAGTATCTTCCTGGAAGGCAGGACTAAGCATTGCAAATTGGAGACTTTCTGCTTCCACAGGGACTTACAGCCTTGGAAATCCTGTACAGGGTCACTCTGAGTATGGCACCTAACAACATTCATATACAGGCATCGGTATAATCTGCTGTGGCCATTGTTTAGTGTTTTCGAGTTGCTTCCGACCCATAACCACTCTGTGCATAGGGTTTCTGAGGAGCAGCTGGTGAGCTTGAACCGCTGACCTTGTGGTTCAAACTGACCTTTCAGTCCTAGTCCACACTAGGACTCCTGTATATGTTGCTGTTGCTGTGTGCCATTGAGTAGATTCCAACTCATAGCAACCCTGGATAGGGTTTCCTAGGCTGTCAGTCTCTATGGGAGCAGAAGCCTCATCTCCCTTCTGAGGAACCACTGGTGGGTTTGAATCAGTGACCTTGTAGTTAATGGCCCAGTGTGTAACCCACTATGCCACCAGGACTCCTTTATGTATGTATGTGTGTGTGTGTGTGTGTGTGTGTGTGTGTGTGTGTAAGGAGTCCTGGTG
>NW_006408832.1:684428-692931 GCF_000296735.1 Chrysochloris asiatica
GTTATAGCATAGATATAGGTTTAGCTTTTTTAGAGAGTGAGGAAGTGGTTGTAGCATTTGACATGCTCATTAGAAATGTAAGAGATTCTAATTGGGTTTGAACCACCAATCTTTCAGTTAGCAGCCTAATGCTTAGCCCACTGAGCCATCAGGGGTATGTTGTTGGTGTTGAGTGGCATCATTGAGTCAGTTCCGACACCAGGGCGACAACAAGAACACAATCGAAACAAGCAGCAGAATTAAGAAGGAAGTGGAAGTTCCCCGCCCTGTGGAAAAGCAGGGCTGGTGGGGTGCACGGTGGAGTCGGTTTCCACTCACAGTGACTCTGTTCAGGGTTCTGAGGCTGTAAACCTTTACAGGAACACAAAGCCTCATCTTCCTCCCGTGAAGTGACTGGAATCAAACTGCTGACCTTGAGGTTAGCAGCCCAGTTTGTAATCCACTAGGCTGCCTGGGCTCCTTAAATCAATCTTAAAGCTATAATCATTTTTTAACTCCCAATAGTCACCCACAGGGGATCAAAGGGGCAGCATCTGCCCAGGATTAAAGCGCTGAAGAAGGAAGGGGCAGGAAAGAGCAAATGGAACCAGGAAACCAGGTAGGGTGTGCAAAGAGCGCCGCTACCCTGTGAAGACTGCACCAATGCCACACATCAACACGTGTGAACGTTGCTGAATGGAAACCCAGTTTATTCCGTAAACTTTCACCCAAATCACAATAAAAAGACAAAACAAAACAAAAATTCCATATTGTTGAAGGAACCAACATCAAGATCAATGGAACAAAACGGAGACAAAGTTACCATATTTATCCTATATTGGTGGTATTTTGAACCAGTAAGTAAATGTCATCCGATTTTCCAGATCACATTTGTTAAGTATCTTTGGGTAAAGTAAAGAAAATCAGGTCTCTTCCTCATTCCACAAAAATAAATTCCAGATGGACTCAAGATCTAAAATAAGAAACGCAATGACTGGTTACTTTTTCACTACTAAAACGATTTCATAATTCTCTGTTTCATCTCCTTGGAAGGAACGTAAAGAGCACCACATCACCAACCACAGGGAGGATGGAGTAAAGCCAGCTGGGAAAGTCTGTGACATCTGTCAAACGGCACAAGCAGACCTAGAACTGTGAGACACCGCCAACAGGTAAACTGAAGCGTCAGTGCGGTCAAGTCAGTTTATGAGGAGCAGCTGGTGGGTTTGAACCGCTGACTTTGTGGTTTGTAGCCCAGTGCTTGTCCTACAGCGCCACACCAGGATGCTTTTAAAGACCTGGGTTGGCTTAGGGCCAGGGCTCAGCAGCCTTCCCTCTCTTCGTAGGATCTCAGATGTATCCTGTGGGTTTACCTCTGTGATGGCCAGCAGGAACCAGGAAGGCGGCATGCAGACCAACAGATGACCTGCCCTTGCCCTCACTTCCTCTAGGACTATGGTGCCCTGGCAGAGAGGAGCCTGACGGACTGACCGTAGAATATCCCCTTGCCAAGGTCAGCAATGAATAAAAGTCTAAAAGGACGATCCCAAAATGGGGCCCTGGGCCAGCAGGAACTAGAGAGTCTTGAAGCGAGCGTCAGCCCCAAGAAAACCTGACCCATGAACCGAACCGTATCTCCAGTGTCCAGGAGCATCAAGAATGGTCCAGGGTTCACTAGCGCAGCTCCGGCCTGGTCATAAGGGGGAGTACCTGGGTCCCGTTCCCAACCCTGGTCAGAAGGGAGCGCACTTGGGTCCCATTCCCAACCCTGGTCAGGAGGGGCGCACCTGGGTCCCATTCCCAACTCTGATCAGGAGGGGCGCACCTGGGTCCCATTCCCAACCCTGGTCAGGAGGGGTGCACCTGGGTCCCATTCTGGTCAGGAGGGAGTACACCTGGACTCCATTCCCGGCCCTACCTGCCACCTGTCACTCACTAGTGGATGGCTTTGGGCAGGGAGCCTCTTTTGAGTCCTTGATCTCCCCATCTGTAACTGAGAAGCTCTGAGAGGCCACACTCTGAGTGTCATCTCTGAGGCTTGGTCAGCAGACCACCACACACAGCTCAGCTCAGAGGGGAGGCCAGAAGTGAACCGCCAAGCAAACTTGACATCTGAAATGGCTGGAACTGATCTTCTCTTAGATCTTGGTGGAGAAGAGGTCGGGCCTTGGAAAAATGAGCAAGAGAACCAATTTCTTTTTCATTCCTTACTCAGGAGGCTGTGTGAAGGGCCAAGAGGCCCAAGAGCACCGAGCTTTCTAATCTGAGGTTCATATACTGGAGCTTGGGGATTCCATACAATAATCACTGGATTGCGAACCACAAGGTCTGAGGTTCGAGGCCTCCAGCTGTTCCACAGGAGAAAGATGAGGTTTTCTGCTCCTGTGAAGATTTAAAGCCTAGAAAACCCTATACAGGGTGGCTATGAGTCAGAACCTACTCTACAGCACTTACCAACAACAGCACTGGTCCAGGCGCTGGGTCTAAGGGTTGGCTGCCCGAGCCCTCCTCTGGAAAGGTGGTGAGCTGCAGAGGGAACCTAAATCCCCAGGGCTGAGGCAGAGCTGAGACATGACGTGGGGTCATCCAGCATCTGGAACAGAGGTACATTAGAAAGACATTAGAAGGACATTGAGGACATTAGAAGAGGTGGCGGTGAGGCAGCCTGGGGCTGGGAAGAGTGGACGTGTAGTCTCTCACCCCGTGGGGTGACTCAGTGTTACTCCACAGACATTGTCTCTTAGCAAACCAGACAGAATCCTCAGTCATGTGGATTATCAATTCTAATCTTAGAATTCCCAACCAGCAAACTCACTGCCTTGGAGTCAATTCCAACTCCTACAGAACCCTACAGGACACAACAGAACGGTTCCGTAGGGGCTCTAAGGCCGTCCATCTTCACAGAAGAAGACACACTCGTCTTACTCCCATGGAGCACCTAGTGGGTTTGAACCACTGACCCTGTAGTTGGCCTAACCCACAGCACCACCAGGCTCCTTAATCTTACAAAAATATGTGATAAGCATAGTTGCGAATTGCTTATATGCAATATTTCTTAGAGTCTATGAATAGTAACAACAAAACCAGACTGCCAAAAGAATAAACTAATCCATGTTTGAAGAACTACACCCCAAGTGCTCCTTAGATGCCAGGATGGCCGTACTTGGTCTCTCATACTTCAGACATAGTATCAGGAGGGACAGTCCCTGAAGACACACATCATGCTTGGTAAAGTGAAGGGTCAAAGAAGAAGGGGAAGACCCCCATTAGATGGACTGTCACAGTGGCAGCAGTAATGGGCTTACACAGAGCAATGATTGGGAGGATGGCCTAGGACCGGGCAGTGTTTCCGTCTTTTGTTCATGGGGCTGCTATGAGTCAGTACTGACTCAATGGCTTCTAACAGCAACAACGAAAGTATGTTGTAAAATCTTTCTATGAGGATAAATAAAAAATTATGCACACTCCAGTTGTAGAATTTATTTTAATCAACTTTCAGAAAAGACAAATACATCATTTTTTCAACATAATTACCTTGCTTTTCAATACATTTTGTCCATCTGTCAACGAGTTTTAGTGTTTCCTTATTAAAAAATGCTTCAGGCTGAGCCAAGAATGCAGTACTGTTGTCACTTCTTCACCTTCATCCTCCAAGGGCAGCTTTTCGGGGACCAAACAGGTGAAAGTCTGATGGAGCAAGATCAGGACTATAAGGAGGATGCTTGGACACCTCAAAATGAAGTTTTTGCAGTGTCAACAGTGTGGGCAGAGGTGTACAGATGTGTGTTGTCATGCAAGATCAACAACGCCCTTGGACAGCAGTCCTCTACATCTAACCTGAAGTTTAGACTTTAGCTCTTCGGTGAGCATCTCACTGTAACGAGCACTGTTGATTGTTAAGCATTTTTCCTGATAGTGTTCCAATATTGGCCATTGCTGTAAGCATCAATTTTCCAGCTGATGGTTGACTTTTTAACTTTTCTTTGGTCGGCAATTGAGGATGTTTCCACCCCATACTCTGCCATTTATTCTCAGGCTTGTAGTGATGAATCCATGTCTTCTCACCAGTAACAACTTTTTAAAAGAAATTTTACCTTCCTTCGAGCATCCAAATTTTGTTTGCAGATGTCCAAACGCTTCTGTTCATGCTCTTCCGTGAGTGTTTCAGTTCCCATCTCACACAAACTTTTCGAAACCCAAATCTGTCATGGATTACGTCATAGGCAGAGCCACGGTTGACTTGCAAATGACTTGCCACACAATCCACTGTCACTCGTGCATTCCACAGGATCGTTTCACTCACGCACTCAGTGTTGTCATCAGTCATGGACGTGGATGGGCATTTTAGTATAATCTCAGTGCAGATAAATTTTGACTCACTCTCATACATTGAATTCCATTATTAGTAACAGAAGTCTTTCTTTATTTTCACCTTTTCTTTTAATTACTACTTAATTCTTTTCTCTAAAAAGTTATAGATTCACAAATACTACTTTTCACAATATTGTAGCTAAAACACCAGAAAATGTGGTAAAAATCAGGAGCTATAAAAACAATAGCATGTTTGTAGCACATGCAGGGGAAACCATGTGACTGGGAGCACTATTGTGATTGGGTAACAATGGAAGCTCAGACCGAGCACTTTGGTGATGGTTGTGGTGTACCATGGGGCAACTCTGACTCACAGCAAACCCAAAGCTGTAAATCTTTGTGGGAGCAGAAAGCCTCTACTTTCTTCTGTGGAGCTGCTGGTAGTTTTGAACTGCTGACCTAGTGGTCAAAATCCACTGCACTATCAGAGCGCCTTGACCACAGCACATTGTTGTTGTTGTTAAGTGCCATTGAGTTGGGTTTCCAAACAGTGGCTGGTGGGTTTGAATTGCTGACCTCATGGTTCGTAGTCCAGTGCTGATCTTACAGCATCACACCAGGGAGATTCAAAAAGTAAAGAAACAAAGTGTGGTAGACATATGATTACATGTAAACTGGGCTTATGAAAAACGATTTTGTTGTCATAACTACAGGAATATTATTATAAAAATTAATACATTTCCAGCTAAGGAGCTCTGGTAGCGTAGTAGTTACGAATTGGGCTGTGAACCTCAAGGTCGGCACTTTGAAACTACCAGCTGTTCCGCAGAACAAAGATGGGGCTTTCTGCTCCAGTAAAGATTTACAGCCTCAGAAACCCTGTACAGGGTCGCTATGGGTCGGAACCAACTCCACGGCACATAACAACAACAACAACAAGGAAACACTGCACAAGAATTTTGTAGACACATGTCAGTGTCCCCCCTCCCCACTGATTGCCCCCCCATTCCCTGCAGTGATACCACTGGCTTCAATGGGCCCTTTCAGCCTCCCCTTCCTGGGAGGACACTCACTGCTCAGAGGGTCTGGACACCCTTGCCAGGGCAGAGCAGGGAGCACCCACTTATGGCTTGTGCCACACACCCCATCCCTTCTCTTCCAGACCAGCTCCCCACCACCAGTGTCAGGTTACTCAGTGAACAAGGTAAGCACATACTTACGATGCTTGCTTACTCACTAGTAGTGAACAACTTCACGTTTCCCCATCAAACATTGTGTTTCAAGATCTCTCTCCCAACCCCAGAGCCCTTCCCACAGAACCAAAGCCTCTTCTTTTGCAATCTGCAGTCCCTGGCTGGGCCGGAGGACCCAGTGAGCACAGTCAGAGTCATAAGTAAGCACAAGCAAACAGCATTCACCCACCTTACTGGGGGACCCAGCCCTGTCCTGACTCCCTGTCCACCCTTGGGCAGGTTCCTTCCCTGCTCAGTACCTCAGCAGTCTCATCTGTGTAGGGGGTGACCAAGGCAGTGCAGCCAGAGTTCTGCTTAGAGGCCAGCTTTCATAGTTCAGACATGGTATCAGGAGAAGAATAGCATGCTTGATAAAGTGGAGGGTCAGCAAAGAGCAGGAAGACCACCCCCCAAGGAGACGGACTGGCACCATGGCAGCAGCAAGGCACTCAAGCGGGACAATTATAAGGATGGCGCAGGACAGGGCAGCATTTCCTTCAGTGCGCATGGGGTCCTAACAGCACCAACACTTTCCTGGGGGGCGGCGGGGATGGCTGGACTGAGGGGGTGGTTACTGCTGCTGAACCCACCATCAGAGGGCAGGCCCTCACTCTCCAGTGTGTCCCCACTACAGGCCCCGGGGTGAGGGTCGGGAGAAAGTGCTGCACCCTCAGCCTGCATCATGAGAGAGAACGGGCACTGAAGGGGACGGCCACTGGAGACTTCCCTCAAGGAAGAGTGGACCTAATCTGGGCATGGAGGGTGGGGGCACCCAGGATTTTCCCCTTTCACAAGCAGGGTAGTAGCAGGGCTGGTCCTGTGGGGCTGGGAGTGATTGCCATTGTTGTCTGGAGGTTCTCTGATGGGCCAGTGGCATAAGTTATCTAAAGCCAGCCCCTCCACCCCTGGCCCTGCCCTGGGATCTCCACCCTCCCATCCAGAGCCTGCCCACCACCAAGCTGCTCAGTGACTCCACTGTCAGATTGGGGGCAGCCAGTCTTAATGGGGTGCCAAATTCTATGTGCTCCAAGTTTAATTTAGCTAAAACATTATCAAAGCAATTTAAATAGCAAGTAGTTAGCATGAGTTACATATTGTTGTTAAGTGCTGTCAAGTCAGTTCCGACTCATAGCGACCCCATATAGGGTTTCTGAGGAGCAGCTGGTGGGTTTGAACCACCAACCTTTAGGCTAAAATCAACCTGGCGGTTCAGTGCATTATCCTACAGCACCACACCGGGACTCCATGTAGATGTTCCCAAACTGTGAGCCCCATTCATAGATAGGAGAAACCCCACGCTCGGAAACACTTCCATATTGAAGGTACTGTGTACTGATTTAACCTTGAAATGACTCCAGGCTTCACTCCAAGTGGAGGCTGGAAGAGGCCCTGAAGGCCACTTGGACAGATTCAGGGATGTCCCTTCACACCCCTGAGTCTGCACAGCCAAGCGGGGTTCATGGACAACAGTCCACACATATTTTTGTTACATTATTGTCCTCAGTCTGTTATTTACAATAAACAAGTAAGAATTTTTTTTTTTTTCTGATTATCGTTACATGAAAAGGTACGTGGGCACCTTCTGTCAAGGTGCACCCCTGGTCACCGCTGCTACTGGTGAGCCCCCACCCTGCTGTTCCTACAGCCCCCTAGGAAGCTCTCAGCTCCCCCTGCCCAGCTGCCCCAGGCCAGGATGGTGTGCACACATGTGGAGGTTTATGTGCTAGTCCTCGTGCCCAGCACTGCCTGGTGGCCCTTTCCCAGAGGTGACCCAACAGCATCCTGCCCACCTGCCGCCACCCCCCCCCATGAGGCAGGGTAGGTGGTTGACAGAGGTGGCATGAACATTGGCCTTTTGTCACCCACAGTAAACACTGAGGGACATAATGTCCCTTCCAGAACCTGTTCATGTGCATAGGCCACTCTAAGTGCTACATCCCCAGGTGAGGAGGGGAAAAGGGGTCCAGAAATCAGGACTAAACATGAGCCACTGACAGAAATCTTGTGACCAAAGTCTTGAGGAATGTTGAAACCCGTTCCCCTCCTTGCTTGAGTAACTGGAAAGGTACACAGGACATGTCCACGGCACATAACTGACCAGCTGCATCCTGGGACATGTCATGAAAGAAGACCACTCATAAAAATTCTCTATTTTTACTTCCTTGTGAGATATTTTATAGGTCAAACGGGTTTACTCAATGCCCTAGAAATAACTTAATGGACAAACCTACTGGATCAGAGGAGACACCCGCCCCAGGATGGGATCTGAACCAGGATCTCAAAGAATCACATATGCTCAACATCCCATAAGTTTTGTCTGCTCCTACCAGAGGCCATGGTATTTTCAATCACCTCATATGCATTGAAAGTTGGGCAATAAATAAGGAAGACCATAGAAGAATTGATGAATTTGAGTTATGGTGTCAGAGAAGAATATTAAAAGTACCATGGACTGCCAGAAGAACAGACAAATCTCTGTTGGAAGAAGTACAGCCAGAATGCTCCTTAGAAGCCAGGATGGCGAGACCTGTCTCTCATGTTGTTGTTGTTGTTGTTAGGTGCCATCGAGTTGGTACTGATTCACAGTGACCCTATGCACAACAGAATGAAAAACACTGCCTGGTCCTGGGCCTACCTCACAATTGTTGCTATGCTTGAGTCCATCGATGCTGCCACTTGGCCAATCCATCTCATTGGGGGTCTTCCTCTTTTTCTCTGACACTCCACCTTAGCAAACATGATATCCTTCTCCAGTGACTCCTCCTGACAATATGTCCAAAGTATGAGAGACGAACTTTGGCCATCCTGCGGGTCTTCTTCTAACACTTCTGTTTGTTCTTTTGGCAGCCCATGGCACTTTGAATATTCTCCTCCAACACCACAACTCAAAAGCATTGATTCTTCTAAGATCTTCCTTATTCACTGTCCAGCTTTCACATGCATATGAGGTTATTGAAAATACCATGGCTTGGGTCAGGTGC
>NW_006408832.1:699011-700964 GCF_000296735.1 Chrysochloris asiatica
GTATTTTTACCCATAGAATCCTTCAATATTGCAAGTCATGGCTTGAGTTGTTTCTTCAGTTCCCTCAGCTTGAGGAATACTGAGCACGTGCTTATCTTTTGGTTTTCTAACTCTAGGACTTTTCATATTTTATTATATTTGACTTTGTCTTTTTGAGCTGCCCTTTGAAATTCTCTATTCAACTCATTTGCTTCCTCATTTCTTCCATCTGCTTTGGCATCTCTACACTGAAGAGCCAGTTTCAGAATCTCTTCTGACATCCGTTTTTGTCTTTTCCTTCTTTCTTGTCTTCTTAATGACCTTTTACTTTCTCCCTGTATTACTTTATTGATGTCATCCCACAAGTCTTCTGGTCTTTGTTTGTTAGTGTCTAATGCATCAAACCTGTCTTTAGATGGTCTCTTGCAAAAAATGAAAAACAAATAGTGTGGCATCAAACCATCCTCCCACAGCCTTCTCCATTCAGCTGGGTTCAATAATTGGTTGCAGTGACCACATAGAACTCAGACAACATACAGGTCAGGGCTTTATTAGGGACCTTAAGAGGTTACAAATTGGGCCAGAGCACAGTTATCCAAGTTAGCTATTGGTATATGCCCATAGGACACACCAGAGGCTCAGCCTGAAGGCACTCAGTCCTGTGGGTCAGCAAACCAGCTCCCCCATTTAAATGCCTGGAGGCACCCCATTAGGCAAGCAAATGTTCTGCCCCAAAGTCACTCAGCTTTACTTGCTCCTTCAGCTTGAAATCTATTTCTCGGTCTGGTGCTCTGACCCTGGGTTCTGCTGCTGCTGCCCCTGTCCCTGAGCCCAGTGATGATGGTGGTTATGTGCCGTGGAGTCAATTCCGACTCATAGCGACCCCATATATGGTTTCTGAGGTTGTAACTCTTTATGGTAGCAGAAAGCCTCATCTTTCTCCCATGGAACAGCTGCTAGTTTCGAACTGCTGACCTTGAGGTTAGCAGCCCGACTCATAACCACTACACTGCCAGAGCTCATTGTTCTTGAGCCTAGGAGGTTCAACATGCAGGGATCTTGGGTTCCAAAGGGTGCATTCCACTTCTGACTATAATCTGATGGAATTGGGGTCCCTGCGGCTGCTTCTGAACTGGTTTATTTTATACCCTTGCTAGAGTTTCAAGTTTTTACAACTACAGTTAAGTCTGCTGACCTCCATAGTTGAATCCTGGCATCCTATCTGTATCTTTCCTACCTTCTCTCACCCAGACGCAGCAGGCCTAAAAAGATTGTTTGGTGGGAGTTACAGACGATGGCTAGAAGAGGCATTAAGTGATTCACTACACCGCGGTCTCTAAATTCAGGTGGGACATGTTTTGGCTCTTGTGGACTTGTTTTCATTTTCTTCAGCTTCCTCCTGAACTTGTATATGAACAATTGATGGTCTTTTCCACAGTCTGTCCTGGGCTGAGTTCTGACTGATGATATTGAGCTTTTCCACCATTTCTTCCCACAGATGCAGCCAATCTGAGTCCTGTGCATTCCATCTGGTAATGTCCATGTGTATGATCGATCAGTTGCCTTTTATGGTGTTTAAAAAGGGTATTTGCAATGAAGAAGTCATTTGTCTTTCAAAATTCTGCCCTAGGATCTCCAGCATTGTTTTTATCACCAAGGCCATACTTTCCAACTACTGATCCTTCCTCTTTACTTCTGACCTTTACATTCCGATCATCAGTAATTATCAATACATCTTGATTACACGTTTGATCAATTTCAGACTAAATAAGTTGGAATGCACGTACCAGATGGGATGCACAGGTGGTGGTGGTTGTTAAGTATCATTCTTCAATTTCATCATCACTGACTTTAGTAGTTGGTGTGTACATTTGAATAATAATGGTATTAACTGGTCTCCTGTGTAGGTATATTAACATTATTCTATCACAGAGAGCATTGTACATCAAGATAGATCTTGAAATGTCTGTGTTG
>NW_006408832.1:702853-706269 GCF_000296735.1 Chrysochloris asiatica
TGAAGTCCTTGACAACTTCAAGGACCAGTCCCTGAAGAAGAACATAATGCTTGGTAAAGTGGAGGGTGGGTGAAAGAGGAAGACCCCCAATGAGACGGACTGGCATTGTGGCAGCAGCTGTGGACTCAAGCGTAACAACAATTGTAAGGATGGTACCTGACCAGGTGCGGAGGCCCCTAACAACATCAACAACCAGAGACCTTTCTGGTGGATTCCCTCTTGAGGAAACGCTGTACACGCCCCCTGTCCCTATGAATAAATGAGATACCTTGTTCTGGAAGCCATGACCCATTGTGTTCAGCCCTCCCTGTCTCTCCTTGCTGGTTTTGGAAACCCTGTCTTGCCTGACCATTCTATTTCAGGAGACAACGCAGAAGTAACCAGCAAACCAGCTAACAGGTGGAGCTGGACCTCACTGCCTGGGCCTTCAGACCCGGTGGACCCTGTCCCCCCACCTCCCTGGGCCTGGGCTCAGGCAGACCCCCTATTGGACTATAGTGTGAACACAATGATCTTGGATTGTCCTTGCGCCCCATCAGGACCCCCATTAATGCCACAGCTCTGCAGCCTGCAGCCCAGATTGCAGAGAGCTTTCCTTTCTCATCAATTTGAAAGGACTCCAGATTAAATTGAAAGCCGACACCTCCAAGTCCCTCCCCCTTAAAAACTGCGGGTCACTTGATGTCCTTCAACACCCGACCTGGGGGACCCACAGGGATCTGGGCCTATGGGGGAGGGGCCCGTTTACACAGCCCTGAGGTTTCGCTCCAGGGCAAGTACTGTCGTTGCCCTTGGAACCTTGGCACCTGGCCAGATAGCCCTGAGCTCTGGACCAGGAGACGGTGGTGCGGTTTACTAGTGTCCATGGCTGTGGACTCCCAATCGGCTCCTGGGCTGGGGAACCGCCCTCAGTTGCCACAGTTTGTCTCTGTAAAAGCACACAGTCCGCGCTTTCCCAAGCAAGGCCACCCGCCAGGACCACTGGCCAAACCCCACAGACCCTTCACACCCACGCCCACGCCCACGCCCCTCCCCCCCCCGAAACTGACGCTGGCACGCCGCGCTGCAGAAGTGGGGTCCTACGCAGTGAGCAGACAAGTGGGGTGCGCTTGGCATCCGGAGGCCCGAGAGCGCGTCAGATATCCGAGACCACGCCCTGTCCCTGAGGGAGGCAGGGCCAGAGCATGCAGATTAGGTCCAGCGGGGGCGGAGCAAAGCTGAGGCGAGCCGCCCATTGCGCCCCAGCAAGGCGTTCAGTTAGAAGTCCCCGGAGGAGGGGCGTGCCTGGGACAAGAGTGTGGAGATGGGAGGCTGAGGTGCTTGAGCAAAGCGACGGAGGGCAAGAGCTGAGAGCAGCTGGGCGGTCCTTCTAACAGCAGACAAGGGAACTCCCAGGATGGGGGTCAGCCCCTGACTGGTAGGGGCCAGCGCTGGGCACGGGTGTGGCTGGGTAGAGCCCGCACCAGGGCTCCAGAGGCCTAGTGTTTGGCACGAACCGTGGACGTCTCCAGGACTAATGCCGCCACTGCACCAGACTCCAGACCCACGACAGGTGGGCTCTGTAATCGCAGTTTCAATCCAGAGGCCTCCTCGAGCAGTTCTCTGCTGTTTCAGCCCCACATTGCAGCCCCTTAGCGGGCACGCCTCACCTCCACCGCCTCCCCAGGGCCCAGCCCCAAGACCCCACTCCTGTAGGACCCCACCTAGTGCCCCAGGTCTCCCCCTCCTATAACCCCCAGCACCAGGGCCAGGGCTTCACCTGCCGTTTTCAGACATCCATTTTACTAATGCCCTTTTACTTTCTTCTTGTATGATGTTCTTGATGTCATCCTACAACTCTTCTGATCTTTATCTGTTGTTAGTGTCTAATGCTTCAATGATCTCCTTGTCTTGAAAGACACCAGGGACTCCGCTGGGCAGAGCTTCAACCTGTCCACCTGTCCACACAGGGCACCTAGGAGACCCCCAAGGCCAGGGACCCCAAACCTCTGGGTGCTCAGGCATGGAGGCAGAGGAAAGACATATCCCATAAGCATCCAGAATGGGCATGTCCCCTGCAAGGGGGTGTGTGTGTGAGACTGTGTGGGTGCATGTGGGTGGGTGGGTATGAGTGTCAGTGTGTGAGGGTGTAAGTAGGAATGTGACGGTATGATTGTGAGACTGTGTGAGTGTGCGCAGTGTGTGAGTGGGCGTGATGTGTGTGCATGATGTGTGAGTGTGCAGAGGAACATGAGAATATACATTCATGTGTGTTGTTGTTAGGTAGGTGCCCTCGAGTCTGCTCCAGCACATACTGGCCTTATATACAACAGAACAACACACTGCCCAGTTCTGTATGCGCCTCACAGTTGTTACACTTGAACCCACTGCTACTGCCACAATGCCAATCCATCTTGTTGAGGGTCTTCCTTTTTTCTCACGGACCCTTCACTTTACCAAGCATAATGTCCTTCTCCAGTGTCTAAGCAAGCACTCCTGATAATATGTCTGAAGTATGAGAGACAAAGTCTGCGGCCATCCTAGCTTCTAAGGAGCACTCTGGCTGTATTTCTTTCAACACAGATTGGTTTGTTCTTCTGGCAGCCCACAGTGGTTTCAGTATGCTTCTCCAACATCTAAACTCAAAAGCTTCAATTCTTCTACAGTCTTCTTTATTCATTGGCCAACATTCACAGGCATATAAAGTTATTGGGGGTCCTGGCATGGCTTTGTAGGATAATCACTGTACAGCTAACCACAAGGTCAGCACTTTAAAGCCACCAGACACTAGTCAGAACCAACTCAATGATACTTCAATAACAGTGACACGGTAAGGTTATTTAAAACACCATGACTTGGATCAGACACACCTTAGTCTTCAAATTTATGTCTTTGCTCTTGAACACTTAGAAGAGGTGTTATGCAGCAGATTTGCCTAATGCAATACTTCATTTGATTTATTCTAAGTCCTCTTTGCTTTCAGCAAACTAGGTTGTATCATTTGCATATCATAGGTTGTTAATGAGTCATCCTCCAATCCTGATGCCATGTTCTTCTTCATATAATCCAGCTTTTTAAAAATAATGTTTTATTGTGAATTATGTGATAGTTTACATGGGAGAACATTAGTTTTACATTTATCCTATCATATATTGTTTCATTGCCATGGTTGCAATCCCCTCCATGTATCATCAACTAATCAAAAGGTATGCACTACAAGCCTGCCACATGGTCATCAGCACACAGCCCCTCTCCCTCTTTGAGTTTAAAGTCCCCAGCTGCTCCATCTCTCTACATCATCATCTCTGCCTCCATCTCTGGCGTCACTGTTTCTCTGGGTAAGGTCCCGCTCTCTGCTCTTCTCCCTTGATGGTCCCAGGGACCTCTGCTCCTAGACTGAAAAGTTAATCACTCCCCTCCTTGCTACAAAATGTCTA
>NW_006408832.1:712079-722276 GCF_000296735.1 Chrysochloris asiatica
ATAATGTCTTCATCTTCCAGCACTGTATCTGACAGTGTTCTGGCTCTATTGATAATGTCTTCATCTTCCAGCACTGTATCTGACAGTGTTCTGATGCTATTGATAATGTTTTCATCTTTCAGCACTGTATCTGACAGTTTTCTGGCTCTATTGATAATGTCTTCATCTTCCAGCACTGTATCTGACAGTGTTCTGATGCTATTGATAATGTCTTCATCTCTCAGCACTTTATCTGACAATGTTCCAATGCTATCTATAAGGTTTTCATCTCTCAGCACTGTGTCTATCTATAAGGTTTTCATCTCTCAGCACTGTATCTATCTATAAGGTTTTCATCTCTCAGCACTGTATCTGTCTATAAGGTTTTCATCTCTCAGCACTGTGTCTATCTATAAGGTTTTCATCTCTCAGCACTGTATCTATATTTAAGGTTTTCATCTCTCCGCACTGCATCTATCTATAAGGTTTTCAGTGGTTAAACACTCAGAAATCCCCCACCTCTCCTTCTTCCAACTCTGCCTTATCTGAAACGCCACTGAAACCCGTCCACCGTGGGTGACCCTGCTGATATTTAAAATACTGATAGCGTAGCTTTCAGCATCACAGCTACACACACGCCACCACAGTACAACAGAATGACAGACGAGGGTGAGCATTCATGTGTAGATGTGTGCATGTGTGTGCCTGAGCATGCCTGCATGTGTGGGGGTGTGCATGCGTGGACACGCACAGTGCATATATGTGTTCTCAGTTGGACCTTTCCATCAGCTAAGCCAAGGTCAGCAAACTCCCACACAGGGGTTGTATCTGTCCTCCCCCTCAGCTGATGTTGTTAATAAAGTTTTATCGGCATCTAGTGTGGCTGATTTCCCATGGCCATGGCAGAGTTTAATCATCACAGCATAAACCATGTAGCCTGCCAAGCCTGAAATATTTGCTCTCTGGCCCTTTAAGGAGAACTCTACAGACACCCAAGCTCAGTAGGATGGGACTGGACTGGATTCCAGGACCTGTTGGGAGGGAGTGGGCAGGGGCCGGAGAGGGAGGACAGCCCCAGCTACTGACAGGACCTGGAGGCACCGCCTCTCCGGCCAGAGTTCAGCACCCGAGTGGTCAGACTCTGTCCTCATCTATAAGGGGTCAGGTAATGACAACCAACAACAGGCGTGGGGGTGGCAGGAGCACCATCACCTCAGACTGACCACACCTGAGCACCGTGTGCGGCGCGTGGCCAGCTGGGAAATGCTCCGGGTTTTGGCCGTGGCCAGTGCGGCCCTAGGGCCCCGAGCAGCAGGACAGGTGCGGACCATGGCCTCCTACCAGCTGCTGGTGCCACCCCCGGAGGTCCTTCGGAAGCCTCTGTCGGTCCCCAAGCGGCTCCTGCTGGGGCCAGGCCCCTCTAACCTGGCCCCACGTGTCGTGGCCGCCGGGAGCCTGCAGATGATTGGCCACATGCATAAGGAGATGTTCCAGGTAGGTGAGATCTGGGGTTCAGGTGCAGCACCCTCCTGGTCTGGGCACTAACTGTATGCCCCCCCAGATCATGGACGACATTGAGCAGGGGGCTAACTGTGTGCCTCCCCCCCCAGATCATGGGCGACATTAAGGAGGGGGCTAACTGTGTGCTCCCCCAGATCATGGACGACGTTAAGGAGGGGGCTAACTGTGTGCCCACCCGATCATTGACGACATTGAGTAGGGGGCTAACTGTGTGCTCCACCGCTACCCGCCTCAGATCATGGATGACATTAAGGAGGGCATCAAGTACGTTTTCCAGACCAAAAATCCGCTCACGCTGGCCATCAGTGGATCAGGACACAGCGCCCTGGAGGCTGCCCTGATCAACGTCCTGGAGCCCGGGGACTCCTTCCTGGTGGGGACCAACGGCATATGGGGGCTCCGGGCTGCAGACATTGGGGAGCGCATTGGTAAGGCCAAGGGAGATTCTCTGGGCCATTTCCCAGGCGGGCCCTTGCCCCGGTTTGGCCCTTCCTTGGTGCCTCGACCTTCCCAAGGCAGAAGTCAGTGATCCGGGGCCAGGCCCTGACCCGCCCAGAACACAGCAGGTGTTCATATGTCCGGGTCTCCTGGAGCATGGGGATGGGGGGACAGAACCACGAGGATGCTTCTGGTCTTGACAGTTCTCCAAGGTCCTTCACCCTGAAATCTCACACCCCACCCTCATCCTGAGCCTGGGTGGGACCCATGAACCTGGGGACGAAGCAGAATCTGGCCTGTGGAGGAACGTTTTCACGAGAGAGGCAGGTGCTGCTCGGGACTTAATGATTGACAGTGGGTCAACTTAGCTCCACACACGGCCATTCTCAGGCCACGGTAATGGACAACCCTGGACGGCTCCCAGGTGGGGCCAGGGCCCAGCTCTAGCAGCCTGGGTAAGCCCCCTCCCCCTGGCTTCCATCCCTCCATGGGGCTGGGGTGGTATGAGGCTGACCCTCTACTTGCAGCTCTGGCGGTTGGATGTGCACAGGACACATGGTGTTGGGGGAGGACCAGCCCCAAAGTCAGGCAGGGTCCACTCAGTTACCAGACACCTGTGGGCTTTCTGTGTGTGGCCAGAATGGGCCAGGTGTGGTCCCTCAGATGGGAAGGGAAGTACTGGCCACAGCCAAGCGCACACAGCTCTCATACGTGGACAATGGGGCTGATGCTGGCCTTCCGGAGAGGCCTCACCCGGACAGCCCTGAAGGCCAAGTCAGCACTTGCTTCCCTTGGAAAGGCGCCCTCATGTGACTCACTGTCCTTGTCCGCTGCCCTCAGCCATCCTGGGTTCAGAGTGTGGGGGTCTCTGCCCTTCTGACTGCCTGGGCCTGCTGGCTCAGCATGGGAACTGATGACCACCCATCTGTCCCTGCCCCCAGGAGCCCGCGTGCACCCCATGAACAAGGACCCTGGAGGCTACTACACACTGCAGGAAGTGGAGGAGGTACGGGGTATGGGGTTCTAGGAAACCTGTCCCACACCATCATTTGGCTAACGTCCCAGGAGGGCTTCCCTGGGTTCCGTGGACTGACAGGGAAACGAGTCAGAGGTTGGGGCAGGAGTCTGTGTGGGAGCAGGGCAGTGGGACCTCCCAGTGGTAAGCAGACCCCAACCTGGTGCAGAGGGACTGACTTCATGGGGAGAAGGCTCCATGATCGCAGAAGACTGGTGACTCCGGACAGAGGTCCTCTTCTTGAGCAAAGACCCTTCTTCCAGCTGACAAGTGCCCAGCAAATGCAGCGGGGCAAGCCACTCTGCCCTGGACCTTGCTGTCTGTGGAGTCCTGCCTTCTGTGTAAAGCCCCCGTCTGTGTCAGACTGCCACAGTTTGACACAGTTTGCCTCTCCCCACTCAGGGCCTGGCCCAGCACAAGCCAACACTGCTGTTCCTGACACATGGGGAGTCGTCCAGCGGGGTGCTGCAGCCCCTGGATGGTTATGGGGAGCTCTGCCACCGGTAAGCAGGGGTGGGGGGGTGCAGGAGGAGCTTTCACCCAGGAGGGACCTGGGCCCAGGCCTCTGTCCTGCCGCAGGGATATAGGGAGCCCTGGGGTTCAGTCTGGGTGGCTCCAGGACCAGCGTGCGGAAGGGCGTGGGGCTAAGCGCTCTGCCTCAGCTCCCCTCCCTGCACCGGGGCCCAGAGTAGGGCTCTGAATGGAGCTACTTGGTCCTGAGTCTTACCCAGAGAAACACCATGTCAAGCTCTGTCCCCAGTTAGCACAGCTCCCGGACCCCTGCCCCGGAGCCTTTTTAAACTAAAAGCATGTAGGGACAAGGAAGAAGAGGTGACAGTTCAGCTCGGCTGTCTCTGGACTCTGGACTTAGACTTGTTGGCAGGGTGCTTGGCTGAGCTGTGTCTGTATTGGAAAGCACAGGCTTCTGCCCGCCCCCCACTCGCACACAGTCCTCAGGTCTGAGTGACCCGAGCCCCTGGTCAGCCTGAGGACCACTGCTGCCCAGGCAGATCCTCCCCACATTCATGTTCTGGTCCCTCCGGGTGGGGCCACGGCTTTGACCCAGCTAGCTCAGTGCCCAAGCTAGAGAGATAGAGAGAGCTCTGGCCACAGAGGTCCCTGAGGAAGGGCCACATGCGGGAGGTGGGAGATTCCACCTACCTCTCTGCGGGCCTCTAAGGGCATTCCAGGCCCCCTGAGCCCCAAGGCCCCTGGTCCTACTTCACACTACACACCCCAGGTGATCCAGGCCCCTCCACAAACAGGCCGAGGTCTGAGCCCCAAGGCCCCTGGTCCTGCTTCACGCTGCTCCCCCCCACCCCCTGACCAGGTACAATTGTCTGCTCCTTGTGGACTCTGTTGCCTCCCTGGGCGGGACACCCATCTACATGGATCAGCAAGGTAGGGGTGCTCTCTGGGTGGGCTCTGAGGGCAGGTAGGCCCTGGCTGGAGCACTCCCATGGCAGTGAGTCCAGACTTGTACTTTCCCAAGGGACTAGCGGAAAGGCTAAGCAGACCCCCTTATCAGATCTGTACCTCATGTGCTGAGTGGTCAAGGCCCGACAAGGACCTGATCTGAGAGGGTATCTGGGACCAGCAGAGGGGGCACCTTTACCAGTCTTCTCAATCGGGGCCAGGACTGGGGTACTGACCATACAGTGCTTCGGTTTCTCCCTGGCTCTGGTCCAATAGCGGACGTTCTGCTACTATCAGGGCTGGCTTGCCTGCCCCAGGGCCTCTGTTCCCAGAGCTGGCCTACAGTCCTCAGGCCATTGGGATAGGTTGGCTGCTACCTCCTGCAGCGTCTGTTCCAACAAGGCTCCTCGGCCCTGAGGGGTGTCCCTGGGCTGACCCTCCAGTTCCTTCCTGCTCCCATAGAACAGACCCAGTAACGAGGGAGCAGAGATGTCCGGGGGCCCACACAGCACCTCCTTGATGGAGGGATAAGCTGACAGGAGGCTCAGGATCTGGTGGTGGTCAGGGATTTGAACCCAGGGCGTCTCCCACCAGCACAGCACCCTCTTTCCACAGAGATCGACATTCTGTACACTGGCTCCCAGAAGGTGCTGAACTCGCCCCCGGGGACCTCACTCATCTCCTTCAGCGACAAGGCCAGGTGGGGAGCCCAGGGTTATGGTTGGGGAGCCCAGGCAGCCCTGATGAGGGGGGTGCCCTGGGGCCTGTGTTCCCAGGACCACGTCTGTCTGTCCCCAAGGATCCCTCACTCCCAGCTTAGCCTGATTCTTCTCACCAGAAATAAGATCTACTCTCGGAAGACGAAACCCTGCTCCTTCTATCTGGACATGAAGTGGTTAGCCAAATTCTGGGACTGTGGAGATAAGCCTAGAAGGTGAATGTCAGGCAGGGATGGGCCTGGGGGTGAGGAAGGGTGGCCTAGAGTGGTGGGGAGGTGAGGGTGTGGCGGGACAGGCTGATATGTGGGCCTGAGGGCACAGAGGAAGGGAAGGTGGCTCTCAGCCCCGACATTCACCTGGGTTAGGCCAGCCGCTGCCCCAAGGGGCCTACCCCTCTCTTACCTCCTACTCCTCCTTCACCTGGCCTGCAGTCTCAGGCAGAAAGTGCGGCCCCCACCTCCACACACTGTCCTCCAGAGACATCTCTGTGCACCTCCCACATTGGATGGGGCCCTGCTACCCGTCCCCATCCTGGTCATCAGTGTACCCACTCAGGAGAGGGTGGGAAAGCTCAGAGAGGTGGGGAAGAGGTCTGAGCCCAGCAGGCCTGCAGGTCAGGCTCTGGGGTGAGGGACAGCCCGTGAGGACCTGACCCTGCTCTGGCTGCCTTCCAGCTACCATCACACGACCCCGGTCATCAGTTTGTTCAGCCTGCGGGAGAGCCTGGCTATCATAGCGGAGGAGGTGAGGGGCCGTGTACACCGAGGGATGGAGGCTGGGCTCCAGGAGGGGATCCCACTCAGCATGGTTATTCCAGGGGCGGCAGCCACCCTCCCTGAGACCCCAAGAAGGACTTGGAACAGGAGGTGTAGGCAGTGCACTGGGGTCTCTAGTCCCCTCCCCTGCCCATCAGTCCACTCCCATCGCCCCCACCCCCAATGCCAGAGGCCAGTAGGAGGGGGACTTGGGAGCCAGTGACTGTAGTAGGTGGAGGTCAGGGCTCCTGGAGGTCAACGAGCCAGGGGATGGAGATTTCATAAGCACTGCCCCTTCCCACCCTCCAGTGAACTAGGAGCAGACAGGAGGGTGACCAGACCTTGGACAAAAGAGGACATCCACCCTGCTCCTCTCCCTGGGCCCGCAGTTGGCAATTGGAAAAATCAGGCTCCCCTCTGGTCCCATCCTCATAACATCTGGGGATCTTCTCCCCACAGGGCCTGGAGAACAGCTGGAAGAAACACCAGGAAGCCACCACCTACCTGCAAGGACGCCTACAGGAGTTGGGTCTGCAGCTCTTTGTCAAGGACCCGGTAGGGGCCAAGATGGGGATGTCCTGACTCTGCCCAGTGTTGGGGCCCTGAGTTCTCAGGATACGGGAGCTCAAGACATTGGAACACTTGGCTCACAGCCCCCTGCCTCTCCTGAGCCCCCAGCCATGGCCCACTGGTGCTGGTGGTGGTGAGGGGTTCCAGGGCTCACGCAGAGAGAAGGTCCTGAACAACCCCAGTTGTGAGGTGAAGCTAGTCTCAGGGGAAGCTGGAGCCCTCATCACCTCAGGGTGGGTGGGACTCACCCAGGCTCAGCTGCCCTGCCCTTCAGAGCCCAGGGTGGGGGGTGGGCAGCAAAGCAGTGTGGACCAGCTCCCCTCCGGCCCTCTCCCCTGCTGCTGCCCTAGGTGGTGAGGGTACATGTAGTGCCCACCCACCTGGCTGAGCCGCCCTGTCTGGCAGGCGCTCCGACTGCCTACGGTCACCACAGTGGCCATCCCTGCTGGCTATGACTGGAAGGACATCGTCAGCTACCTCATGGACCATTTCAACATCGAGATCACAGGTGGCCTCGGGCCCTCAGTAGGGAAGGTGAGAGGATGAAGAAAATTTCAGTCCAGCTGGCTGTCCCCAATCAGCGGGTGCACTGCAGGAGGTCCCAGGATAGACAGCGGGACAATGAGAAGGAATGCCCCCGTCTAAACCTGGTGACCTCTGTAAGAAGGAGTCTTGGGCACGTGTCTTTTCCTGTCCCCTGAGCCCCAACTAGTGAGGTCACCCTTGGTCCCCATGGCATCAGCCTGACGCAGCTGGCCTCTCCGTTTCCATCAGCACATCTGTGTCCCACTGTGTGGCCCTGAGCCTCACTAACGCTGAGTGGGCCATGCTCAGATGGTGCCTTTGTTGGACAATCCTGGTCCCCCTAATTCCTTCGCTCACTCTGTGGATGTGGGGGGCGGCCCAGAGAGCTGATCCCTGGCCTGGGTGTGCATGTTCACCATGGGCCAGGGAGTGGCAGGAGAAGGAAAGACATCTGAGCCCACCTGCGTCCCACCTCCCAGGTGCTACGTATAGGGCTTCTGGGCTGCAACGCCACCCGGGAGAACGTGGACCTTGTGGTGAACGCCCTGAAGGAGGCTCTGCAGCGCTGCCCTCGGAACAAGCTGTGACCACCTACCAGCCCCAGGCCCACTGAGAGATGCTCAGGAGAATGACCGAAGCCAACTACAAGGTCTAGGGCCCAAAAGAGCTGCTGACCCACGGCAGCAAAGCAAAGGGAGGGCCGGGGACCAGTCTCCCCCAGCCCCTCCAAGTGGACCCTAAAAATCAGATCTTTTGGGCTCAGTGTCAGCAGCATCTCCCAAATGCCCCACACCCCAAATTCACGGTCTTTCTTTGGGAATTTTCAATAAAGAGTCATAAGACTGGTCATCGCTCCTCACTGTGGGGTATGCTTCAGAAGGTCTTGGAAGTGTCCACTTTGCTTCCAGCCTGCCCAAAGCAGACACCAGAACCTCAGTAGTGTGTACCTTAGGGCAGGTCACCTCATTCTGGATCTGAAGGGGCCAAACTCAATCGGGCCTCCCAGGGGATGGAGGACTCAGTAGGATCTCCCAGGTGTCTCCTTACACACCAACTTCAAATGGGCCCCGTGACCCCCAGGTCGGATCTGTGACCCTGCTCACACAGACCAGGACACCCATGTAGACTAGGACACATGGACAAGGGCACCCAGATGAACAGGGACACCCATGTGGACTAGGGCATACATGTAAACCAAGGCACCCATGTGGACCAGCGCACCCACATAGATTAGGGCACCCATGTGGACTGGGGCACCCATGTATACCAAGGCACACATATAGACTGGGGCACCCATGTGGACCAGGGCACCCATGTCATAAGAAAATGAGTAGAAAAGTGACTGACAGATGAAAGTATCCATTGCACATAAATCTGACAGTATTCAGAACATATAAAAGAATTATCACAAATCAACCAAGAAAAGATGAAAAAAATGCTATTAAAATAGGGAAAAATTCTTAAAATGGCACTTCTTAATGAAAATGTGCAAAAGACCAAGAAGTCAACAAGAAAAGATAGCAATACCATTAGTCTTCAGGGAAAAGCAAATAAAAATCAGAGTGGACATAGTTTCATACCACTTGTTGTTGTTGTTGTTGTTGTTATGTGCCGTCGAGTCGGTTCCGACCCATAGCGACCCTGTACAGGGTTTCTGAGGGTGTAAATCTTTACGGGAGTAGAAAGCCTCATCTTTCTCCCGCGGAGCGGCTGGTAGTTTCGAACCGCTGACCTTAAGGTTCGCAGCCCGATTCGTAACCACTACGCTACCAGAGCTCCTTTCATACCACTAGAAAAGCAAATATAAGAGAGCACACCAAATGACGAGGATGCGGAGCACCTGGGACTGCCGTCCACAGCCGCTGGAGAGGGAGACGTTAGGGCCACTTTGGAGAATGGTGTGGCAGTGTCTTCTGACGTCAAATCCATACCTGACCTGCTGTTGATGTTGTTAAGTTCTGGCAGGTCGACTTCAACTCATAGCAACCCTAGATAGAGTCACCAAGAAGCAACTGGTGGATTAGAGCCACCAACCTTCAGTTAGCAGTCCAGTGCTTACCCTACAGTGCCACACCGGAACTCCATACCTGACCTATGGCCCCATAATTCCATTCCTAAACATTTACTCGAGACAAATGAAAGCATATGTCCACACAAAACCTTGTACAAGAATGCTCACCATAGCCTTACTCGCGATAGCCAAAAAATGGGAAACAACCCAGAATGAATAAACAAATTGTGAAAGATTATGCAATGGAACACCACTCAGTAACACAAACAAGCAAGACTTGATCCCCACAACAGCTGGCATGAGCTTCAAGCAAGACTTGATCCCCACAACAGCTGGCATGAGCTTCAAGCAAGACTTGATCCCCACAACAGCTGGCATGAGCTTCAAAAACTTTCAATGAGAGAAAATATGTTATGGTTCCACTCAATTGAAATCCAGCAGAACTCAAGGCTGAGAACTTTCCTCAGTCAGTCACAGGGGCATTTTCAAAGAGGAAATATTTATAATTTTGTAGTTCTACTTGCCAATGTTGGTGTTTTGTTTCTGTTTTTTCTTCTATGGCCTACGCTGTCTGTTACCTCAACATTGTGAAATTATCCTTCTAAGCTGTCTTATAGAAGCTTCATGGTATCACTTTCTGCTTCCGTCTACGATCCATTTGGAGTGTGGTGCAGTAGGATTAGCACTGGACCTCAAGGTCGGTTTGAACTTGAAGGTCGGCGGTTCAAACTCACCAGCCCCTCTTCATAAACACTATACAGGGTCACTGTGAGTCGGCACTGACTCTACAGCACTTAACAACAACAATGATCCATTTCATATTAATTCTGTATATGGAATGAACAGTGGACCAGGGTTAATGTTGAACCACACTAATGGCTAGTTTTTTCTATTACATTTGCTATAAAGAATTTCCTTTCCCCAGTGAGCTCACTTGGCCGTGTTGTCAAAAGTCATTGGGCTGTATCAGGGCAGATCTATTTCTGACCTCTGTTCTGTTGTTGTTTTTGTCTGTCTTCATGTAAATACGATGCCGTCTTGAATACGGTAGCTTTATATTACCTCTGGAAATCAAGTAGCGCAATTACTCCAAGTTTGTTCTCTCGTTTCAAGATTGTATGATCTATCACAGAGCCTTTGAATAGAATATATGTTTTAGAGTCACCATTCGTCAAAATATTTTGCTAGAATTTTGATAGGGATTACACTATGTACAACACTGAGAAGTATGAGTATTCCAGAACACTT
>NW_006408832.1:722886-725580 GCF_000296735.1 Chrysochloris asiatica
TGATGCCTTTGAGTTGTGGTGTTGGAGGAGAATACTGAAAGTGCCATGGGCTGCCAAAAGAACCAATAGATCTGTTTTGGAAGAAGTGCAGCCAGAGTGTTCCTTGGAGGCCAAGATGGCTAAACTTCATCTCTCATGCTTTGGGCACATTGTCAGGAGGGAACCGTCGCTAAAGAAGGATATCATGCTGGGTAAGATGGAGGGTCAGAGAAAAAGAGAAAGACCCCCAACGAGATGGATCAGCCAGGTGTCATCATTGATGGCATCAAGTGTGGCAGCAGTAGTGAGGTTGGCCCAGGATCGGACATTGTTTCGTTCTGCTGTGCATGGGGTCGTTATGAGTCAGTTCCGACTCAATGGGACCTGACAACAACAACAACAACAACAAATGCATGCATTCTACATTTAAGTAGAATGAAAATTGTCACAGCATTATGCATTCTATCAAATAGACAGTCACTTAGGTCTACTTTACTGCCAGTAATGTTGATAGTTTTCAACAAGAAGTCTTGTATATATTTGGTCTGATTTATTCCTAGGTGTTTGATTTTTTTTTGATACGGTTGTAAATCATATTTAAAATATTTTCATGGTCACTTTTTACTCCAAATATATAGAATTATAATTCACTGATCCACCACTTTTCTGTCTGTGTGCTGTGCCACAAGGCTTGGTGTGCTGCTGTGATTCTGGAAGCTGTACCATTAGTATTCAAAGGCCAGCAAAGTCACCCATGCTTGATAGCATTCAGATAAACTTCCCAGTTAAGACTAGGAAGAAAGACATGGCCATCTACTTATTTAAAAATTGGCCAATGAAAACCTTATGCGTATCATCAGAACGCTGACTAATAATATAGGGCCGGAGACGGTCCTGTCGGGTTGGAAGGCACTCACAATGCATCTGGGGAAGAGCTGCCTCCTCACAGTACAGTCTATCTTGGCAACAAGAATGAAATAAAGCTTTTGGTCCCTTCAGTTCATGACGTGATAAGACTCAAAATAAGAATAAACAGCGGCAGACATCCATTAATCATCGGGACTTGGAATGTCTGAAGTATGGACCTAGGAAATGTGGAAGCAGTCAAAACTGAAATATAACTCATAAAGATCAATATCCTAGGCATTGTATTGCTGTTGTTAAGTGCCATGGAGTCGGTTCCAACCCATAGCGACCTTGTATAGGGTTCCCGAGGAGCAGCAGGTGAGGCTGATCTGTCGATCTTGCAGTTCAAACCGACTTTGAAGTGGAGCACATTAACCCACAGCCACACCAGGATTCCTGTAATTGACCGGCATTGGATCAGACAGTCATATGGCCATCTGTGCTGGGAATGACCAATTCAAGAGTAATGGTATCACATCCAATGTCAAAAGGAACATTTCAAGACCTCTCCTGAAGTCAGCCTCTGTCTCTGATAGAATAATATCCATAAGCCTAAAAGGAAAGCAGGTAGAGGGTCAGAGAAAAAAAGGAAGACCCCCAACAAGATGGATTGACCAAGTGGCAACATTGAAGGACCCAAGCGTGGAAACAGTAGTGAGGTTGGCCCAGGATCGGGCACTGTTTCGTTCTGCTGTGCATAAGGTCGGGTCGCTATGAGTCGGTACCGACTCGATGGCACCTACCAACAACAACAAAAGGAAAGCAAGTTAATGGCTATTATTCAAATGTATGTACCAACCACTAATGCCAAAGTTGAAGAAATGTAAGATTTGTATCAACTTCTACTGTCTGAAATGGATCAAACACGCAATCAAGATGCACAGGGGATTAGAATGCAAAAGTTAGAAACAAAGAGGAAGGATCGGTAGTTGGAAAATGTGGTAGAAACAACGACAGAAATTGCATGATAGAATTTTGCTAGACCAATGACTTAGTCATTGCAGATACCCTGTTTCTACAACATAAACAGTGACTATATGCATGGACTTGACGAACGGGTTAACAGGAGCCACACTGATTACATCAATGGAAAGAGACGATGGAGAAATCCCTGGATCATCAGTCAGGACAAGGTCAGGGGCAGCTACTGAACAGACCATTACATGTTATTGTGCAAGTTTCAGTTGAAGCTGAATAAAATTAAAACAATTCCACAGAAGTCAAAGTACAACCTTGAGTATATGCCACTTGAGCTTAGAGACCACCTCAAGAATAGATCTGACATCAGACACTAATGACCAGACAACAGATGGGTTGTATAATGACATCAAGGACATGAAGAAAGCAAACAATCATTTAAAAGACAGGAAAGAAAGAAATGCCAAAAAGAATACCAGAAGAGACTCCAAAGCTTGATCTTGAACATGGCGAAGCTAAAGCAAAAGGAAGAAATTGTGACATAAAAAGCAAAACAGAAGATTCTGGTGTGGCACTGTAGGATCAGCACTGGACTGTGAACTATGAGGTCAGCAGTTCAAACCCACCAGCTGCTCCTCAAAATCCTATACAGGGTGGCTACAAGTAAGATTCGACCTGACAAAGACAAAGTAAAGAATTCTGATAAAATGTGGAAAGACCTGAAATTAAAAAACAAACGGAAAGAACTGAAGAAAAAAATCCAAGCCTCGAGTTGCTATATTGAAGGTTTCAGCTGAGTTTCCAGACTAAAACAGAATAGGAAGGAGAGATGGACTAATTCCAAATGTTTCGCCACTGAAAACCTTATGAGTAGAGCAAAACACTGTCAAA
>NW_006408832.1:726040-727836 GCF_000296735.1 Chrysochloris asiatica
CAGACCCATTAATACCACTATTATTCAAAATATTCAACCACTAAAGCCAGTGAGGATGAAATTGAAGAATTCTATCAACTTCTTCAGTCTGAAATTGATCAAACATGCCATCAAGGTGTATTGATGATTACTAGAGATTGGAATGCAAAGGTTGGAAACCAAGACATCGGTAGTTGGAAAATATGGCCTTGGTGATAGAAACGATGCTGGCGATCACATGATAGAATTTTTTTTCCCTTTTTTTAAAGTTTTTATTGTGAGGTTTACATGGGAGAACATCAGTTTTATATTCATCCTATTGTATTTCATTTCATTGCAATGATTACAGTCCCCTCCATGCATCATCAAATAACCAAAGGGTACACCCCACAGGCCTACCCCCCGAGCATCAGCACACAGCCCCTCTTCCCTCCCTGAGTTCAGTGTCCCCAGCCATTCCATCTGTCCACGTCATCATCTCTGTCTCCATCCCTGGCATCACTGTCTCTCTGGGTAGGGTCCCACTCTCTGCTTTTCTCACTTGATGGTCCCAGGGACCTCCGTTCCTGGGCTGAAAAATCAATCACTCCCCTCCTTTAGGCAAAAACATCTACCTATATAGTTCCAACCCTCACAGTCAGTCCTGATGGCAATTATTCACTATTGTACTACAAGAGTCTTAACCCCATTTCCTTTCGTCAGCCCGGTCCCAACAGATTAAAAATCATTCAGTGGTGATTCTGCCTTCCCCTGCCCCGTTTGGAACTAGATTCCCTCTTGAAAGATTGTAAACCAGTCACTTATTGCCTCTATAACCCCTACCCCCCACCCATTTTGGGTAGCCAATGTCTAAGTTACCAATCCCTGTCAACCTTGTGTACCCAGGGGTGGGAGTGATCCTCACTGTAAAGATCTGTTCCCTTTTTTGAGCTACTGCATCCATAAGTATAGGTAAAGATCATCAAATTATAGCAGGTTACTTTTTTTTTTCCCCCTCTTCTTTCTTCTTTTAGTCCAGTTCTGATCATCCAGCCATCAAAGCTAGGTCAAGTGTGTATTATCTGCAAGTATGGGTGTTCTTGTGCATCTCCCCTCACTTCATATTAGCTGGACACTTCACTCTCTGCTCTAGTCCTCTGTGGCCATGTCACTGCCTCTGGGCCCAGGAGTCCCTGGGTCTTGCTGTACTGCTGGCCATCCAGGTCTTCTTCACCCAGGTTCACAGGGATCTATTGAATGTGGTCAGACTTAGCTCACAACTTCATTGCTGTTTTTCCCCCTCTTCCCCTTATCGGTGACCAACGTGGTCACATGCCTACTCATGTATTCCCCTTGAGTCTTAGTCTTGGAAGGGAGTTTGCTCTGAGGGGCCCCAACCACTTGCCTTGATGGCTCCCAGGCAAACAGCTTACTTGTTCTTGTAGTAATCAATCAGACTGCCATTATTGTTCCTTTCACGAAGTATCTTCTGTTCTTCTGGCCACTCCAGGCTGGTCTACTCATCCTTTCCAGTAGAAATTTCCTACCTCAGATGATTCTGGATGGGGTTCTGGATTCCACCTATGATCTCATGCAATGTAAAGGCTCCACAGAGAGCCTCTTTCACAGGGCAACTTCTAGCCCCCTTTAAGGTATTACAATCAGTTGTAGGTTGAAGATGGACTTATAATCTTTCTGTAGTGATGTTTTTGGCTATTCCTTTCTCTGCCCCACCCCCCAGTATCTATTTTACAATGGTAGACAACGGAAACTAAGATTCAAAAGACAGCCAAGCATCTTAACACTATTTCCCTCTTTTACTCCTTCAAACCATGCCT
>NW_006408832.1:746215-755835 GCF_000296735.1 Chrysochloris asiatica
TATTTTGAGCTACTACCTCCATGAGTGTAGATCAAGTTTATCAAATTGTAGCAATTTATCCTCATTTCCTTTATCAAAAATTGTTATTGATGTGTGTTTTTTATCTTCCTCTAGACGATTTCTGATTATCAAGCCATTGAGGGTAGGTCAAATGGATACTATCTGCAAGTTTAGGGTTCTCACGTGTCTCTCCCCTCACTTCATATCCGTTGGATACTTCACTCTCAGCTCTAGCCCTCTGTGGCTATGTTCCCTCTGTTTTATTAACTATGCAAAGCCACTCTACTGTGTGAATCATAACAAATTATGGATAACATTGTGAAGAATGGGGATCCCAGAGCACTTAACTCGTGCTCATAGATCAAGAGACTGTTACTGGAATAGAACAAGGGAACGTTGAATGGTTTAAAATCAAGAAAGATGTGTTTGTACTCTTTCACCAGACTTTTTCGACCTGTATGCTGAGCAAATTCTCTGAGAAGCTGAACTACGTGACAAGTAATCCAGCATCAGGGTTGGAGGAAGACTCTTAACAGCCTGCAATATGTACATGACACAACCTTGCTTGCTGAAAGTGAAGAGGACTTGAAGCACTTACTGATGAAGATCAAAGACCACAGCCTTAAGTATGGATTACATATCAATGCAAAGTAAACAAAATCTTCACAACTGGACCAATAAATGACCTCACGATAAACGGAGAAAAGATTGAAGTAAGGATTTCAATCTACTGGACCCACAATCAGCATCCACGAAAGCAGCAGTTAAGAAATCAAACGACGTATTGCATTTGGCAAATCTGCTTAAAAAGATATTTTTTGTAGTGTTATAAAGATGTCACTGACCCCAAACCCTGGCATTTTCAATCACGTCCTGTACAGGTGGAGTCCTGGTGTGGCTCTGTAGGGTAATGCACTGGACCTCAAGGTCAGTTTGAATCACAAGGTCAGTTCAAACTCACCAGCCGCTCCTCAGAAACCCAATACAGGGTCACTATGAGTCGGAACCAACTTGACGGCACTTAACAACATATGCATTTAAAAGGTAGACAGGAGTCAGGAAGACTGAAGAAAAATTGGTACACTTGGATTATGGTTTTGGTGAAAACTGTTGACTGCACCGTCAGAATGAACAAATCTGCCTTGGATGACATACAGCCAGAATGCTCCTTAGAATCTAGGATGGGGAGGCTTTGCCTCATGTCCCTTAGGCACGTTATCAGAAGGAACCTGTCCCTAGAGAAGGGCAATGCACTTCGTAAAATAGAGGATCCACAGAAAAGAGGAAGATCCTCAACAAGATGGATAGGCCAGTGGCTGCAACAACACATTCAAACAGCTCTAGTTGTGAGGATGGCACAGGCCTGGGTAGTGTCTTGTTCTGTTGTACATAGAGTCGTTATGGATTGGAACCAATTCAAGGGTACCTAACTACACGTACATAGGGTCGTTATGAGTCGGAACCAATTCAAGGGTACCTAACTACACGTACATAAGGGTCATTATGAGTCGGAACCAATTCAAGGGTACCTAATCACATGTACATAGGGTCATAAGCCGACAGCACTTAACAAAAAACAACAGTGTGTAACACATATCTATGTATATATATGTGGGACAGGTATTGTTGCTGTTAAGTGTCATTGAGTCGGTTCCGACCCACAACAACCCCTGTAAAGCATTTCTGAGGAGCGACTGGTGAGTTTGAACTGCCGACCTTGCAGTTCAAGCTTACCTTGTGGCCCAGTGCTTATCCTACAGTGCCACATTATATATGTTGCTGTTGTGAAGTGCCGTCGAGTAGATTCTGACCCATAGTGACCCTGTATAGGGTTTTGAAGGAGTAGCTGGTGAGTTTGAACCACCAACTTTGCAGTTCAAATGGCTTTGCAGTCTGGTGCATTAACCCACAGCACCACACCAGGACTCCACACTATATATAAACCTTCTCAAAAAGTATTTTTTCCAATTTTTTCAAACTATCAATAGTCTTGTAATGATTTTTTTTACGAAAGTATATATTATAAAAGAATAATATGAAATAAAGGGTACTATAAATGGTCTTTAATAGCCTTTACCAAGGTGGTTTTCCTTTCTGGTAACCTTCATTCCTTCTGGTAACCCTAGAGTCCCATCTGGTGTTAGTCCCTGTAGCATTTCTTGTCTGGCTGGTCTGCTGGAGGTAGCTTCTCAGTCTTCTCTGAATGAGAATGTCTTTATTTTCAAAGGATGTTTTCACTGGACATGAAAGTCTAAGTCAACAATTGTTGTTTTCTTTCAGCACTTAAACGATGCTATTGCCCTGTCAGCTGGTCTGCCCTGCTCCCAGTGAGAAGCAAGCCTCCAGAGCTCTCATGGGACGTGCTCTTCCCCTCTGGGTGCTCCTGTGTTCTGCTCCTGGTCTTCGGTTTTCAGCAGACCATTGTCTAGGATGCACCTGACTGTGGTCTTCTCGGTATTCATGGCGCTTGGGATTTTCTGAGCTGCTTACTCTATGAATTGATACCTTCCAACAGTATTTGAGAGGTCACAGCTAGTCTCTCTTCAAATATTTCTTCCGTCTCCTTAGCCATCCTTTCTCCTTCAGCACTCCAACTACATTTATGTCCAACTATTTTATGCATTTTGAATTGTTGGACTGCAAGATCAGTTTGAGCCACAAGGCCAGTGGTTCAAACATACCAGCTGCTCCTTGGAAACCTTAGACAGGATCACTGTGAGTTGGAACCGACTAGGTGGCACTTAACAATGACAACAGCAACAATTGTCTCAGACAGTGTGCTGTCTCTTCACCACACTTGCTTTTTGGTTTAGTTTGTATCATTTCTGCCGACTTTGGTCACATGTCTTTTTGTCGGCTTTTCTAATCTGTCAACTCATCGAATGAACTCTTCATTGATCATATCTTTTTTTTGTATTTCAAGAATTTCTATTTAAAGATATACATATGTGTATATATATTTGTAGGGTCCTGGTGTGGTGCTGGGGATTAATGAACTGGACTGCAAGGTTGGCGGTTCAAGCTCACCAGTCTCTCCTTGGAAACCCTACACAGGGTCGCTCTGAGTCAGAACTGACCCAACGTCACTTAACTACAACAATAAATACATACAGTTTCCACATCTATACTCAATTGCTTCCACCTCTTCTTACCTGGTTTCTACCTTTCAGAATCAGTGCTTTAGCACTTTCATCCCAGTGGTTTTAGGGTTCCAGTTCCTGTTTTACGATTCCATCATCTGGGCCATCTCTGACGTTTCTTTTGACTGTTTCCTCTCTAGATTGCAGGTCACATTTTTGTGGCTTAGCATGGGTCAAGTCCTGGTGTGGTGCCGCAGGATAATGCACTGGACTGCAAGGTCAGTTTGAGCCACAAAGTCGGCGGATTCAAACCCACCAGCTGCTCCTCAGAAACCCTACATCGGGTCGCTGTGAGTCAGAATCAACAGCATTTAACAACAACAACCCTAAGAAGCTAGACACGTGAGCTGAGGGAGAGGCACCGGGGCTCCAGTTGTAAAGAGAAGGTGGCCCAGGTCACGGTCCACATAACTACTGGCAAGTCACACCCAACCTGCTTGACCTGGATCTTGAATGCACCATGACCATTGGACAATAGACTACTGGTACACCAACCACCCCACCCTAGAACCGAGGACACCCAGCTTGTGACAGATGCTCCGCTCAATAGGCACTTGGTGTCCCATGGCCAGAGGCTCAGTCTCATGCCAGACGCTGCTTTTGAACAGTGGGTGATTCTCTGCTGCAGATAACGTAGCCTTGCTCCAGATCTCTGTGGTCAGCTCCCCTGATAAGGCGTCCCTTCCCACATGGACACCCCCAGCATCATCGTGTATGGTGTCATGAGTCTGACCTCACTCCAAACTAGTTTTCTGAGTCACCCAACAAATGGGCGTTCCTCAGTGAGGTGTAGACAGCCTCCATAATCCCGTGAGGCCAGCCAGCACTGTCTTTGATTGGCAGTCGGTGAATTTCTGCTTTACCTCATGTCTCAGGGACTTGTGCAACTGTAGTAGAAACCTCACAAAGAGATGGCTTTCCAGGACAGAAACCGATTTCCCACTGTTCAGGAAGTTAGGAGTTTAAACTCAGGGCACTGGCTCTCAGGGGAAGGCGCTCTCTCTGTGGTAGCTCTGGGAGAAGATTCTTATCTTGGCTTCTATTGTCTCTCGTTTCCTTGGGATCTCCCATTGGTATTTGCTTATCTCTGTGTCTCCTTGTGACTTAGAAGTGATTAGGTTTTGGATACACCTTACACTGATAGAGCCACATTCGCATAAACAATCCCACGTGGAATCACAGGTACAGGAGTTAGGGTTCCAACACACATTTTGGAGGTACGCAATTCAATCCATACCACTTGGAGCAATGTATCCACATGCGCAAGACCACTGAACCGCCATCTTCATGTCTGTGAAACTTCCTAAGACTCATCTCCCGCGCTTTGGAATGAGTGTCTCATATAGAACATCCAAAGTACTTTCTAGTAAATACTCCCCAAGTCTGAGAAACATGATTTCATCAATGCAGTGAAACAGCATGAATACTACACAAGGTCAAGATGAGTCTAACCTTAAAGTCAGCAGTTCAAACCCACCAGTCGGTCACTCCTGGGAGACCCTACATAGCGTCACTCTGAGTTAGAACTGAGTCAACAACACTTAACAAATAAACAGAAACATAAAATAAACAGAAACATAAAATACTATATTGTGGCACAGATCAGAAGGATTAACATACCCTAGGGAACCTAGTAGTTATGAATCGGGCTGCAAATCTTAAGGTCAGCAGTTCAAAACTACCAGCTGCTCTGCAGGAGAAAGATGAGGCTTTCTGCTCCCGTAAAGATTTACAGCCTCAGAAACCCTGTACAGGGTCGCTATGAGTCGGAACCGACTCCACGGCACATAACAACAACAACAAGGGTGATATCATGAAGTGATATTGTTACCTGTTTCCGGTAAATGAAAACTGTTTCTGATTCGCCTTACTGATGGGGATCGGTGACCATGTGGCCAGTTCCAGAGGTTGTGTGGTCCTAGTCTAAACGATACCACACCCAGGACAGGACTTGGGTTACAGGTTCAGTTTATGAACCCCCTGTGTTTCCCATGGGGCACCAAGCTCTACCATTACACATGGGATGTCGTATCGCTTTGATGGACTATTTTTGCCATGGAATTAGGGGTGGCTTCAAGGTCTTCTCCTTGGCCTTTCCTGACATTATGGCTTTTACACTTCTAAGGAGGCCATCAACTCACTCAGCACCTGTGAAATGGCCATCGGGCACAGTGACAGGTACATTGGGACAAGAGTCTGTTTCTACAAGCCCGCACTCTAATGAGGTGGGCATGATGAGATGGATGTTCCTTGTGTTAGCACCAACTCGGGCTCTGAATTGGTGCGCTCCTGGATGTGCAGCGACTACGGCATGTGGCCACAGGCTCCTTTGGAGGAGGTTTGAGGCAGCTGCTGGTACACGCTTGCTGTACTAGTTCAGCCGTCTGTCCCAGGAGCCCAGAGTTTGGTTGTATTTCAGAAGCTAAGGAGCAAATGCCACCAAGAGCCCAGAGCAAGCGGAGACCAGAAACCGTCTGCGGAGTCGAGGCACAAGGGCCCTTCATGCAGTGGCTCCCTGGAGTGAGGGGCTGTAGTTGGGTTGCAATGGGTTGGGAAATAAAGCAACAAGAATGGGGGTAGGGGTGGCACCCAGATGCCACAGAACAGGTCCTCTTACACAACAGGCAGGACCATGCCGGGCAGGTGGGCTGGAGACGCACTGGGGTGGGTGGGGGGCAGGCTGGCAATGGGAACTATGGATGTTCCAGCTATGAAATGGGAGGGGGGACACCTGAAGGGGAGGGGGAACTTCAAGGAGGATGAGATGGATTTCAGAGCATCTCCACACCAGTCTACTCTATTTCTGTGTTTCTAGGGGACATTTCCACACAGACACACACACAGTGGGTACCAACTTGGTTGCATATACCCAATGCTTTCGTTTATTCCAGATGACACTTGTGCTATTTCATCCCCAGTAAGAACATGTGGTGTAGGCAGGAATGAGCCCAGACACTCCATTTTCAGAAAGAACTCTGACATCACCGCTGGGACCAACATGACATCACCACTGGGGCCAACATGACATCATCACTGGGACCAACAAGACATCATCACTGGGAACAACATGACATGGCATGAAGCCCGCAGCATTTTCACCCCAAGTCCTTGCTGTGAAAACAAGAAAGTAGGTCCAAGAGCATCCACTTGCTCAACACCCCCAACCTCTCACTAGGGTGTTACATCACCCAGCACCTGTCTCCAGGTGAAAGCCAATGTCCTTTTCCACATATTAGGAGACTCCTGTAGCAGGTCCTGCTCAGCTATCCTCAGCGCCCAGAGACTTGGTCTTCCGGAAGATGCTCTGCATGGCTGCAATCCTGTCCTGATCCTGGATGTTGAAGACCTGGAACTGTGGGGAGAAGGCCACAGAGACATGTAGTGGCCACTTCCACAGTGCAGGACAATGAGCTTATTCCCATCACCTGGACCATCCTCCCCACAAGTGGATACCACCCAGCCCTGAGTCCTCTTCTCCCGGGGTCCCTGCACAGGTGTAACACAGAGGGACACTCACTAGGGGCTTCTTGAGGCCCAATTGTGCACCCTCTCCCCCCACTGCCCCCCCACCCCCACATGGAGGAAACCTGATTTGGCTCCTAGCCTTGGGTGACCAGGGTGCTGGACCAGGTACCCACTGTGAGTGGCCCTGATCCCACATGATCCCTCCAGCCAGTCACACCCACCTTGTCCAGCAGGACATCGAAGTAGGCGGTGACCCAGTAGGCTGGGTCGCTGGCGGGCAGCTGCAGCAGAGACTTAACGCCGTTGTCGATGCGCGGCGGTAGGGTGGGGCCCAGGTGGGTGATGTGGATGCGCAGGGAGGCCTCGGGCTGGCTGGCAAAGCGCTCCACGCGCTGGTACAGGGCACCAAGGTCCAGGTCACTGGCCTGCAGCAGGTTGCATGCTGGCCACAGGAAGTGGGGCAGATTCCTGGTGGCCAGACAGCAGAGCAAGACCACCAGCAGACGGTACACGGAGCCCTCCAGGTCAGTCCAGTCCGCGGGTGCCGGGAAGAGCACTGAGGCCCACAGCAGCACCATCTGCAGGGCGGAGTGGCCGGTCAGTACCTCTGCCCTGGCCCTCCCCTCCTCTGTGTGCAGTGATGAGGACACCGAGTTCCCTGCAGCACTGGCCTTTCCCTCCTGCACCTGCCCACTGAGATCTGGTGTGTCCACTGCAGCCCATCCAAAGGGCTACCTGGTGGCATCAGACCAGCTCCGGTCTGAGTCCAGACAAAGATGTGAAAGCAGCAAGCACAGACTTCCCTGGCTGTTCCCAGTCCCTCCATCCTGAGAGCCCACCCCTCCTGGATGTGCCTTTCTATGACCTCACTCTCTCACCCACCAGCTCCCATCACCTCTCGGTCACCGTGGGGAAGACCTGGAGACTGCTGGAAGCCGGCACCCAGTGTACAACTCAGATGCTGCCCAGGGATGAGCCCAAACCCCCAACCTGAGACTCCTTCCCGGCTCCTGTTACCAAACCAAAAACCAAACTCACTACTAAAGAGTCGATTCCAACTCACGGGGTATCCAAGACTGTAAATCTGTTCGGGAGCGGCCTGCCTCACTTTCTTCCGTGGAGCAGACCTTACAATTAGCAGCCCAATCTAGCTTGTAGCAATCTACAAAGCCCCGTGGGGACTTGGTTTGCCCCCAGATGACAGGAGTTCATGAGAACAGAAGAGTATTACCCTGGTCCCTGAGCTGTAAGTGGGCTTTCCTAAGTCCCTGGTGTGTGTGTGAAGGGGGGGGGCGCTTCCCGGTGAGGGGCTGGTTCCATTTGAGGGAAGGATCCCCTCTGCTGAGGAGCTGGGTGGGAGTGAAGTTCTCAGTTAGACCCAACACCAAGACGACCTGAAGCTGAGGATCTCAGTGGTCCTGGCCCAGCGATGGTGTCCTGGGGCGGCATCCCTGCCTGGTGCTCATCTCCAGCCATGGCCTCGTTTCCTCCCACCCAGGCAGGCCCCCAAGTCTCCCAACCCATACAGAGCCAGCTCCAAAGCATACAGGGGAGGGACCAGGTGCTGCGTGTTTCTGACCTCTGGCTTACAGGGTCGAGGGGCCAGGCCGGTCTCAAGTACACCCACCTTCAGGTGGCTGAAGGTCAGGCCCGCACTCTGGCCTTCGTCCCTCCAGCTGTCATGGTTGACCCGGTCCAGGATGGAGAGGCTGTCTAGGCGGTGGCCAGGAAGGGAGCCCAGTACGCTCAGCAGCTTTGTCAGCAGGTGGTCGGTGGAGACCCTGAAACCCGGTTAGCACTGGAGTCCCTGTACCCCCAAAATTCACCACTCCAGAAGAAGCCCCAGGCTTGCCGCCCCCCAATTTCAGGAATCCCCTGAACCCCACGGGACCACCAGGTTTCTAAGGGTGAAAGGTAGTGTTTACGTAGATTCCCAGCTCCAGAATGCAAGGGACTTAGGGCACCCAGGCCAGCCTCGTGGTGCCGACAGGAAAGTGACCCAAGACCTGGACCCTTCACTTCCCCTCCCTCTTGCTCTCTCATAGGCACTAATTTGGGGTACCCCTCCAATCGCCCTGCCGAGGGGACCCTCACAGAGCCCTCAGACCTCCTGGGGATGGAGAAGGGTTGCTGGGGTCCCCGGAGTGGGTGGACCTCTCTCCCAAGTCACCTCAAGTGGGGGGTCCCTCAAGGGAAAGTCAGATGCTGTGGTCTGTGAAGGGTTAGCCAAGGGACACTTCTAGAAAGCCCCAAAGCTGTTGAAACTCCCTGTCTAGCACGTCCCTGGGGAGGCCCATTCACCACCTGGAACCTGTGACTACAGGTCCCTACCTCCTCAACTGCTTTCCCACCTGAGAGCAAGGGAGATGCTGTGGCCTTCTGAACTGGGTCCTAGCTTACCTGGTGGGCAGGAGAGGCACCCTCCCCTACTCAGAGAGAGTAAATAAACTCTCACAGAATATAAATGTCCTAGAGGCAGGGGGGCCCTCTGCCTGGGGAGAAGTCCCACTCACCCCCAGACCCACAGACAAGGAGATAAGTCTTACCTCCAGTGCTGGGCGCTGGCTGGCACCAGGTCCATCCCCTGGCCCAGAATTCTCTCCAGACAGCCCATGGGGAAGCCAGTTGCCAGCAGGGTCCCCTCTGGGGTGGTTAACCTGTGCCTCCTCCTCACCACTGGCACCACGTTGAAGCGGATGGTCCTCCAGCCACTGGACACCAGCAGGGACAGGTGGAGCTCCTCCTCCTGCAGGCTGGACGCGTTCAGCGAGCCTGCATCAGGGCAGCACTGAGGTGGACTGCTGTACTGACCCTGTGCCCCCAAGCCCCCCACTCAGCCCGAAGAACTCAGCACTGCTTACCTGCAGCATCTTCCCCGTCCCCATCACCCCTACCTGTAGGCACTTTTAATTGGACACCTGCATCTCCCCTCTCAGGACACTTGCATGCTACTCCCTATACACCTGTGTCCCCTCCCTGCACACCTGTGTCCCCTCTCTGCACACCTGTGTCCCC
>NW_006408832.1:755985-773106 GCF_000296735.1 Chrysochloris asiatica
TCTGCACACCTGTGTCCCCTCCCTGCACACCTGTGTCCCCTCTCTGCACACCTGTGTCCCCTCCCTGCACACCTGTGTCCCCTCCCTGCACACCTATATCCTCCTACCATACATACCTGTATCCCCCTCCTGTACACCTGCGTCCCCCCTCCCTGGCTGGATCATGAGATTGGTAGGGCTCCAAGAGAAGCAATTTCATTCGGGGTAGAGCCCCCACCTGGCTAAAGCCTGGGATTTGGTTCTTAGAGCCACCTGGTGTCCTGGTGGTGGTAGAGCCCCACACCCCGATGGTCCCGCCATAATCTGGGAAATCCAATGGTGTTACTCAGTCCCTGTCCCAACTCTCCAGCCTCCCCAGCAAGACACACCGCAGCCCCCACTCAGGCCTCTGCCCCTCACCCCCCACTGCCCACACCCACTCCAGCTGAGCCAGCTGATACTTCTCAGCATGCCTCCCACCCCTGCCAACACCTCTGCCTGCCTGGATACACTTCAGCCCCCTCCCCCACATCACCATTGGGCTACCCTTCTGTCATACCTGACCTTCTCAGCAGAGGACCCCTCCCCCAGCTGGAAGAGGTGGCCCAGAGCCAGGAGAAGGGACAGTGCCTCAAGCCCCCTTTCCCAGGACTGCTCTGCTCTGAAAGGCATTTTCGCAATTAAAAGGAAATGCCTTGGTTGAGGGGTGGGGAGGGCCTTGGTTGCGGATGGAGACCAAGTGGGCACACCCCTTCAGGTTTGGTTACATTTTTCTCACTTTGGAAGGAACCCAAAAAATTAGAGTGAGCCCTTCAGGGCAACGGCCGTGGCCCCTGAGGTCAGCTGCAGGAGTTTCAGGGGTGGGGCAGGGGCAGCCCCACAGACGTGTGGACCGAGCTCACCCTGGGAGGCTTTGGTTGGCGCCTACAGCCTGTCCCCTTTTGCCTCCTGTTGCCCCTCATGTAACTGGACCTTGTCTTCTCCACCTGAGGTGGGCTGGACCTGGGTTCCCAGTGGGCAGGCAGTGCCGTGTTCCCCACCACCATCAGATATGTGTGGAGGCTCCTGCCCAACCGTATCCACCAAGGGGCCTGTCAGGGTCAGAAACCCGGCTAGATTTTTCTTTCACACGTAAGCATAGGTTCACTTCATTAGAAACATTCCTCTCAACCTGCTGTGTCCCTCTGTGCAGAGGGTACCCCAGTAATCCTGACCCCCAACACCTGAAGGCCAGACACCATGCCACCACCCACAATGCTAGGCCTGGGGAGCCCTTCAGTCTGGGGATACTGGGTATGACCTGAGCCCAGGGGTAAAGCTGGTGACCAAGAGGCCATTCAGGACCCAAGTTTGCTTGGGGGGCCTGGGACACAGCCACCACTCAGTCCCTCCCTCCTGCCTGCAGGGGCGCAGATGTGAGGCGCAGATCTGGTGGCTGGAGGAGAGGTCACTGGGAAAGGGCCATCAGAAGGACAGGACAGGCAGGACCCCAAGTCTGTGAGCAGCTCTGTCCTTCCCACAGAACGGTCACCTCTGCTGGAGGACGTGATCCCTGCTCCCCAGATACTCTGGACACAAAGCTTCTCCCCCAGGGCCTTGGCCACTGGGTCACGTTGCCCTGGGCAGCAGCCTGTTTGGGTACCCCCTCAGCTTCCCCTTAGCCCTCGAGGCTCCTGCCCACCTAAGCCCACTTCCTCTTAGCTGCCATCGGTCATGGTTTGTCTATGACTGTTGGCCTTGGAGGGAGCCAGTGGGCCCACTGTGCCCATGCCCACAGCAGCCCCACCTTCACACTCTGGGCAGAGGCCGTCTGGGCCAGCTCCTTAGATGTCACCTCCCTCCTGTCACCTCCCTCTAAGCTGAGTGTCACAGAACAATGTCTGGAATCCCACACACCCAGTGTGACTTCCAGGCAGGTTGCTGGGTCTCTCTGCCCGGAAACTAGCTGAGTGTGTGTTCAGAGGGACCGGCAGCTTCGATGGTACGGGCACCAGGTACTCACCCCAGCAATGGGCTTGTACACAGGTGGGCAGTGAGCCCTCTGGGGACAGGGCCAGGTGGGAAGGGCCACAGTAGTTCATAACCATGGTCCTCACAAGCCACCTGCATAATTACAGGCTGAGGGCAACGGTGTGTGTGGGGGGGAAGGGGGGGTGTGGACACCACAAATGACAGGTCCAGCTGCCCTCAAGGGCTGCTCACCATCTCCTGGGAGAGGTGGGCACCTGCCCCGGCTGGTCTGAGCAGAAGTACATCCCTGAGGTACCACTAACTGCAGACAGTCAGTCAGGGGTGGAACCCCGAGCCCACATTATCCTGGGTGACCCGGTCCAGAAACCAGAGGGTCTTCTGAGACCCCATCCCAGACACTAGCATCCCAGCCGGCACCAGGGCAGGGCCCAGGACTTGAAGCAACAAACAGTGGAAGGGAGTGTCCCCCATACCACATTCCTGTCCTCATCCAAGGGAAGCAGGAAATTTGTCTGGGTCCCCAGGTGCCTACTGAGACAGCCCACCATCCTAACCCTGTTGCCCACCTGGGGTCGTCACTGTGCTGGCCCTGCTCAGACGGACCCTGGTGAAAGGGAAACCCCCGCTTCTCCGCTCTGGGCACCCTTCACCGCAGGACACACCCTCACCCCCTCAGTCACATCAGCATCAGGAGAGGGGCCCAGGCTGAGAAGGGTAGGACTACACCGTCCGGCTGTTGCTGGTTACACTCCCACCTTCCCAGAGCTGTGTCAGGGACCCCCAACAAGCCAGCCAATTGGAAACCATTACCCTGGTCTTGAAGTTTCTTGCCGTTTAAAAAAGAATATCCATTAGATTTCTAGGACAGAAATCACTATGATAATTAGGTAACACAAAACACATCTTAGACCGGATTTGGAGCTAGAAGGATTCAGAACAATGTCTCTTCAACTCATGTGCCCCCATAAGGCCCTGAGCAACCCCCGGCAGGTGCGCACGTCCACAGGGAGCAACCACGCACTCACTCAACAACACTCACTCTCCCGCGCACACGGACGGCGGGCGCTACCTGGCGCGATGAGGTTGTGATGTTTGCAGTGCACGATGGCGGCCACCAGGAGGCCCTTGAGGACGCACAGGACCTTGCTGGGCACGATGTGGCCGCAGCTCTGGGAGCCGCTCTCTGAACTGGCGCTGAAGACGTCGTCCGCTGTCCACCGCTCCAGGCCAGCACCGTCCTTGGGGACGCCCAGGCGGCACCACGCAGGGCTGTCCCCGGGCTCGGTGGCAGCCGGCTCCTCCATCAGGAAAGCCTCGGTCTCCAGCCCCAGGGGCACCTCCAGGCTCAGGGGCTCCTCGGAGGAGCGCAGCGCGAACTGGAAGGCCCCCAGGTCGCGGGAGTAATCGACAAGGAAGCGGGGGTCCAGGGCGTGCACGCGCTCCAGCACCGTGAGCAGCACGTCCTCCGCGCGCTGGAAGTCCTGGGCCCGGGGCGCCGCGCGAGACCGCACCGCCTGCAGGTAATGGTGCCACAGAGGAACCTGCACGGCCATGCTGGCGGCGGGCGGACGGCGGCCACGGAATCGATCCAGGTGAGGGCGCAGACGGCGGCGGAGCACCTGCGGGTGCGGGCGGACCTACCCCACCGCGCAGCTGATCTGAGTGTGGGCGCGGCGGCGGCGGGCAGGCGGACTAAATAGCTGAGCGGGACCGAGGCCTTTGAAGTGGGTGAGTCAGTCCCCAGCAATCAGGAATGTCACCGGGGCCTTGGCCCGGCTCCACTCTGCCGAGGCACGCCCCCTCCCACCCACCCCAGCCCAGAAGCCGCTCAGGGCCCTCTCTCGCGGGCTGAACCCCTCGGTGACGGCCCCCGATTGTTGCCCAGCAACCTTCAGGAGCCGCGGGGAGGGTCTCCGTGACGTCAGGTCCTAGCCGCCCCGCCTCCCCACGAGATGGGAGGGGACATGTCCATTGCTCAGACAGGTAAGGTGAGGCTGGCGGGAGCTTCCCGGAGTCTGGCGTGTGGGAGTCGCCCCCTACTCCCCCCGGGTGGTGTGCGGAACTCTTAACCACCCACATAGTCCTTATACCTAACGCCTGGGCCCAACTGAAATGCCAAGCGCTGCCATCGCCCACCTTGAGCTCTGAGCCCTCCCTGCCCCCACCCCGGAGCCGGCCTTCTGGGAGCCAGCACCCACCTGGGTCTGGAGCTAGGGTGTCCTCTCTCCAGCCCCAGCACCTGCGCTGGGCACCGCCTACCAAAGCTGCACAAGTCCCAACCGGCAGGAGACAGATAACGCCCCCGCGACCCTTGGCCCTTCCGCTGGAGGCTCAGCCACAGGAGGCTGCAAACAGGAAGCCGAGCCTCTGGTCCCCACCCTACAGTCTTCCAGGAAAACCACGGAGGAACCGCAGAGTGACCAGAAATGGACGCCCCTTGCGGGGCTGCAGCGGGTGGGTCTGTGCTCTCAGGCCGTCCTCTGAGAATCCCCCTAGCTCCGCTCCCACCAGACTACTTCCCCCCTGGAGTCTGACCTTTCTGCCCTCGGCCCCCTGTCTCTCCAGCATATTCTGTGTGGCTACTCCGGATTTGGGGGTGGGGGTAGTCACCCGCCTCAGCCAGCTGCCTGGGGCTCAGAGGCTGGCAGCTCACTGCCCAGCTCTGAACTTGGCTTTGGATCGATCTATGAAGTGGTCCTACTCTCTTAGGAGACCCTGCAGGTCCTCCAGAGCAGCCCACCTCCCTCTAGGTGTCTTAGTACAACCCCCACCCCCACTTCCTGACCCCAACCCATGACCCCAGACCTCCCCAGGCCGGGCCTCAACCCCCTGGTTCTCCTCTCCAACCGGCCCCAGCTGGGCACCCGTTTTGCTGAAGCCCCCTCCCCCTAACAAGGCACCCCATACAGCTCAGTGTCTTCACTCAGTGTTCACAGGTCCTCCAATCTCCAAGTCTGCCCACAATCTTCAGACACCGGCAAGCTCGGGTAGCTCCACATCATTACTTACTTCTAACCTGCTGGCTAAAGTGTGGGGTTCCCTGTACTCCTCAGGTCACCCGCCTAAGCTCAAGGTCCACGCTACCTCTTGAGTTTGATAACTTGCTTGGACAGCTTACAGAGCTGAGAGGAAAGCACTGTCGTTAAGAATTACAGCTTTAATATCACAAAAAGGGCGAGATCTGGGAGGGTCCCCAACACGAGATTCCATTTCCCAAAAAGGGTGTGTCACTCTGCCAAGCATTCACACCAATTAGGAAATCCATCCATAAATCCATCCATGGACTGTCCAAGCCCAGAGCTTGTCCTGGAGCCTCACAGTGTAGGCGGAGTCCCTGGGTGGGGCCAGTGTTCACCCACAGACCTCTAGGAAGAATGATGAGGATCTACGTGTGAAAAGTTAGCCACTGGAAGCCCTGCAGAGTGCAGTCCTACTGACACAAATGGGGACGTGAGTTAGAATCATGGCAACGGTTGATTGAGTCCCTTCCTCTCCCCTAAGCTTGCCTGACGTCACATGGGTGCATGAGGTCTTTCTGGCCTGGGCAGTCCCTTCCCAAGAGGCCCCTTGGGTCTGAAGATCTCTTCAAAGCCACCTCTGAGATGCCAAGGGTCCGAGGTTCCCCACCGAGGGTCACTGTGAGTCAGAATTGATTGACTCGATGGCACTGGGTTGATTGTTCTTGTGGGAACCAAGACAAAGACCAAATTCTCCTGGTAAAGTGAGATTGTCTGACTTGAGAACTGCTGTTCAGCTCAGGCCCATACCTCAGTTAGCCTGTGGCTGGGTACAGGCCACAGGACACCCTGAGGAAGTGGTGCCCCTGTGGCCGGGGGGTGGAGGGCAGCTGGTTTTCTTTCTAATACTCCATGGGAGCAGGTGTGAGCAAGGTCCTGGTGAGACTTCCCACCTCCAGGACCCGCCCCCTGCAGACCCAGAGTGGATGAATCTAAGAGCCCAGGATCTGAGCTCAATGAGATCCTCTCCCCGAGCCTTTCAGTGGGACCTCCCAGTCTGGATCATCTCCCTACACCTGGCAGCCACTTGTGGTCCTCCTGGTGGTGGGCAGGCTGGAGAGACCCCAAGAGCTAGACTCCAAGGGGCAGCGTGAAGTTTCTCCCCAGCACACAGGCCAAAGGCTCACCGGGGATCCCTGAGAAGCTGGGGTGTTAATGTTTCCAAACATGAGTCTCCCAGATGCCCATCTGACCTGGCCACTCCCTGACAGGCCTCCACTGCTGTCCTGTGTCTGAGTCACCCAGAGGGTCACAGAGGCCACACACGGTCAGCAGCTCCAGGTCTGAGCTGTGCTCAAAACAGGGCTGTCTCAGTCAAACCAGACTGCTGTCCAGCAGGATACTTGTGTCCAGCATCTGCAGGTGCCCCAGCCTCGGGCAGAGCCCCCAGGACTCAGTCCCACCCTTCTGAGCTGTCTCACTATCTTTGAGAGACAGGTCGGCCAGGCAGGCCATGACCTGGGGGGATGGAGTCACCAGTGGATGGAGACAGTGACCGTGAGCCAGATCCAGATCCCAGAGCAGATTGTGGGGACAGGGGGGCAGAGGCTGGGATGGGTAGGGGTGCGGGGGACAGAAGGCTCTGCATTCCTTTGTGTCCCTCCCTCTTCCTGAGTTGCCCTGCCTCTGAACCCGAGGCCTGTCAGCCAGGAGGAGTGAGGTCAGAACATTCATGAGTCATGGACCTTCACACAGGAAGCATGTGGGTTTCGGGTCCCTTCCCCTCCAGGAAGGCTCTGGCCTGGCTGCAGGGTCTCTAGCCATGAGGATCAGTGGATAACATGGAGATGTGAGATGAGTGGACACTACTGGCCACTCTGACTCAGGGTGCCCATGTCCATCATGGCAGGGGCCCCAGGATGCTGAGTTCTGGGAGCTTGGGGTCCACAGTGCGATCCTTGTGTTGTGTACATAGCGGAGCCCTATTTACAGGACCAACAGAATGAGCAAGCCCCAAGTGCCCATGGCAGACAGAGGGTCCCATGAGTGGTCAGAACTCCTCCCACAGGGCACTGAGCAGACTCTCCAACCCGAAGGACACCAGCAGTCCTTTAGGGTCAGGGGATCAACCTTCATTCAGGTGGGGAGCCCCCGTGCAGCCCTTTAGGGTTAAAGGAGCTTGGAGGTGGCCCTTTAGAGTTGGGTGGGGTGGGGAGGTGGCTCCATCAAAGTCAGGGAGCCCTGGGGCAGCCCTTTAGGGTTTGGGAGCCTGGGGTGGTCCCTTTAGGGTTGGGGAAGCCCACAGCTGGCCCTTTAAGGTTGGGGGAGCATGGAAGTGGATCCATTAAAGTTGGGGAGCCCTTTAGGATTGGGGAGCTCAGAGGGGTCCCTTTAGGGAACAGTTGTGGCTCAGATGCCAGATATCCAGAGGTGGCCAGAAGAAGCCTGGCCTTCGCTGTGTGAACCCCTCCCCATTGTCCCCCACAGGGCACCTTCCCAGCCTAGAACCTGGAGCAGGGTTGCCGAGCAGTGAGGCAGAGGCTGGGGGCTGCCAGGCCCTCTGCATGGTCACCAGGGGTGTGAGGGTGGGGCCGTAGGCTGAGGGGCTGCAGGGTAAGTAACATGATCCAGGTGTTCTGAGGTGGACCCGTTCTGGTGTGGCGCTGTTCAAACCCACTAGCTGCTCCTCAGAAACCTGTACAGGGTTACTGTGAGTTGGAACCAGCTCATCGGCACTTAACAACCACACAGTGGAGAACAGGGATGGAGAATAGGCCATGGAGGCAGGAATTGGAGGAGACATGAGGCCCCATTAGTGGGAGCCACAGTCACAGAATACCTAGTGGAGGGGGTGAGGGTCACCCGGCAGAGTCTGCCTTGGGGGACAACACGGTGGGTGCCGCTTCACCTGGTGGACCAGCCATCCATTATACCCAAGATGCTCCAGTTTAGCATTGAAACCAGCAAACAGGGGCAGTTGGTCACTCCACATCCCCTGACAGATGAACCCAAGGAGTCCTCAGGGACACGCTGACCTAGAGCTGAACTGAGTCCAGGTGAGGGCTAGCCCAGGTGGGCTTGATGTGGTCTGTCAGGCCCCAACTGGTCATGGAAACTTGCTGCTAACCTTGCCCTCAACACACCCCCACCCTGCAACAGAGACGTCTCTCAGAGGGGCTTTCCAAAACCCAAAGTGAAGTGCCCCTCCCGCACTGCCTTGTCCCCCTACGGCCCTGGGCCCCTAGGAAGACATGTGACGCCACAGGCAGGTATGAAATACGTTCCCTACAGATCAGAAACCGGGCTCCCAAGTCCAAGTTCAGCTTCAGTCCGTGGCTCCTCTAAATGCTAAACTGCAATTGTGATTCTAAACCAGGCGGGGGTCTGAGTGCTGCCCCACACAGGACTTGGCCAGCAGGTTTGTCCACTTCTGGGGTGCCTGTCCATGTCAGGGTGGGTCTGACAGTCCCCACACCTCCCCAGGTGTGGATCCTCAGGTGGACAGTTCCCTAGGGCGTCCCCAGGTCTCCCTGAGAAACAGCAGGGCTTCCTGCGTTTCCTAGTCCCCATGGCAACCGGCCCTGCACTCCTGTTTCCAGGACAACCAGCTTCAGCGTCTCAGTTGCCACAGCAACTCCCCTGAGCTTGGTGGCTGGTGTTCCCAAGAGTGCAACCAGGCGCCCAGTTCCGGAGAACTGGACAGAGTCTCCAGGACCCTGCAGGTGTGGGCCAGGTGTCCTGCAGGGAGGCCTTGGTGGGACCCACCTGGGAACAGCCACCACTGCTCCTCAGAAACCTATCCAAGGCTGCAATGAGTCGGAGTTCTGCCTCCAGTGAGCCCGGTGATGAGGGCCCTGGTGAGAGACCCCCGCTGGGGCTAGACAGAGTGATCCAGGTCAGTGGGCTGCAGGCACTGGGGGAGGAGGGCCCTGAGGGTGGAGGGAGGCTGGAGCACTTCCTGACTTTAAGGACCTCTTTTCCCCGATCACATGCTCATCGGGGCATGCGCAGCACATGTGCGCACACACACACACACACACACACAGTTCAGACACCTCTCGGGAGGTGAGATGCAGAGGCCCCCACTTCCATGCTGCAGGGGCTCAGGATGCAGCTGCACATGGTGGGTAGCAGACACCCCTCCCCAGCACAACAGAATCTGGGCTCCAGTTCCCAGCAGGTGTTCTCTGTGACAGGGTTAGGGTGTGTTTGCTCCCTAAAGAGGTGCTCCCTGTCAGCTGCCTGGGGGGAGGGGAGATTGTTGTGGTCCATCCCCTGTGTCTACTCTGAGTTGCAGAAATTGTACTTCTGTTTCCCTCAGAGTGCCCACCTGTTTGACAACACAATCTCAACAATAGTAATGACTGGGTTCCCCAGTCCCAGAGCCCTCCGGTGATCAGCCTTCTTACCCATGCCTCTCTGTCTGCACCATCACCCCTGCCCTGGTCACCAGGGCCACGAGGTCTCCACCTCCACTGGTCTCTTGGGGAGCCCAGTGAACCCTCCATGGGCTGGCTGACTCAGAGCCAGTTATTAACACCTGCTGCAGGGGGTTGACATGGTCCTGTGTAAACAATACAGGTCACCTGAGCAAAGTAAATTCCCATGATTGACCTGGTCCAGTCACCATACACACACCCACACATTCATGTATACACGCATGTATACCTGTGCATGCACATGTACCCACACATGCATACACACATGTATACTTGTGCATACATATACACACATGTATAGTGGTGCGTGCACACACACATGCATACACATGTATATCTGTACATACATAAAAAATATGTACACGCAGTATACCTGTGCGTGCGCACACGCATACGTGTGCATACACATGCACTCACATACATACACACATATACCTGTGCATGCACACATCCACACATGTATGCATACACACAGTATACCTGTGCAGGCACACACACATGCATGCATACACACCCAATATGCCTTGCATGCATACACATGCATGCACACACATGCATGCATAGTCACATATACCTATGCATGCACACACCCACACATGTGTACATACACACATTATACTTGCACATGCACACACACGCACACACACATATACCTGTGCATGCACATACACATATGCATGCATGCACACATAATATGCATTGCATGCACATATATATGAATGCATAAACACAGTATACCCGTGCATATACACACACATATACCTGTACATGCACACACACACATGCATGCATGCATACACATATACCTATGCATGCACACACCTACGCATGCGTGCACACACACATTTTATTTGTGCATGCCCACACACACACATGCATACACACACAGTATACCAGTGCATGCACACACACATATGCTCACAGGTGTATACCTGTGCATTCGCACATATGCACATGCATTAATATGTGTATACTTATGCATGCACACAGGCATGCATACACACTGTATAACTGTACATGCACACACACACATGTGTGAATACACATACTCTACCTGAGCATGCACACACACACACATATATACACACTGTATACGTGTGCATGCACACACACGCATGCATACACACATATACCTGTGCATGTGCACACACACACACTCACTTGGTGTCTATACCCACACTTGCACATGTGTGTTCATGCACAGCCACACAGCACATGGGCAGATACACATGCAACCACATATGAGGAGACTTTTAAAAGTTTGTGGAGTCAGTCCATTTTCTTTTCATTACATTGTGAACTTTTTGAAGCCCCAAGTGTATGTGCTCACATACACAATCACCTACAGATGCAGGTGCACACATATATAGGCATACACACACAACTCACCTGTATGTACATATGCATGCATGCACACACACTCACCCATAGGGATATGCACATACAAGCATGCATGCACACACATAGGGACACACACATATTAGCATGCATGCACACATGGGGCACACACTCACATGCACACACAAGGACAGAACTGACCGAGCTGGTAAACCAACAAAGCAGAGGAGGCTGGACAGTGCCTTGTCCCTGGGGCTTGGCTAGCTCTCTCTCGTCCGGGTCCAGTGGGTCTCAGCCCTGTGAAAGCCTGCAGGCTGGGTGGAGAGGTGGGTGCACACTACAGCCCAGCCAGTGTATGCCAGGACCCAGGCTGGACTGAGGCAGGACCAAGGATAGTGCCAACATCGTGTTGGGGGCATCGGGGTTGGGTAAACATGGCTGGGGGCGATGCATCTGCTCATCCCAAGTCTCCACTCTGCATGTGAAACTGTTGTCTAGAAACCAGGCAAAGCCTTGCAGTGTTTGAGGTCAGGTCTGCTGCCCCACCTGCCAACACCTGCTATTTGCACTGCAGTGATTAGTATCCGTGTGCAATTACTCCTGGGCCAGCAGCAGGCAGGCACCACAACGCCCAGATAAACGCGTCCAGACTGACACCAACAGACAGGACCTCCCTCTCATACCCGTTCTCCAGCATCTGGTTCAATCTGACCTCCTAATGATGGATAATGTTGACCACAGCTTTCTGGGTGCTGATAGACTCTTTGCATCTCTCGTGAAGTGTCTGCTCAAGTCTTTTTCCTGTTGATTAATCTGGTTGTCTGCATTCTATTACTAGTTGTCAGACTTTTATTTTCTGTTTAGGCCTGTGATTCATTCCTACTGAACTTTTATATATAGCCCAGTTGACGGTCGAGGTTCTATTTGCCAGATGGATAGCTGATTGGTCCAGCATCATTTGATAAGATTGTTTTTTCGCTCTCCCACTGAGTTATCTTGGCATCGTTGTTGAAAATTAACTTGACAATGGTTTAGGCCTAGCTGAGGACACTGCGTTCTGCCCCAGTGCTCTATGTGTCTTTTATGCTAACATCATGCTGTCTTGGCCACTGAGGTGAAAACAAGTCCTTCAGCTTTATTCTTCTTTTTCAAAATATTTGAACAACTCTAGACCCTTTGTAAGGAGCTCTGGTAGCGTAGTGATTACGAATAGGGCTGTGAGCCACAAGGTCAGCAGTTCAAAACTACCAGCTGTTCCGCGGGAGAAAGATGAGGCTTTCTGCTCCCGTAAAGATTTACAGCCTCGGAAACCCTGTACAGGGTCGCTATGAGTTGGAACCAACTCCACGACCTCTAACAACAACAACAACAGACCTTATGTATTTCCATATAAATTTTGGAGCCAACTTGTTAGCGCTTTGAGATTGCATTTAATCAAGATGGTCTTTTTAACTTCAGTTTCCAATGGCGTGTTGGTTTTTACTATGTTGGCTTTGAGTCCTGTGGCGTGGCTGAACACGTGCATCACTAGCTCTAGAACGAGTCTCAGAAACCTCCCAGGTTGTGTGAAAGCACCTTCACAGTGTCTTTGAGTCCAGATTTGGTCACTCCCTCCCTTCCTTCCTTTTCTGCCTGTGATCACCTCATTGTACCAGAAGACCTCTCGTTCAACGTGGAGGAAAAGTACAAACAGCCAACATTCATATCTTAGTCCCAGTTTCATGGGGGAAATGATTCATCCTTTCACCATTAAGTGTGATCTTAGCTGAATTGTTCTTTCAGTTGTTGTTGTTAAGTGCCTTTGAGTCAGTTGTGACTCACAGAGATCCTGTATAGGGTTTCCAAGTAGTGGTTGGTGGATTTGAACCACCAACCCTGTGGATAGCAGTTCCACACTTTCTCCTATGTACGGCAGAACCTGCAAAAGCCAGGACCCATGTAAGGTGGAAATCTGTCAAATATTTCCCACAAAACCAAGCGAAAGAAAAGTGGGAAGGCTGCACTCTGCCAAAGGTGGAAAACTCGTGAGACCCGGAAAGACAAGGCAGGTATGTGGTGTTTCCGTTCTCAGGGGTTTTGCTGTGTTTCGTGGCTGTGGTTGATCAGATTGAGGATATTCCCCAAGTTCCTAGTTTGCTTAGCATTTTCATCATGAATGGGTGTTGAACTTGGTCAAATGCCTTGTCTACATCCATTTATATGACATGTGGGACTTTGTAGACGGGCAGCACTCTGGAGTATACTGAGTTCTGAAACACTGAACAGTTTGGTGTTGGCTAAATTTCTGAAATCTATCTGTTTTTAGAAATTTCCTGGATATTATCTCTTCTTTCTGTTACATTCTCTTTCTCCTCTCCTTGCTAGATTCCAGTTCCTTGTGGGTTGGATTTTCTGCACACCCTCATCTGTTCTCAGCATTCCTTTTTTCTCAGATATTTCCTTTGAGCTCCATTCCCAACTCACTAAACTCACCTTTTGCTATGTCTAATCTGCTGTGTTGTATGAGAGGGGAGCCATTTAGCACTCCCCTTGACAACGATGGAAAAGCCCCTTGGGTCTTACAACATGCATACAGCTTAGGCGTTGCCACCTAGTTTGTGGTCTCTAATCACAGTTCTTTGTTTGGGGCAGTGTGGCTCGGTAAGGTAAACACTGCCCTGCTAACCACAAGGTCGGTGGTTTGAGTCCTCAAGCTGCTCTACGGGAGAAAGATGAGGCTTTCTGCTCCAGCAAAGGTTTACAACCTCAGGAACCCCATACAGGGTCACTATGAGTCAGAACCAACGTGATGGACCTTAACAACAACCTGCTGTGATCACAAAGTTTCTCTATTGAAATTCTTCAAACTTTCATCTCTTTTGTCCATATTTTTCCTGAGTATAGTAATCCTTGTTACCTGTAAAATTACTGACAGTTAAGTCCAACATCTGAACCATCAGCTTTGTTTGATTTTCCTGTCAGTCATTTGATCTCTCCTCTACTAATTTTTTGTTGTATTCTAGACATTGTTCATAATGTACATTGTCAGTACCGGGGGTTACATTCCACCAGGGAGACGTGACCTTTCCAATGCTAATGGAGTTGGGGGCAGACCATCTCAACCTGGTTAGGGGCTGAGCAGTGTGTGCCGTACTCTACCTGTCCTGGCTCATCCATGACCATCCATAACCCTCAGGCATGTTCCTCCAGAGCTTTGCCTGCGAGCCCAGTGGGCCAATGTCTCCTCAGCCCTTTAGGTGTTTACAACTTAGCCTTCAATGCGTCCACCCCATGAGACTCCAAAATTTGCAAACATCTTGAGAGGTAAACTGTAAAGTCTGAGACCCCTCAAGTCTGTCTGCAAGCATGTCCCTCCAGTCCCATGGGAACATGCACATCCCAGCTGGTTTTCTGTTCTCCAGCAGCAAGCCTTCTCTAGCAGGCCCCAGAATCAGTGAGGACCTGCAGGTGGAGATGTTCAATGTCAAGTCACGGCTCCCTCTCAGGTTTTCGAGCTGGCTGCCCGCCCTGCAAGATCTTTGCTTTGTAAGCACTGAAGGGCACTTTGTCTGCCTGGCCTCCCAGCAGCCTCCAAAATGAACAAAAGCTTTGTAGGAGAAACCACCTCTGCTGTGGACTTCATGCTCCTGCTGAGAGCTGTTGTCTGATCTCCCCCACCCCCAGTGGCCCCTGTCCGGCAGAGTTCAGCTCATCACCTTCAGCCCACGCCGAGCCACCGTCCTCCCCAAGTGATTCTCCTCCTTTCAGTTCACCTCCCTGTTGCTTTCAGAGCTCTCGGCTGTCATGTTAAATACGAGCTTCATCATTTAGCTGGTTGCAGTGGGAGTATTGGCTTACTGCGTCCCCCACCCCACATCCTTCCCGGAAGGCAAATCCTGGATCCCTGGATTTTAACCCTTGGAGGGCGGAGTTTCTAGCCAGGGGTTTTGCAGGGCCCTGGGAATCACTTCAGGAGAAGAAACACGCATGTTCTGTGGTCAGAGCTTAGATGCACACAGGTTCACAAAGTGGGGAGGTAAGAAGGGGTGGAAGGGGAGGGGGAAACCTACCGGGGTGAGGGGGCACTGTCAGGAGACACAGGAAGGAAGGTCGGTGAGGTGACGGCAGTCACGAAGGGAACCCTGGTGCTCTGCCAATGATGATCTCAGCCCCAATATACCCATCGGTACTGTGGGCCTCAGCAGGATCCACTTGTAGGACCAAGCCTGTGGTGACTTTGATGTGGCCTGTCCCTGTGGGGTTAGGCTGAGAGAGGAGGCACCGTCTGGTGTCCCACTGTCCCAGGCCCTCACTTGGTGCCCATACATCCTGGGCCTCAGACAGACCATAACCCCTGCCCAGAAGCCCTCCCCAACCCCATTTCCAGAATCAGTCTATGTTCCTCAGTGGGGCCACCCAGGCCTTCACAACCCGGCCGTACCTACTGCTGCTCCCCATCACCTCTCGGGCCCTACCGCTGTCCATCTGCCCAGCCCTGAGCCTGCTTCCTGCTACCTCCACAGGGACACATAAACCTGGGCCCCTAGTATGTATCCTCCAAGGTCCACCTCAGATGCCACCTCCTCCAGGAAGCGTGTGTTGGCCCTGGGACCTGGGTAAACCAGACAGATGGTGCTCTCGTCCTCTGAAGCAGTACTCGTTGAGAGGATTTTTATTTGGAGAGCTTTGAGTAGCCGGGTTTCAGCCACTCAGTCCTGAGCTGTGTTTGAGCTCATGCTGATGGGTGGAGGTACAGAGATGAAGGAGCCCCTAGATCTGGCTTCAGATGATGATCAAGCCCCTCTAATTGAGACTCATATTTCTGCCCCCAGGGAGGCACCCAGGCCTGGCTGCTGGGGAACACCACGGTGCTCGAACCTGGTGTCAGATGGACACAAACTGCTCTTTCTCCTCAGGAAGTGGAGGTGGCAGAGGCTCTGTCAGCCCCATATCCCTCCAGCTGGGCCTGCCCCTGCAGGGAGCCCACCAGCCCCTGCAGGCAGGACCATGGGAGTGTCCCGCAGAATGAGCTGGAACCCCACAGGCCTGTGGGCCTGGTAGGGCACAGGGGGTCCGGACTGTGAGCACAGTCCCCACGCTCTGTCACTAGGTGCACCCATGTACAAATTGGGTCCCAGTCCTCACATTGCCTTTTGTGACCTTGACTTTGCTCCCTGCCCCCCTGCTTCCTCCCTGTTAACTGGGGGTCAGAAGCTGCTAAATCGCCAAGTTCTAAGGAACTTTTGAGCACTGGGTGTTCATTTGCATGGCCTGGCTTTACTAAAGCCGCCCTTAGCCACGCTCTCCTTCCAAGTCCCCACCAAAGGCTCCCAGCTGAGGGCAGCTTCCCTGACCCAGGGCCAGGGAGCCCCTCCTGCAGTGCTCCGCGCAGCCACATGGTGGCACTGTTAAGCTCCGCGGCAGCCGTCGATCGCTCAGGAGCAGTGGTTGCGTCTCCGAGGCACGCGGAGCCTGGTCCTTGTCCTTCCTCCCCTTGCATCTTGGGAGCGTTGGGCTGCGTAGGTCTCTCGGGAGCACCTGCTTCCGACCACCTGGTACCTCGACCCTTCTTCCTAGAAGACTCTAGTCCAGACACCTCAAATACTGACCCAGCTCTGCCCCCTGTCGTTGACTCGAGAAACGGTGTAGACCAGACTACCCAAGCCCTGACCAATGCGGGCTGGGGGGAGGGGTCCCATTGGATTGCTCCTCCGCCGCCGCCCTCCACCCTCCACTCCGGCATCAGGAACCCAAGTGGAGAACCATAGCAAGCTGTGTTCAGGGGGACACAGGGCAGGAGGAGTGGATGCCCCCCTGGGGTCTCAGTGACTTTGCCAAAGGCCTAGTGGAGCATCCCAAGGGTCCTGTTAAAGGCGCTGAGGTTCAAGGTGGTCCACAGATAAGACTGAGCTCATGGGTAGAGGCTGCTTCTTGTGGCCTGGCCCGTGAGCAGAGCGTGGGCCAGCCTGGGTGGGCATGGGCTCTGGCCCACATACCCTGAGTCCCCCAGCCTCCCTTTCCCCATCTGCTGCACCAAATAGGAAAGGGGACTTCGCACCCACCTTCCCATGATCTGGGTCCTCAGATCCAGATCTGGGTGTCGGGAGAGAGTAAAGGAGGGGGTCCAGCGGTCCAGCTGTAGGCGGAGAAGCCCAGGCCACATGGTCCAGAGCAGGACACTGATCCATCCTTTCATGCAGTGGGGATGTCTTAGATGAGATGCTAGCAGCTTCCCTTCCAGATGCTCCTCCAGCCAGGGGTGATAACAGGGAGGAGTCAAGGCCAGTAATGGGGACGCTGAGGGGACTCTGTCTCCCTACTACTCCTGAACTGTAGCTGCCTTAGCCTTCAACACCCCAGAGACCCACACAGCCAGGGTCCCTGAGTCCATGAACACCCACACTCCACCCCAGAGAGCCACACAACCAGGGTCCCTGAGCCCATGAACACCCACACTC
>NW_006408832.1:773206-792149 GCF_000296735.1 Chrysochloris asiatica
CCACACTCCACCCCAGAGAGCCACACAACCAGGGTCCCTGAGCCCATGAACACCCACACTCCACCCCAGAGAGCCACACAACCAGGGTCCCTGAGTCCATCAACACCCTCACTCCACCCCGGAGAACCACACAGCCAAGCAGCCAGGATTACCCCCTGCCCCTTTCCACAGGTGGGGACACTGAGGGCTGCGGCGTAGCTGAAGTGTGGGAGGCCAGGTGAGACAATGACAGCAGAATCATTTCCAGGGTGGGGGGTCCTGCTATAATCCTGGAAGGAACCAAGGAGTGTGGGTACTCCCCTCCTCCCAGCCAGAGACCAGGAGAGGGAATATAGGTCACACAGACCCTCCTCAGGGCCAGGGGCTGGCTCCCAGGCAGACACTCAACAGGAGTACCCTCTAGTGGGGTGGTGCTGTGGGCTAATGCTCTGGACTGCAAAGTCAGTTTGAACTGCAAGGTTGGCAGTTCAAGTTCACCAGTCACTCCTTAGAAACCCTATAAGGGTCACTAGGAGTCAGAACCTGCTCTAGGGCACTTACCAACAACAGTAAAGTTCTGATGTAGCACTGTAGGACACACACTGCACTGCTAACCAGAAGGGCAGTGGTTCAGACCCACAGCCAAACCTAGAGAGGGTTACTGTGAGTCAGAACTGACTTACCAACACCCAACAAAAACAAGTGGTGCCCAGAGGGACCCAAGCACAGAAAATAGAAGAGAGGGCAGGAAAAGCAGGGGACAGGAAGCCAAGCTGTGAGTCTGGGCCTTCTGGGAAACGGATGTCCAGCCCTGGTGTTCTTAAACCCAAGTTGGTGCTTCGCTCAGGCTCCCAACGGGCCTTCTAGAAGGTTCTCTGAGCACTGTCAGGGTCAGAGCTGGGAGTCCTCTCCCCCTGCCCCAGCCTCCCTGACCAGGAAGGCCCCATCAAGCGCGGCGTTCCTCCAACCACGGAAGAGGCGTCCTTCTCCTGACCTGTTGTGTGGCAGGTGGGAGCATTTTGTGGTCATAGGGACACCAGGATCAGTGCCCCTCCCTGCGCCCAGCGAGGGAAAAGGTCGTGGCCAAGTGACCGAGGCTGCAGGGAGGGCGACAGAGCCCTGCAGGACAGACCCAGTGAGGACAGAGTGGTCAGCAGCGCGTGTCAGGGACCCCTTGACTGGAGCCTGTGTCCTCCGCCCTCCTCTGGTCCCCGCTCTCCCCTCCCCCTTCCAGTTGTTTCGCTGGAAGCAGAGCTGCCCTCGCTCTCAATCGACCCCTCCCATCTGCCACCACCACCCCCGCGGACGGGCGGCAGGGGCGGGGAAGGAGCGGTCAGGGCACCCCTCCTCGCGGCCCCCCACCAAGCCCCCAGCCGGCGCTCGGCCCATCGCAGGCACCCGGTCACAGCTGGAACCTATTACGCCCCCAGCGCCTCTCGGGACGGCTCGGCTAATAGCGACCCTCTGTAAACGTTAGCATGAGTCAAGTTCAGGGGCGCGGCTTTCCCGTTAGCGGGTGGCGCCGCCGAGGCCCCAGGGAGCGGGGAGGGGGCCGCCACGGAGGAGGCGGGCAGGGGGCTGAGTCCTTCCCGTCTTCAGAGCGCGAGCTCTGGGGAGCTTTCATCAGTGCTGGGCCTCAGTTTCCCTGTGTGTATAACGAGAGGTCAGGGCCCAGGAGGATGTGGGAGGAGGCTGGTCTCAGGGAAAAAGAGCTGCCTTCACCCCCACACCCAGAGGACAAAGTGACCTCTCACCACCTACCCAAGTAAGACGCCAAGGGCTCATCTGGGGTCCCCAGCATACCAGTCCTGTATCAATGACCAGTAAGGCCCAGACTCAAACAGGGACAGACAAACCCAGGCCCTGAAGTTCTGGTGTGGCACTGGACTGCAAGGTCGTTGGTTCAAACTCGCCGGCTGCTCCTCAGAAACCCTGTACAGGGTCCCTATGGGTCGGAACTGACTCCACAGCGCTTAACAACAAGAAACCCTGGGTTCAAGCTGGGTGTAGGGGAAGGGTATGGACTTGTTGAGATTCTGCCCCCGGGGGCTTCAGGGAAGTGTCTCCCCCAAAGTCTGAGTAGGAGAGGGTCTGGCCAGCTGTATCATGTATCAGCCCAGGAAGGGTCAGCATGGTGGGGTCAGATGGAGAAGGAGTCCTAGAGCATGGTGGGAAGGGAAGACAGGAAGCCCTCCAAGGTCTCCACTCCCAGCAGCCCATGGGCGCTCCAATGATGGAGACTCCCAATTTGCCTTTCTCCCCAGCACCTCCACAATCCGGCACCTGAACACTCACTGAACACATCTTGGTCAAAGCAGCCTCTCCTACCACTCGAGAAAAACCCCTGTCCTCAATCCTGGCTCTTGCAGCCTAGGGACAGAGTTAGGAGGGGGTGGACCAGGAGAGGGTCTTCAGGAAAAGAAGAGACTGGACAGAAGACTGAGGCCACCCTGGGTGGTGGGCAGCCCACAGTTTCACCTGGGGTCCAGGTGCAGTGACTGAGGGACTGGCCGCACCCTTGGCACCTACAGTGCTTGGAGGAGGGCAGGGCAGGCATGGGAGGGACCCCTCACAGGAACCCTGGGCTGGGATGAGGATGAATTGGGGCATTTGTGGGATGTGGGAGTGCATGGGGGAGCAGGCCATGGAGACAGGCACCTGGGGGGCTGGAGGAGGGGAGTCAGAGAACCCCAGATTTAAGCCTGGAAAGCCCTCATACAGGACCCCTGGGGCAGGTCCAGCCCCCCTTTAATATTTGGTCCAGATACCCTAGTGAGACTTTGGAAATGGACAAGCCTCAGTCCCCCAGCTTTGCTGGGCCTGCCAGTTTCCCCCCCGCCCCCAATCAGCACCCTAGTGAGATCTGACAAGTGGCCCCACCTAGACCAGCTTCAGGGGGCCTCACTCTAGTCATTGCAGCTGGTCCTCTCCCCAAGAAACAAAGAATCCCCGGCTGCTCAGAGCCCAGGACTCCCTTTCTGGTCAGTTTTTGGCATACCCAGAAGCCCAAGCCTCCTGCCCACTTCCTGGTAGGCCAGCCACTCTAGAGATGGTAGCAGTGGGGCTGGCAGTTGGAGGGGGCTGGTGGGGGTCTTGTGGGCTGGCAGTGGTGGGGGGGTGTGGAGGATGAGGTTGGGATCAAGTGGAGGATGCCTCGCTGTCCCCCACTGGCCCTTCCCAGGACACTGCAGCTGTCTGCAGGGAACTGGAAGGAGACACCTCACATTCACTCCTTAGAGCTTGGGGGTGAGGGAAAAGAACAATGCTAAGCCCACTTTCCTCATCTTGTCCCGTCCCCAGAGTCCTCACACCCTTCACACACACACACACACACACACACACGTTGGTCTTGTTCATGAAGAGAGAGAACACAGCCTCTTGTCAGCTCCACTTTTCATGGCTTGGGGAACCCTGGACCATTCATCATCACTCTACATGCCACCTGGGTCTTAGGTCCCTCCTGTGAACAAATCCTTAAGGGGATAGATAGGGCATACATAGGAAGACGACGGAGGAGGGTGGGGGAGGGGGGAGGAGCCTAGGTCCAGTGCTCTGAGCCATCTGCCAGCCTGTGGTAGTCCCATGCAGGGCCCTTGACTACTCGGCGTTGGACAGTGGTCTTGACAAAGTCCAGTGTGTCTTCTAGAAGGGGGTACCAGCCCCAGGGTTTCCCATGTTTTTCAGAGACTGGAGGACACGGTCCTAGGCCCTACGGCAAGCAGAGAGGATCGGGCGCTGACCATGTGGGGAGAAGGCCACCGGGGGTCACCCAGCCCCGTGCCTGCCCGCATCCGAGAGATCGTGGCCAGCAGCCTGGGCGAGGAGCCATCGAAAGGTGAAAGAGCACAGACAGGGACAGCAGGGAGCCTTGGGCCGTGAACTGGAGAACAGGTTCTGGGGTCCCAAGCCCTCCCTCCACCCAGGACTGTCCTGTTGCCTGGTTGTAGCTGGCCCGACTTGATGGAGTGTGGTGCCTGCCCAGGGCCCATGGAGGATTCTGTGCACAGCCATGGGATGCTCCCTGAGGACATGGGGACTGTCCCAGAGCCAGGCCGGGTCCCTGTCCACTTCAGGTGGTCACCAATCTAGGCTCACCATGGGGTGCTCCCTGAGGACATGGGGAGCTGTCCCAGAGCCAGGCCAGGTCCCTGTCCACTTCAGGTGGCCACCAATCTATACTCACTCCTCTTGACTTTTCATTGTCGAGTCAGTTCCAACTCATAGCAGCCCTGTATAGGGTTTCCGAGGAGCAGCTGGTGGGTTTGAACCACCGACCTTGTGGTTCGCAGTCCAGTGCTGATCCTACAGTGCCACACTAGGACTTCTTGATTTTTCATTGTTGTTGTTGTTGTTGTTGTTGTTGTTATGTGCTGTGGAGTCAGTTCTGACCCATAGTGACCCTGCACAGGGTTTCCAAGGCCTCATCTTTCTCCCATGGAACAGCTGGGAGTTTCGAACTGCTGACCCTGATGTTAGCCCCCCAATTTGTAACCACTATGCTTAGTGAAGTGAGAATGTGCTGGCCTCACACTCCGCCTGGCAAAGCGCCATTCTAATCCTTACCTCTCCTTCCTGGACACCTGGGCTCTGGGGTTCAGGTCCTGCCCCAACGCCACCCAATCACTCCATATTGGGGCCCATGCCAAAGCCATGTCCTCAGGAGGGTCCTGAGACCCTTCTGCTCTGACTTCTGAAGGGTCTGAGCAGCCCACTGTGTGTGTGAGGAAAAGGAAGCCACACATGTATTTAGAAAAACAACAGGTATAAGGGCTTGGGATCTGACCACCATGAAACTGTGGCCTCACTGTTTCACCAGCAGGGAGCCCATCACTCTGATGTCTGGAGCAGGGCTTGGCACTGGGGTGTGTTTGAGCTTAAGAGTGTTGATATGTGCAGAGGAAGCAAGAGGGGAAGCCAAGCCCAGAGTGTCAAGGTGCCCCACCCAGGCTCCCAGCATCTCCTGGGTCTAGGCTGTGGCCCTATCCAGAGACTGCGGCCAACCCTGAAGGGGAGCCCGGTGGGCAGTCCACAGACCTGCCTGGAATCCAGGTGTCATGGCTGAGGGGATCCTGCTGACCTGGGCATCGTGTCTACAGAGCTGCCAGAACCCCCCACCACCTCGGCCCAAATGCAGGAGGACAATGAGCTCCTACAGGAGGAGCTGTCCCGACTAGAGGACCTGCTGGCCCAGGCGGGCGCTGAGCGAGATGAGCTGACCAGCAGGTACCACGCAGTCAGCGAGCGGGTAAGTGTGAGAGTGGGCTGGGCCTAGCCAGCACCATGTGAGGTTGTGCAAGGCATCTTTAGAACACACCACAATTCAGTCCAACCCTGAAGCCATAGTCAGGGACATTGAGGCCTGAGTGGGAGGGACAGAGTGAGAGGTTTGGTTTCCCCAAGATCCTCTGAGGTTGCCTGACCTAAATCAGCACTAGCATGTCCCTGCCTACCTCCTCAAGAACCCTATGGGCTGCGATGGTCAATCTGACCCCTTGGTTCAGTGCCCAGCTAAGCTTCAAGCAAAACGCCCACAGAAGGGAGGAGGGCCAGCATAAAATACCCAGACTGTCCAGGGAGAAATGGTCCCTCCCCGGCCCTTCTCTCAGACCACAGAGAATGGAGAAGGGTAGAGAAGATGGAGGAAGGTGGAACAGGATGGAGAAAAATAGAGGATGAATGGAGGATGAAGGACAATGCATGGAGGATGGATGAAAAAGGAGGAGGATGGAGAATGGAGGAGGGTGGAGGATGGATGGAGGAGGATGGAGAATGGATGGAAGAGGGTGAAGGATGCATGGAGGAGGGTGGAAGGTGGAGGAGGGTGGAGGATGGATGGAGGATGGAGGAGGGTGGAGGATGGATGGAGGATTGATGGAGGAGGATGGAGGATGGATGGAAGAGGGTGAAGGATGCATGGAGGAGGGTGGAAGGTGGAGGAAGGATGAAGGAGGGTAGAGGATGCATGGAGGAGGGTGGAGGAAGATGGAGGAGGGTGGAGGAAGATGGAGGAGGTGAAGAATGGAGGAGGATGAAAGAGAGTGGAGGAAGTAGAGAAGAAAGGAGGAGGGAGGAGGATGAACAGTCCAGTCCAGGGAGATAGAGGTGCCTCCCAGTGCATGTGAGAGCTGCAGCCAGGAGCCCATTTGGTCATAAAGGATAGTTGGGGAAACTGAGGCATAAAAGTGAAGATGCTCACTAGACCAGAGCCTCTTTGCTGCAAAGGCAGGACCAGGCCAGGGATGGGCATGGCAGAGGGGTCCAGCTCAGAAGAGGGACTCAGAGCCCCACCCCTGTGCCTGGCCCAGGCTCCACCACCCTTCCCTAAATATCCACTCAGAAAGAGGTAGTGAATGCCCAGCCTGAGTGCAGTCCAGTAGTAATGCCAGCAGGACTTCAGTAGCCCATATGCGGGGGCCACCTCCTCCTCCATAAACACCCCCAGACCTTCCCCACCCCACCCCACCTATCGGTGGGGCTCCTGATCCAGGACCACGAGTCAGTCACTCCCTCATGATCACTTTAGCAGAGCCTGTCCCAAACCCCACTTCAGGTCCTGTGTGACCCTGGCTGGGTATGTGGGAAGTGGGGGGATGCTGGGAATGGGGTGGGGGCAGAAACCACAGAACGCTTGCAGGGAGATTAGTCAGCTTGGTGTCCATCTAGGCTCCCAGATGCGCCCACACTCACACACACTCACATTTCAGCCCCCGTGGGTATCACAGAAGAACCCCCCAGTGCCTCAAGTTGCCCCAAGCCCATGGGCATCTCACCAGTGTCTTGTCTGAGCCCCAGGGGTCCACCCAGGCCACCCACCACCACCCTTCTGCTGGATGCAGTGTGGGTTCCAGACACAGGGCTGACCCCACACGCTCCTGCCTGCTTGCCCACCACACCAGCTGGCATGCACGGGGTTAGCCTGACAACACATAAGCTGCTCATACTGGGCCCGGTGGGCTCACACCTCTCCAGCTGCAGGCCCGGCTGGAGACCACTGAGGCCCGGCTGCGGAGGTCAGAGCTGGAGCACAGTGTGGACCTGGAGGAGGCCCTGGGCCGGCTGGAAGCCGCTGAGCAGAGGTGAGGCTGGTGAGCTCCACTGTGGGGCTCACATGAACCCCAGAAGTGACTCTCCGGTTCACCTCCCACCCACTGTGATTGTTGGCCATGGTGGGTGGGGTTAAGTCAGAGGCGAGTTCATAGTGGGGAAAGGGCTCGGATCAGAGGCTGAAGTGGACAGGAGAGATGCTGGGGGCCAATGAGAGGCCATTGTAGGTGCTCAGTGCTGGTTTTCCGTCTTCCGGGGCTGCGAACCTGTGCCGTGTCAGCCACCACAGGCAGGCCTGGGTCACCATTGCTTTAGGGTCTACAATCCCTGCCTGCCCACTGCTGTGGTCTCCCCTGTCCAGGAGCACTGGCCTCACACAGGTGAACACGCTCTTGCGGGAGCAGATGGAACACATGAAGAAGGCCAATGATGCCCTGGCAGAGGAGTTGGCCAGAACAACAGGCAGCATGCTACGTCTGAGGGGTGAAGTGGAGATCCGGGAGGCGCAGCGGCAGCCCAGGACACAGGTGCCTACCCACCCCCACCTGTTGGGGGCTCTGCTTTGGGAGAAGTGTAGGTTGAGTTCAGCAGTGGCTCTTCCAGGGGGCAAGACAATGAACCCTCCTGGCAGGCCATATCCCCAGTCAGCCGCAGTCAGTTTGTGGAATAAGGAGACCAGGTGACCCCTATTGAGGAAAGCCCCTTGAAAGAAGTGGACAGGACCCCATAGGAAATGTGGAAAGAACTCAGAGTAGGACCAAGTCCTGACTCTGTGTGGAGCACCTCTCGTTGCTGAGGGGAGGTGACCCCATGGGTCAGTTCTGGTCAGACTACCTGACATGGTCCTCTCAGAAGGGCCCGGAGCTACATGGTCACTCACTGCCCCTGGCCATGGACACAGCAGGGCCTTCAGAGCTTCCTGCTAACTTTTCCTGAAACTCTGAACAATTGGGTCAAGGCACCATGCTCCAGGGATTAGCACCTGAGAAATGTCCAGGTGTTCATGGCCCTGGACCAATCTGTCTGAAGGTGAGACCCCTGGAAGGGGTGTGGTGTTGGGAGAGACAGACAGCTCTCTCAGCTAAGGCAATTCCTAAAGAAGCTGCAAGCCGAATGTTCCCTCAGCACACTCTGAGCAGTGGCAAGGACAACCCTTCATCAAAGGGCGGCTGGACAGCACAATTCAGTGTCCACTGAGTTCTGTAGGCAGGACTCTCCAGGAGCTGCTTTGAAAGTAGGCTCCTTTAAGGTGGAGAAGAAGCTGAGGTAACCCACGTACCTGTGCCTTAGGCTGGGCTCCACACAGACATTCCCCCCAAACAAGCCCACCTCAGAAAATCATCCGGAGTTTGGCAAACCGGGCACTGTTAGGCAAAGCCATTACTTGGGAAAGGCTTAACTCCCCCAACCCCAGACCCTCAGCAGCTGCTGTGAGCCCACCTACAACTGCCATCCCAGCCCCACCCCACATGTGGGGAAAGAAGTGCTCCCAACTTCTTTAGACTTGTCATCAAGGGGTAACCTCTGTGAGAGGCTGTAAGTATTTACAGGAGCAGAAAGCCTCATCTTTCTCCAGCAAAGCAGCTAGTAGATTCGAACTGCTGACCTTGTGGTTACAGCCTAATCCGTATCCCACTGCACCCCCAGAGCAGAAGGGGAGAGATTTGGGCTGTTTGGCCCTCACCTCCACAGCGCTCACACAGCTCTATACCACCTCCTGGGAGGAGACGCCCCAGAGTGCCACCTGGTGTCCACATGGATCTTTATTTCAGCCTTGTCCTTGGAGTATAATCTCACTGGCTGACAGTTGTTTCTCTCGGCACTTTAAAGATATCCTTTCTCTGTCTTCTGCCTTCCACTGATGCTGTTGAGAAGTCAGCTCTCCAGCTCCTTGGCTTCTGACTGACTCCTTGTAAAGGTAATTTGTCTTTTCACTCTGGCTGCTTTTAAGATCTTTGCTTTGACTTTGGTGTTCTGCACTTTGACCTATGATGTCACTGTGTGTAGGTTCTGTTGCTGCCGCTGATTCTGTTTAAGGTTCATTGGGCTTCTTCTGTCTTTTGTCATTTCTGGAAAAGAGTCGTTATCTATAAATATTGACTGTGTTCATTATTGCTCTTCTTTTCTTTGAACTCTAACATATGTTGCCCATCTTTTGCTGTTATTTATACTTAACCTCCCATATTTCATTGCTTCTGTCACCTTGAACTACGAGGGTGGGTCAAAAATTATCCACACTCTAGCTGTAGAATTTATTTTAATCAACTTTTAAGAAAAGACAAATGCATCATTTTTTTACACAATCTCCTTTTCAATACACTTTGACCATCTGTCAACGAGCTTTCATATTCCCTTATCCTAAAATGTCTTAGGCTGAGCTGCAAGCCACAAATGCACCTCTTCATCAGAGGTGACTGAATCTTCATCCTTAAAGGGCTGCTTTCAGAGAACCAAACAGGTGAAAGTGTGATAGAGCAAGATCAGGACTAGAGGAAGGATGCTTTAACATCATCAAAATGAAATTTTTGCAGTGTCAACAGTGTGGGCAGAGGTGTGTGGACGTGCATTACCATGCAAGATCACAACGCCCTTGGACAGGAGTCCTCTGCGTTTAATCCAAAATTTAGGCTTCCACTCTTGAGCATCTCACTGTAACTGTTGGTTGTTGAACCTTTTTCCTGACAGTGTTCCAATACTGACCCTTGAGAAACCCAGAAAATGATAAACACCAATTTTCCAGCTAATGGTTGACATTTGAACTTTTTCTTGGTCGGCAGTTGAGACTCTTTCCATTCCATACTCTGTCATTTACTGTCAGGCTCATAGTGATGAGTCCATGTCTCATCACCAGGAGAGATTTTTTTTTTTTAAGAAACTTTTACCTTCCTTTGAGTATCAGTCCAAATTTTGTTTGCAGGTGTCCAAACGCTTCTGTTTATGTTCTTCTGTGAGTTGTTTCGGTACCCATCTCACACAAACTTTTCAAAACCCAAGTCTGTCATGAATTATTTCATAGACAGAGTCATGGATGATTTGCAAATGATTTGCCACATAACCTACAGTCATTCATCTGTTTGACAGAATGATTTCACGTGCAAGCCAATGTTATCATCAGCCATGGATGTGGATGGGCGTTTTAATATAACCAGAGTGCGGATAATATTTTACTCACCCTTGTATATTCTAGTTTGTTTGTTTGTTTTTTCAAATCTACATTCCTAGTCATCAATTTTCTCTTCTAGTGTCTACACTCCGTTAAGCCTGTTAACTGGGTTTGAATCCCAGATATAGTTTTCATCATTAAAAGTTCTATGTGATCCTTCCCAAAATATCTTACTCCTTTTTCATATTTTCAAGCCTCTCATTTATTTATTGAAGCATATTTTTTTTAATCAGTTCTTTTGCTTTCTTTGTTCAATTTCTACTATGTGTGGTTTTTCAGGGTCTCATTCTATTGTTTCTACTGACTCTTGATCATGGTGCTGTGTTCCCTTGTATCACTGGTGTATTTTAAACTAAAAGCTGCTGATTTTCCGTGGAAATTTATGAGAACTCTTTGAAACCTGGAATGAATGTGACATCTTCCAGAAATGAACTGCTTTTGCTCCTGAGAGGTGCCTGGTTGTTCTGCCAGCCCCTGGGGTCACTTTGAAGTAAATGCCCAGCTTGAGCTTTCTGAAATAACGCAGTTTGTGTGCAATCTGATGTCGACTCAGTTGGGACTCCAAATCCATGGAGAAATTTTATTCCTTCTGCTCAACTCCAATTTTCTAGACCAGCCGTTTTCCTCACAGTCTGCTGCAGAAGTGAGGTGGGGGCAGTTTTCTAATTCACCCTTACAAGGAGAATCTAGATTTGGGGGTGTCACCTTTGTGTGTGAGATATTCTCCTATTAGGTTTCACTTTGGGTGGGCTCTAGAATTTGCTCTCTGTCCCCTGAGCCCATTGTGGCAATACAACATATGTTCCCATTGTCCAGTTTGGCAAGAAGTTGCCCATGTTCCTCTAGGGTCCCTGACTCCATGAGTCCCTGATCTGATTGTTCCTTATGTTTTGGTCAGCCCATCCTTAAATTCAAAAGGAAGCTGTCACATATGAAATGGAATGAAGTAATTGTATTTATTGTGCTGGTCCGTTCCTGCATGTGGTTCTCCATGCTGTTGTTTTTGATGATCACAATCAGGGGGTAAGGAGAGGCACAGCTGAAGCAAGTGTGCAGACACTTGGTACCAGACAGTGAATACCCTATAGAAGACATGCAACAGTGTGCTATTCACCTCAGTGGAGGGGGTGACTTCAGATGTAGGACAAAGTGGTGGGGATCAGGAAAGAAAGGGCAGGCTGTGGGTGCTCTCTGTCTAAAAGCAACATTGAAGAACATCTGGAGGGGGCTTGTTGACTGTGTGTGCCACCCCCACTGTCCGGAAGGCTGTGGAGGGGTCTGGGAAAGCACTGGGCGTGTTTGTGAAGGTCACTGGGGTGCTGGGGTCGGGAAGGCGGCATGAAGACCCAGAACCCGTGCTTCCAGGAGACAGCTTAGTTCCACGTAAGGATGGACACACTGAGTGCACACCACATAGTGGGAGCCCCATTCCTGCCCCCACCCCACCGCTTACAACTCTGTAGGGTCTCTGAGTCTCCGTCCACTCTGCCTGGTCTCTGCAGGCAGGTCCTCATCCACCCCTATTGCAACAGAGGCTCCAATGGTGGAAACTTCCAATTCACCTTTCTCTCCGAACACTCAGCGAGCACACCTTGGTCAGAGCAACCTCTCTGAGTTCTGGAGAAAGGAAGGCCCCTGTCTTCATTTCTGGCTCAAGAGTATAGGAGCGGATTGCCCCAAGGGCTCTAATGTCCTAGCAGGGAGATGGCTGAGCAGGGCCAGAGGGGAACCGTGAACGCTAGTGAGTCTTCACCCCTGTCCCTTTGTGGGACTGTACACCCCACTCCAGCAGGTAGGTACCATTCATATGAAAGCTGGGGTGCTCTCCTGGGGCTGCAGAATTGCTGAGATTGGGGGACAGAGGGGCTCAGAGCTGGTGCGCATTGCTCTGTCATACAAGCTAGCAGGAGTGGGGTCTGGTGGGTGGTCCCTGTAGCACCTGAGCCTCACTGAGGCCTGCAGTGAACAGGAGCCTCTTGCCTCTCAGGCCCGGCGGGCACACCCAAGGGAGTCCCAGGCCCTTCTGCTCCTGTGGAGACAGGCCACTGAGCTCCAGGCTTACCTGGCCGAGCTTCGATCCGCCACTGAGAGGTGAGTGCCGCCTGACTGAGGAGAGGGGCTCTTGTTTGGGGGCAGGTTGGCCCCTCCACGAAGCTCCTCCCACTGTACAGCAGTCATGCTGCAGGAAGAAGGGTCAACAGCCAAGCCAGACAGGGTAATGGGAGGGGAGAGGCAGGGACCCCAGACTCCCACGGGCCACCAATGCCACTTGGGGGTTCTCCTGTGGGTAGGGGTCTCCTTGCTGCAAAGCAGGAGCAGGACTAGCTGAGTATCCCCGCCTGGGTTAGCACCTCGTGCTCAGCGTGTCCTTCAGGTGTAGAGGCTCAGCTGTGGGTGGGACCTCTGCCTCCCCAGGGGTCTCGCCGACATGAGGGCGGATGCGGCCAGGACAGCTCGGCGCCTACACACAGCCTGCCTGAACCTGGACTCCAACCTGCGGCTGTCAGCTGGAGGTAGTGCAAGTGCATTAGAGCAGCAGCTTCAGGACAAGGTGCGGGAGATGCTGACACTGCAGAGTCGCTGGGACGCGGAGAAGGTGGCACTGCGGGCCAGGTGAGCCTGGTGCGGCAGGAATGGCTTCGTTCCTGCGTCCTCTCCTGTATGCTGGACTGGGGGCTGCTTGGTGTCACTCTGTGTCAAACTTTCACCAGAGATGTAGCACTCTTTCTGTGGGAGACCCAAAGCTCCATGGCTGGTCCCCTGGGGGTGTCCGTGACCTCTGAGGATTTCCATGGACACAACAGCTTTCCAGAAGCAGGACCGTTTTCTAGAGGCCCTGGTAGTGCAGTGGACAGAGCATTGGGCTGCTAATGGCAAGGCCAGCGGTTCTAATCCACCAGCTGCTCCACAGGAGAACGATGAGGCCCATCAAGATCTGGCCTTAAGAACCTTAAGGACCAGTTCTACCCTGTTCTGAAGGCTCGCTATGAGTCAGAACCAACTCGATGGCAGTGATGTCTGTCTTAAGGATCCCTGGTGGTGTCATGGGTTCAAATCCACCAGATGCTCTGGAGAAAGATGTCACAGTCTGCATCCATCTTGAACCCCTCTGGGGCAGTCCCACTCTGCTCTGTAGGGTCCCTCTGTGAGTTAGCATCAACTTCACAGCTGTGGGTTTGGTTTAGGGTTTGGTGTCTGTCTGGAGGAAGGTCAGTGAAGGAGCTGAGAGTGTGGTCTGCCTCCTGAGACCCTGCCCCCTGGCCGAGATGGTGATGTCTGAGAGCCCGGGACCCCATGGCTTGCTCAGCTACACCCCCCAAATCCTGGCTGACTTGATGTGAGCCAAGCTCTCCCAAAGGAGGGACACCTCAGTGGGCCCAGGCATGTGCCTGGTGACCCCGTGACCATGCTGGGCCACAGAGAGGGAGGTCCCTCTAGAAGAAAAGAGCCTGTGGGAGATGGGGGTTCCAACCTGCCCCATGAGAGTGAGGGTGATTTTCCAGGCAGAGGGTCAAGTCAGAAGGGGCATCAACAGCCCCAGTGCCAGGCTAGGGGCCAGGATCTTGGGCAACCACTAGCATGATGCTGACCCAGGGCCAGTGTGGGCACCATGAAGGTCAGACTCAAGGTCAGCAGTTTCCTCTCCAGAGCCACCGAGGATTTGGTTCTATAGTAGGGGAGAAGCATCAGATTGGACTGGGGGTAGGTACAGTGGTGATACCAGCAGATATGCCACGTCACGAGCAGCACAGGTGTACAGGAGGGACCTGGAGCTCTGTGGGCTCTGTGCTCCACACTGACCACGTGCCCCCATCTGGCACCCCCCCCCCATTCTCTGCAGACTGTCAGAGCAGATGCTTCTGGTGGAGCAGCTGACAGAGCAGCTCACTGAGAGGGAGAGGACGGTCCACACACTCACAGTGGATGTGCAGAGACGGGTATGTGTGGCCAGGGAGCCTCCCAAGGCCAGGCTGTGGTGGCCTCCGAGGAAAGGGTGTCAATCTGCTCCACTGAGCAGTCCCCGTGGCCGCAGGAATCCCAGCAAGGTGAGGGCCAGCCAGTGGTGGACGACCTGAGGGACCAAGTGGATGCCCTTCAGCATGTGCTGAACAACATTACCAAGGTACGCTGCTCACCTGTGCTCCAGGGACTCGGGATCCCACGGAGGGGGGTGCAGCGGGCCCCAGGCTTGAGCACATTGAGCATGCCACACCTCCCGCTTGTCACCTCTGTGGTCTCAAACCCGTCACTCCAACACTCTGGCTGCCTCGGAGCAGTGGGCTAGCTGAATGTTCCACTGAAATCACGGACCCTCTTGCCCCAAAGGTAGTCCAGGCAGACTCCAGACACCTGGAGCAGGCACGGAGCAGCAGCCCAGAAGGTTATGAGGTGATGGGCCGACCCAAAAGCCCCCTCCACAGTGTGTCCCCCAAGCCTGGGAGACTGTCCCCACTCCGGGGCCAATCTCCAGATGCCCTGGATCCCACCCTGCGGGCGGTTCAAGTGGCCATTGAGAGACATCGGCAGCAGGAACAGGTGAGAGCCACAGCCCGGGGGCCCCAGGGCCAAGTCTGCACCCCAGGGGCTGCCGGTGAAGGCCTGGAGGAGTGGGGAGCCCTGGTCATATCACATCACCCCGCAGGAGCTGCGCCTACAGCTGGGGGCCTCCCAGGCAGTGGCGGCCGGCCTCCGGGAACAGCTGTCCAAGTGCCGGCGGGAGCTCCGGGCCTCACAGATACTCCTACAGGAGCAGGCAAGAGAGCAGGCACAGAAGCACGAGGACCTGCTGAGCGAGCTGGAGGCCCACAGCCGGGAGGCCCAGCACCTGGGGAGGTGACGGCATGGGGGGGCGAGGCAGGGCAGGACCAGGCAGTGCCCAGATGATGCCTCCTTCCCCCTCACCTGGCCCACCTGAGCTACACCTGACACTTCCTGACACCCTGCCCAGACTCACCTTCCCAGTGAGGCTCCCCAGTGAGACATCTCTTGTGCAGTTGGCTCCCAGCAGAAACACCAAGGGTCCAAGCCCACCACCTCAGTCTGCCTTGTGCTCTCCCCAGTGTGACCCTGAGCTCTGTGCCCCAGGCCCATCCTGGGGCTCACACCCACTTGGATCTGTCCAAGGAGGGCCCTCACACTCCCTCAACACTGCTGCCCCTGCCCAGGGAGAAGGCGGTCCTGGGAGCCGAGGTGGAGGAGCTGCAAGGACAAGTGGACATATGGGCTGCGGAGAGACGCAGGCTGGAGGCAGCAAACACGGAGCTTCAGAGAAGCCTGCTGCTTTGCAGGGAGCAGAGTGAGGGGCTGGCGCAGCAGGAGCGTCGGAGCCGGCAGGAACGGGACACCAGGTAGGTGCAGACCACAGGGCTAGGGGCTGTCCTCTCCTGGCCTCAGTGCCCTCCCCAGTACAGGGGCTGTGGACCATGTGTCCGGGGGCTGTCCCCTCCTGGCCTCAGTGTCCTCCCCAGTATAGGCCGGTGTGGACCATGTGGCTGGGGGCTGTCCCCTCCTGGCCTCAGTGCCCTCCCCACTACAGGTGGGTGTGGACTACATAGCCAGGGGCTGTCCTCTCCTGGCCCTGGTGCCCTCCCCAGTATAGGCCTGCATCCTCACCAACCTATCTCAGAAAACTGTGGGGAACTTGGAAGGCAGAGTGGTCCAGAAGCCCAACATCAGACCCCATGCTCTGCTCCCTGCAGGGACCATGAAGGGGTTGGAGGGCAGCAGAACACACACACATTTACACATCCATGTGCTTACACTGGCACACTCACACACTCTCATTCTGTGTGTGAACCAGAAAATCTACCTTCCCAGGTGGAGGGTCTTGGAAGATCACTCTCTCCCACAAGAACTGAGGGCTCATCCCAGCAATGTCCCCTAAAGCCCACCCACTTCCCAACCCTCTAGGGAGAGGAGCAGGGGCCCGAGGGTCACTCTGTCCACCCTGTGATGACCTCGTGCCCTTTCCATTCTCAGCCACGGGCGCCTGGAGCTTCTGGAAAGGCAGGTCTCAGGGCTCAGGAAGGAGCTGGTGTCAGCCCGGGAGGCACTGAGCACGGCCCAGCTGCAGCGGGATGTACTGCAGGGAGACAGAGAGGGTCTGCGCTCTGCCCTAGCCCGGGTGCGCCCCCATCTTCCCCACCTCACCTCCCACTCACATCTTCTCCCTCCTATGCCCACAGCCCCCACCAAAGCTACCAAAGCATCCCTGGGGGCCTTCTGTTCCCAGCCCAGGCAGCCCACCACCTCCACTGACCTCTCCCCACTTCCTGCTGGTCTCCATGGCCACGCTGCCCCTTTCTGCCTGGAGTGGCTGTCACTGGGTCACTCTGCGAGTCCTCCCATTGCAACCACTTCCATGACAGGCTCATTCCTCTGGGGGCACATGACTCTGAAACTCCCCCTCTGGTGTGCCCTCCTGGGGTGACCTCTCCACCTCCTTCCCTGCCCCGCCCCAGGCTGAATCCAGCAATGCCAACCTGGAACTCCAGGTGACCCGGCTCAAGACTGAGGGAGTGGAGCAAAGGGACTCCCTGGCCAAGATGGCCGCCCTGATGGAGGGGCTGGCCCAGGACAAGAGCATCTTGAACCACTTGATCCTCCAGGTGGGCCAGTGGGTGGGGCGGGGCTGCCCCCAAGTGTCCCCCAGCATAGCCGTGAGACTCCTGCTCCAGCCCCCTCACCTCACCCCGTTCCTGCACTGAGATGAGGAGGTCTGATGCAGGACACCGGGTCCCCACACACAGCTGGAGCAGCAGCGGGACCACCTGCAGGAGCAGCGGCAGGCACTGGAGCAGCGGCAGGTTGAGACCAGGGAGCAGCTGGCTCGGGCAGAGCAGCAGCTGGAACGGGAGCGGGGGGATCGCAGGGGCCTGCAGCAGACCTTCAGGCACCTGGAGGAACAGAAGGAAGAGCTGCAGGAGCAGGCTGCCCAACTGCGGCTAGAGAGGGCCCAGCTGCAAGAGCAGGTGGGCCAGGTGAGGCATCTGAAGGTCAGGCCATATCGGAGGACCTGGGTATGTGGACACATCACAGCATCAGGGCAGAGTAGGGGTATGCAGGAAGACCCTTCCCATCAGACAGGCCCCTCAGCACCCAGGACCTGGCGTCCACCCTCCCTAGGGCATGCAGGCCTCGGGTCCAGTGGGCTCCACACACATGCTTCCTGGCACATGGTGGTCTCTCTCCTCGACACATCCAAACCACTGATCTCTTTAGTGGCTCACGCATTCAGGCATTCATTCCAAACTCCTCTGTTGACGTAAATCTTTTCTTGAGCAGGCTTGATTTGTTGGGTAATAAAACTGAAGCTGTTTTATTTTTTCCAATCCCTGCTTTTATCATGCTGTGTGGCATTCCCATTCCTACTAAATCCCTATTGGGTCTTGGCTGGAGGTGGTACTCAGACCCCATGGCCCCTGATGGTTCTAGGCGAGAGACTTGGTCTTCTGCATTCTTCACTGCATTCATTTCAAAAGCAGAAAGCTCTGGTCTTCATGTTTGAAGAATATTCTCAAGGAGTGTCAGTAGTTCAAACCCACCAGCTCCTCTGCAGAAGAAAGATGAGGCAATCTATCCCCATTAAGATTGTAGTCTCAACAACCCTATATAGGTCATTATTCGCCAGAATCAATTCACAGCAGGAGCTTGTCTGTCTGTTTTGAGTCATGGAACACTTGGTGAGCCATTGTTTGCTTTTGGCGTTTGTAGAAAGTTATTCCATTGTCTTCTGACTTTCATTGCTGCTGTTTGGAAAACAGCCGTCGGTCTTCCTGTTGCTCATTTAAAGATAAGGTATCATTTTTATCTTGGATTTTTCAAGATTTTTCTCCTTTATCTTTGGTATTTAGAAATTTTACTAATCTGTAGCTGGGTGGTATTTTCTTTGAATTATGGTGATTATGAATTGGGCTGCTAACCTCAAGGTCAGCAGTTCGAAACGACCAGCTGTTCCACAGGAGAAAGATGAGGCTTTCTGCTCCCGTAAAGATTTTCAGCCTTAGAAACCCTGTACAGGGTCACTATGGGTCGGTACCAACTCCATGGTACTTAACAACAACAACATTCCTTTGAAACATCGTACGTTGATGTATATTTTACTAGATTTGGAAAACTCTTGATCACTGTCTTTTAAAATACCCTCTCCTCTTTTCATTGGACCCCCTTTCCGTTTTCCTTTGTTTCTATTCATTCACTTCTGCAATCTCTACTCACTTTTCTCTTCATGATTCAATCTGGTCAGTTTTCCAGATTGTTAGTCACTTTGTCTATCCAGTCTGCTGTGGATCACATCTAGTCAATGACACTAAATAACAACAATCATAGATAACTAAAATTTGAGAAATAATTTGAGATTCTTAATGATGATGTTCCATCCAGAGAGGTTTTACTTTTGAGTCTGACAGGCAGTAAAGTTGAGATGATCACCTCAACCCAGTCAGAGCTTGAGCTGATTTGAAACCAAGTTTCCATTTTGTGAAGGATAATCTGTTTCTGACTCACCACTACTGTGAAGGTGGGGCCACCCTGGGACTCTTGGGTGCTTATTGGGCCCTTCTGCTTTGGTGACTTTGAACTCTACTTTTTGTACCCTGAATGTCATAGTGGAGTTCCTGGGTGGTACAAAATATGAAGCACTTAGCTGTAAACTAAAAGGTGAACATTTTGAGCCCACCCAGTGGCATCTCAGAAGAAAAGCCTAACTTCTAGCTTCAAAAACATCAGCTGTGGAAACCCTGTGGGCACAGTCCTCTG
>NW_006408832.1:792710-793376 GCF_000296735.1 Chrysochloris asiatica
TGTGGAACACAGTCCTCTGACATACACGAGGGTACCATGAGTGGAATCTACTTATGAAACATCATCCACTGAGAATCCTGTGGAGCACAGTTCTACTCTGACACACACGGGGCACCATGAGTGGAATCTACTTATGAAACATCATCCACTGAGAATCCTGTGGGGCACAGTTCTACTCTGACACACACGGGGCACCATGAGTGGGATCTACTAATGAAAACTCATCCACTGAGAACCCTGTGGGGCACAGTTCTACTCTGATACACAAGGGGCACCATGAGTGGAATCTACTTATGAAACATCATCCACTGAGAACCCTGGGGGGCACAGTTCTACTTTGACACACATGGGGCACCATGAGTGGAATCTACTTATGAAACATCATCCACTGAGAACCCTGTGGAGCACAGTTCTACTCTGACACACACGGGGCACCATGAGTGGGATCTACTAATGAAACATCATCCACTGAGAACCCTGTGGAGCACAGTTCTACTCTGACACACACGGGGCACCATGAGTGGGATCTACTTATGAAAAATCATCCACTGAGAATCCTGTGGAGCACAGTTCTACTCTGACACACACGGGGAACCATGAGTGGGATCTACTTATGAAACATCATCCATTGGGAACTCTGTGGGCACAGTTCTCCTCTGACACACA
>NW_006408832.1:793516-825199 GCF_000296735.1 Chrysochloris asiatica
ATCCACTGAGAACCCTGTGGGGCACAGTTCTACTCTGATACACAAGGGGCACCATGAGTGGGATCTACTTATGAAACATCATCCACTGAGAACCCTGTGGGGCACAGTTCTACTCTGACACACACGGGGACACCATGAGTGGGATCTACTTATGAAAAATCATCCACTGAGAACCCTGTGGGGCACAGTTCTACTCTGACACACACGGGGACACCATGAGTGGAATCTACTTATGAAAACTCATCCACTGAGAACCCTGTGGAGCACAGTTCTACTCTGACACACACGGGGACACCATGAGTGGAATCTACTTATGAAAACTCATCCACTGAGAACCCTATGGGGCACAGTTCTACTCTGACACACAAGTGGCACCATGAGTGGGATCTACTTATGAAAAATCACCCACTGAGAACCCTGTGAGCACAGTTCTACTCGTGACAGACATAGAGGCACCATGAGTGGAATCTACATATGAAAACTCATCCACTGAGAACCCTGTGGGGCACAGTTCTACTCTGACACACACGGGGCACCATGAGTGGAATCTACTTATGAAAATTCATCCACTGAGAACCCTGTAGGGCACAGTTCTACTCTGGCACACCCGGGCACCATGAGTGGGATCTACTAATGAAAAATCATCCACTGAGAACTCTGTGGGGCACAGTTCTACACTGACACACACAGGGAACCATGAGTAGGGTCTGCTTATGAAAAAAAATCATCCACTGAGAACCCTGTGAGCACAGTTCTACTCTGACACACAGGGCACCATGAGTTGGAGTTTGCAGGATTGCAACTACTTTTTTTTTTTTTTTATAAAGCCATAATACTGCTTTTCAGCTTTTCCACCAAAACTTCTAAATGATCCAATTGTTTAGGCAAGAAGAGACTCCAAATGGTGGGATGGTTCATCCACTGTGCTTCTCTTCTCTCCGAGATCTCAGCGCCGCCTGTTCTGGTGCCTTTGTAGCTCTCTGGACCTCATCAATTCTAGTGTCTGTTTTGTCTAGATTTTTTATTCTACTTGTTCTGGACCAGTCTAGTTTTCTGTTACTCTACACTGGCATTTCTGTGCCATTTCCTGCCCCCCCCCCCGGGCACATGTGACTCCACACAGGTCACCATTCAGGTTGGTCACTGGTTTCTGCCTGGGAGATTTCAATCCAGTCACCTATGTGTCATGGTTAAGGGCGTGGACATCCACTCCACTGTGAAAACACACGGACGCACTTCTAATGTTTGATGTGCTGTTTGTGTCCACCCGACTTTCCCACATTTCTTTCTGTGCACTCTTGCTCTGAAGTCCTCCTTTTCCTCAGCAGGCCCCTGCTCACCCTCCCATTCACTCTCATTGTCTCTACCAACCAGACCTCCCCCTCCCCTCCCCCAGGTCACATGCAAGAAGCAGGCCTTGGAGGAGCAGCTGGCACAGAGCCTGCAGGACAGAGAGGCCCAGATGGACACCCTGCAGCGAGCCCTGCAGGAGAAGGAGGCTTGGTCTGAGGAGCAGGTCCAGCTGCTAGCCAAGCAGGAGGCCCTGGAGAGGCACAGCCAAGTCACCGCCAAGGAGGCAGCTGATCTCAGGTACCCCGGCCTATGGTTTCACCCTGGAAGAGCCCACGTCATGGCAGGGACAAACACTCAGACAGGAACACAGGGCTGAGCGAAGGTTTCTGAACATGTGAGAGAGGCTGCACCTTGGGGCTGAGGGGTTACCTGGTGTTGCTATGTTAAGTCGGCTCCAACTCATATCAACCCTGTATAGTTTCTGAGGAGAGGCTGGTGGGTTTGAACTGCCGACCTTGTGGTTAGCAGCCCAGTGTTACACCAGGAGTCCCACACCAAGACCAGTTGTTGTTGTTGTTGTTAAGTGTCGCATCAGTTCCAACTCATAACAACCCTGTATAGGGTTTCCAACGAGCAGCTGGTGAGTTTGAACCCCTGACCTTATGGTTCAAACCAACCTTGTGATCCAGTGCTTGTCCTACAGCATCACACCAGGACCTGTTGTGGTTGTTAAGTGCCGTCAAGTCGGTTCCGACTCATATCAAACCTATAGAGGGGTGTTGGTTTGCACAGCTGACGTTTTAGTTAGCAGTCTAGTGCTTATCCTACAGTGCCTCACCAGGACCTGTTGTGGTTGTTAAGTGCTGTCGAGTCATTTCCAGCTCAGGTTGTTAGGTGCCATTGAGTCGGTACTGACTCCTACTGACCCTGTGCACAGCAGAATGAAATACTGCCCAGTCCTGAGCCAACCTCACAATCGTTGCTACAACTCATAGCTACCCTGTATAGGGTTTCCAAGAAGTGGGGAGTGAGTTTGAATCGCCAACCTTGCAGTTCAAACCGACAGTGCCGTCCAGCACTTACCCTACAGTGCCATTCCAGGAATCCCACCAGGACCCAGAAGAAGTAGAATCCAGTGGGGTCCCTGACTTGCCCCTTGGTGGACATGGTTGGCTTCCTTGTCAACATGGTGCTTGCGAGACCACCTGCAGCCCATGGAAGCAGTCTCCCTAGTGTGGCCAGTCAGTCTGTAAGTGGCTGCAGTGGACACCAATACATGTGAATTTCTGTTGCACTGAGGTGGAATAGCTGCGTCAAAGAAATGCACATTTGAAGTTCTGAATGTTTTTCACCTAAAGAAAGCTGTGCCCACACCCTTTCCAGCACTGGGTTTTATCAACATTTTAAGTAATTGCTGGTCTGGAATGTGATTAATGAGACTGCAAAGCTGAGGTCTGACCTCGCTGTGTTCTAGTTTGGTGACACGGACTTCATGTGCAGACTGGCCTTTTGTGTGTGTTTCCTTTGTGAAGACAGTTGTCATCTGTAGAATCAGTTTATGATCAGCCATTCATTTGTAGGAGTGCCTTGTGTCTGTTGAATCTTAGTTCTTTAGATAGATGGTGGGTGGTTAGATAAATAGATAGATAGATTGTTAGGGACTTCAAAAACTTTTGAAGTTCTTTTGTGTGTGTGTGTTTACATATACAAAGACAAGGGGCAGAATTGGAGAAAATCTGTGTTTTAAGTTAGATTATGGAATCTTACCTGTACAAAATTTTTCCCATTTTTAAGTGTGTTCAGATCTGTTGCACACTTTATTTTTTACTACTTGTGTAATTCTAAGGAGCTCTGGTGGTGTCAGGGTTAAGCATTGGCCTGCTAGCTGAGAAGCTGTTTGCCCTCCACAGGAGAAGGATGAGCCCGTCTGCTCCCATAAAGATTTACAGTCTCCGGAACCCTGTGCAGCAGTTCTACTCTGTTCCCTAGGGTTGCTGAGAGAGTCCTGATGTGGCATCATATGATAAGCACTGGATTGCTAACCACAAGGTCAGCAGTTCAAACCCACCTGCTGCTCCTTGAAAGCACTGTGGGGTTTGGTTTTGGCTTTTGGGTTGTATAGTTCTGAAATTTTGTTTTTGCTTCCCAGGGCTTCCCCACATAATAAGAGATCCCACATCAGTTGGCTTTATAGAACAGAAAGGTAGCAGTCCAAATTCAGAGTGTCGATGAGGACGTGCCCTCCCTGTCTGTCTGTCTGCCTATCTGTCCGCTCTAGGGGAGGACCCTGTCTTGTCTCTTTCAGCTCCTGCAGACGCAGGCATCTCCTTGACACGTAGGTGTGTCTTCGCATGGCGTTTGTCTTTCCCATGTGACTCTGTCCATCTTTGCTCTACCCTGCCATAGGGTACCCCTTAGAGGAAACAGGTCCCCCACTCCTGTGTGGTCTCATAGTTGAACTGATAACAAGAGGAAAGCCCTGTCTCCAGCCCAGGCCACAGGCACAGGGATTAGGACTTAAGCGCCCGTGTTTTGGGGATACGCTTGTATCCATCACGTTCAGTGTCATTTGTTTTGCTTTTAGCCTTTATTTCACCTGGCACGTACTTTTGTGTTGAGTCCAAGTGCATTTTCAGACACCCAAGACAAATGGGATGTCCCCTGTGAACAGCCTGCTGCCCAACCACGGGGCTCGGGCCGGCACCACTCCCTGTAGGCAGTAGGTGAGGTGGTCCCTGTCCTCTGGTGCTCATCTGCAGGGCCGAGAGGAGCTCCCTGGAGAGCAGTCTCTTTGAAGCCCAACGGCTGGTGTCGCAGCTTCAGGCACAGCAGGAACAGCTGGAGGGAGAGGCCCAGAGCTCACGCCTCACACGGCAGGCCCTGCAAGGTGCTTCTCCAAGTCCCGAGGTGCTGCCCCCATGCAAAGCCCCCCGGGGCACCGGTATAAGGCCCGGTATCCTGCAACTGGACAAACTGTGCCAGTCCTTGTCACTGGGGGAGGCACTGGTCCGAGACTCAGGGCCGACCTTCTTCCCACTTTGTGAGCTCCATTCAGGGGTCCCCCATGTTTCCCACCCCAGCCCTATTCAACCCCGAGTCATACATGCAGGCTGACACTGCTGGTCCCAAGCCTGACTGTGGCACGGAATGTTCCCTGGGAGCTCCCCAGGGCCCGGTTGGTGGGTCCTGATGTCCCATCTGCTCTCAGTGGACATGGAGCAGCTGAAGAGTGCTGGGGAGATCCGGGAGACAAAGCTACAGTGGGACTTGGAGCGACTCCGGCAGCAGGTGGCACAGCTGGAACGGGACTCACAGCTGGCCCTGGAGAGCAGGACGCTGGCTCATCGTGAGGACCTAGCGCGGCTCCACAGGGAGAAGGTCTACCTGTGGGACCCCTCCAAGGCTCTCCCACATTCTTCAGGGTCACAAAGGGCAGGGCGTGGGGATGGAGACCATTCAGGGAAGTGTGTGTCAGGCCACAATGCAGGCCTGGGTGGGAGGGCACAATGGAGGACCTTCTCACTCTCCATACTATAGTCCCTCATGCCTGGGACCCCAAAAATGTGTCCAAGGCTGCTGTGGAGATGAGGCTGTCGGCTGACCAGGCTACAGCCTGAGGCTCTGAAGCTGGAGGGGCCTTGCCACTCCCCTGAGCTGGCCACTTGTCAGAAGATCCTGGGGGACTAAGGCCCTGTTGGATGTGACATGGTGCTTGGCACTGTAGAGGCCTAGAGAAGGTCTATGAAGTGTTAAACAAATGTGTGATGGTGGGTTATGAGCCCCAGAAAAGCCCTTCAGAACTTCTATGCTCCTATGTGTAAGACAAAGGGACTGGACAATCCTAGAGGCCCACCCACCCATTCATCAACCCACCCATTCATTCATCCACCCATCTACCCATCCACCCATCTACCCATCCACCCATCTACCCACCCAACCATCTACCTGTCCACCATTCATCAACCCACCCACCCACCCATCTGTCCATCCCTCCATACGTACATGCGTCTCATGAGTCATAGCTTACTCCAGACCATGGGCACCTCTTGGTGTATGCAATCCTCACAGCCTGTCCCTTTGCCTTGATACAGGACACCATGAGTCTGGCACTGACTGAGGAGAAAGAGGTGGTCATGCGCCAGCTGGAACAGGAGAAGGAACTGGTGGCAAAAGGAGCAGCTGAGAGAGAGACTCTGCAAGAGGAAATTCAGAACCTGAAACAGGAACGAGATGAGAGCCTTCTCCAACTGGAGCATGAAATGCAACAGGTGATGACGAGCTGTGAGTGAGTGGCGGGTCTTCACCCATACCTCACCATCCCTTCTCTGACCCAGCATGAGGGCTCTGTGGCAGCTAAGCAATCCCACAGACAAATGCAGCCTTTAAGTCACTGCTATTGCAGCCTTTTCCTTCTATAATAGTCCTGGGGACGGACTGCTTTCCACCTATCCACCCATCCATCCATACATACATACACATACCCATCCTAACATCTGCCAACTGCCCATACATACATACATACACACACCCATCCTAACATCTGCCAACTGCCCATCCATCCATCTACTCACTCATCCACGCTGACATCCACCCACCCATCCATCCATCCATACACACACCCATCCTAACATCTGCCAACTGCCCATCCATCCATCTACTCACTCATCCACGCTGACACCCACCCATCCATCCATTCATCACCAGCTGCCGTACACCCACCCTTCCATCAATCCATCCATCTATCATACATGCATCTGTTCATCCATCTATCCATTCATCAATATGCCAACTGCCTATCCATTCATCCATCCACCTATCCATCCATGCATGCATATTCCCACCAGTCCATCAACCCATCCATCCATGAATCTGCCCAATTGCCCATTCATCCATGCATGCACCTGCTCACCTGCCTATCAGCCCATTCACTCATCTCTCCATCCATCCAGCCAGCCATCCAGCCAGCCATTGTTCCACCCATCTGTCCAACTCCCCATCCATCCATTCATTCATTCATGCATGCATATCCCTAATTGCCCATTTATCCATACTTCCATCTATCCCCCTGTACATACATCCATCTTCAACATTCGTCTGTCAGTTCTCCAAACTTTGGTGGCTTGCATGTTGTTGTGATTCTGGAAGCTATGCCACCAGTATTTTAAATACCAGCAGGGTCACTCATGGTGGACAGGATTCAGCTGAGCTTCTAGAAGAAGACAGACTAGGAAAACTAAAGGAGAATAACATGCTCAGCATTCCTCAAGCTGAAGGAACTGAAGAAAACATCCAAGCCTCCACTTGCAACATTGAAGGATTCTATAGGCAAAATATTGAATGATGCAGAAAGCATCAAAAGAACATGGAAGGGATGTACAGTCACTGTGCCAAAAAGAAATAGTTAATATTCAACCAGTTCAAGAGGCAGCATATAATCAAGAGTCAATTGTACTGAAGGAAGAAGTACAAGGTGAACAGAAGGCATTGGCAAAGAACAAGGCTCCAGGAGTTGATGGAAGACAAATTGAAATCTTTCAACAAACTGATGTGGCACTGAAGGTACTCACTCATCTGTGCCAAGACATTTGAAAACCAGGCCAACTGACTGGAAGAGATCCATATTTGTTCCCATTCTAAAGAGGTGACCTAACGGAATGCGGAAATCTTTGGACAATAGTATTAATATCACATGCAAAAATAGATAGATAGATAGAATGAAATTTAAATTTTGCTAAAGATAGTTCCAAAATGGCTGCAACCACACATTGACAGAGAGTTGCCAGAAATTGAAACCATATTCAGATGAGGATGTGGAACAAGGGATATCATTGCTGATGTCTGATGGATCTTGGCTGAAAGCAGAGAATATCAAAAAGATGTTTGCCTGTGCTTTATTGACTACACAAAGGCTTTCATTTGTGTGGATTATGACAAGCTAAGGACAACATTGCGAAGTATGAGTATTCTGGAACGCTTGATTGTGTTCATGAGGAACCTGTACACAGACCAAGAGACAGTTGTTCGAACAGAACAAGGGAACACTGAATGGTTTAAAATTACAAAAGGTGTGCATCAGAGTTGTATTCTTTCCACATGCTTACTCAATCTGTATGCTGAGCACATAATCCTAGAAACTGGAGTATGTGAAAAAGAATGAGGCATCAGGTTTGGAGGAAGACTCATTAACAACCTGAGATATACAGATGATGCAACCTTGCTTACTGAAAATGAAGAAGACTTAAAATACTGTGAGAAATAAGAAAGAAAGAGATGAGGAGAGAAACATGGCTTCAAGAGCAGGCAGGTTTATTGAGAGTAAACCTGGGGGCACTCAGTCATGAGAGACCAAGAACCCTCCTGTTTCTTACAGCACTGGGGTATTTAAAGCAATGTGGTCCTGGGTACAATTCTGGCGAGTTTCCAATGGGCGGGGTTATGGAGATTTTCCCGAAACTTGAAACTACCAGGGGGGGGGTGTCGATTGGCGTAATAAAAACTTAAGCTTTACTGGAGACTGGAAGCTTAAGCAGAACTTTATTTGGTGCCACTTGGGGGTATCGGCAATGCCTTTTTGAAGATCAGGTTCAGGGTCCTTCATTTACTCATGATCAAAGAGCACAGCCTTTGCTATCAGTTACACCTCAATGTAAAGAAAACAAAGGTCCTCACCACTAAACAACATCCATATAAATGGAGTAAAGATGGAAGTTGTCAAAGATTTCATTTTGCTTGGATCAACCATCAACACTCATGGAAGCAGCAGTCAAGAAATCAAATAATGTATTGCATCGGGCAAATCTGCTGCATACATAAGACCTTTTTAAACTGTTGAAGAGCACATGACGCAAGCCATGGTATTTTCAATAACCTCATTCATATGCATGGTAAAGCTGGACAGTGAATAAGGAAGACCGTAGAAGAATCGATGCTTTTGAGTTATGGTATTGGAGGAGAATATTGAAAGTGCCATGGGCTGCCAAAAGAACAAACAGATCTATGTTGGAAGACCTACAACCAGAATGCTCCTTGGAGGCCAGGATGGCCCGACTTCATCTCTCATGCTTCGAACATATTGTCAGGAGGGACCAGTTGCTGGAGAAGGATATCATTTTTGGTAAGGTGAAGGGTCAGAGACAAAGGGAAAGACCCCCAGCGAGATGGATTGGCACAGTGGCAGCATTGATGGACTCAGGACCGGGTAGTGTTTCATTCCGTTGTGCATCAGGTCTCTGTGAGTCGGTACTGACTCGATGGCACCTAACAACCATAAAATATATGCACCTATCCATCCATTCATTCATCCATGCATGCATCCCTCCATCTATCCTCACTCCCAGATGTTCATCCACACATGTGACCATCCACACACCCAACCATTGGTGGACACGCCTGACCAGTTGTCCATTCAGTCACGTGGCCTATCCACATTTGTGTAGCAGAACTTCGTTGTTCTTTGTCCTGGCTGAGTAATGTTCTCTGAATTCAAGAGTCACCCTTCATCTGGGTCCGTCCCCTCAGTAGATATCCAGGGGTTCCCAGTTTTCCTGTCATTTTACAACATTGTGGCTGATGGCCCTGAACATTGCACACTCTGTGTGTGCCCTGTCCCCAGCTGCCCCCCTGGGGAACATGTATGACCGGGTTACATACTGCTAGCTCAGTGTCTGTGTCCCTACTGTTAGTGAGACTCAGCCTTCGGGTGCTGACAGGCCATCATGGTTCCAGGAGGGGTGGCTGTGAAGTTCCGCTCTGTGCTGGGCCTTCAGAGGGTTGAGGATCAGATAATACAGGACATCCCAATGGAGGCAGCCTGGGCACAGAGACGAGGTCAGGAAGGTGCCCGGCAGAAGGAAGAGGCTCTGGGACCCACCCCCACCAGCCTTCTCCCCAGAACTTGGCTTCTAAGTGGGGGATTCAAAGGCTGTCTCTGTAGGGAGCCTCCTGTCCCCTCCCCACACAGTAATGTGCAGAAACACATGGCAGGCTGGCAGGTCTGTAAGCATTCTGTGGAGGTCTGCCTAGAAATGGACTACCCCTTGGTCGCCCACACCCTGCCCCTTACCAGCACCCCTGGCACATCCAGGCCCTGTCTCTGAAGGATGCAGAGAGAAGCCTGCTGAGGGACGAGTTGTCTGCGGTCAAAGAGGAGCTGGAGCGGGCACGACAGGAGGCCCAGAGCCGACAGGAGCAAGCCGAGGTGAGCCCCCACCCAGCCGAGACCCTGCCCACACAGTGCAGCTGGGCTGCCTGAGCCTCGGTTTCCCCAGCATCATCTGGGCCTCCATGTGGAGGAGACAGTACACATGGACATGAAGGGAGTCACCTCGGCTTAGCTCTCCTTAGGGAAAGCCAAGACTCAGGACCCCCAGCTCTGGGGGACCAGAGAGTGGGGCCTTGCCTGGGCCCCACCTGCTCAGCAGCCGGTCCTGCACCCTTGTGTCCCTGAGTCCCTCCCGGTGAAGAACACAGGGTGCAGGTGGGGGTGAGCAGAGGGGAGCAGCCATGGGGCCCAGGAAGGGAACTCATCAAGAACTCTTCCAAAGGCCAGCGGATGTCTGAGGCATCCTTTTGGGAACCCAAGCTGATTGGGAAAGCCTTAGCCTGCGGAGGCTCCAAGGGCCCTGGAGCGCCCTAGGAATAACTGCCCACCCCAACAGTGAACTAAGGCTGTTGTGACAGCCAGCTGGGACCCCTGGCTGGCCATTGCTGTTGTCAGGGACAGTGTAACTCCAAGCCCCAGCCAAGCCCCATTCAGAGGATGCAGAGACAGGGAGGGTCCAGAGCAGGACCCGGAGAGGAAGGGTGAGGGCGGATGAGAACAGGTGGAGGTGGATGTATACCCTGGGTCGTCACAGGGAGCAGGCTCAACAGCTAGGAGACGACCCTGCAAAGAATAGCTAAGGTCCAGAGTGCTGACCCTGTGCTGGCCACCCTCATCCCCAGCCTGGGTCCCTCTCCCCACCTCTTAGCAGGGCCAGTCCTGCTTTCTCTGTCCCCAATACCAGGGCAGTGAAGCCACACATGTTCTAGAAATCCTGGGCTCATTTTCAGTTCAGGAAGCCCAGGTGTGCCCCTGCCTTGGGAGGCCCAGTGATGTGATTAAGTGACCCAGAGCTCATCAACAGGCAGCCCCCTGGCCAGGGGAGGGGCTCGTCCCCAGTCCTCGAGGGTTCTGAGGCTGGATGGGTGTTGCAATGAGGAGTTGGGAGCAGCCAGGGCTTATCCTTGCCTCCCCCATCTGACACTGCCACCCCAGTCCCGGGTCACCCTCAGCTGGACCCCACAGGGTCCAGGGAAGTCTAGTCCAAGAACTCCTCACCTTCTGGAGTCCTACTCAGGTACTCATGTAGGATGCAGGTGAGGGGAACACGAAAGCAGGAGAGGTCTCCTGGGGGCTGTGCTGGCTTCCGGAACCTTCTTTCCCACTGGCTGAGTCTCCCAGCATCCGGATCTTTGGGGCGCTTGTTTAGGGCTCTTCTGCCACCTCAACTTGGAAAACAGAAGTTAGACCCACCAGGAAGGAGGAGAGAAAAGCCAGCCAGGGTGGCTGTTGCTCTTGTAAAATGCCATCAAATCAGTTCCAACTCATAGCAACCGGATCTCCAAGGAGCGACTGGTGAGTTTGAACCACAGCCCTGTGGTTCAAACCGACCTTGCAGTCCAGTGTTTAATCCCACAGTGCCACACCAGGACTCCAAGGTGGTCTGGGAGCCCTGATATAAAACAAGCCTCCTGGGTGAGGGACCCCAGCCTCACAACCCAGCCTGCAGCCTGTCTGCTGTCCCCGCAGGGTGTTGGGACCTCACTGAGTGGCCATGACCTGGCCCTTGGTTGAGGGGGTAACAGGGGCCACAGCAGGGAAGGCACCAAGGAAGGCTTCTTGGTTAGCTGCAGAGGCTGGACCTGTGGGGAGTCCCCCACCACAGCTGCCCCAACATGCGGCGAGGCTGCAGAGCCCGGAGAGTGTGGGCTGAGGGTCCCACAGACCCTGAGTAGGAGTACCACGTGATACCGCCAACCCGGTACAGAACTGCCCTGCCCACCCCTAGGCACTGGGCATGCAGAGAGGGGCACCTCGGATGGGGCTTGTGAGGGTCCGTGCTCCCTGGATAGGGCATGGTGATAAGCGTGTGTGGGCAGTGTGGTCACTGGCTGACAGGAAGGTGGACTCAGGTGAAGACGTTAGAACTCTTGGGACCCATTCTGCAGGTGTGTGAGACCCCATGGGTGTGTATGTTCATGGTGCTCTACATTTAGAGCTGGGGTCAGGGAGGTCAGTCAGTCCCGCCTAAGGAAAGTGCAGGCTGACTGAGGACCACTGCTGCATTCCTAGGCTAGGGGTCCCATGGGTCTGGAGAGTGAGGGAAGCCCTGCATCCGATGTCCCAGGAGCCAGCCCAGCTGGGCAGAGGCACATCCAGGCCTTCCTGTCTTGTTGGTCATGTGGACATCCTCAAGCCTGACCAGGAACAGGAGAGAGGCCAGCATTCAATTCCACTGGTCAGGCTCTGCTGCCCACCTGCCTCTGGTCTGGCAACTTAGGGACCCCTCAGGAAAGGTCCAGAGAAAAGGGAACCAGGAGATGTGAAACTTCAGGCCACCCCCGTGCAGCTGACCCCCTCCACAGTGCACCCTCTCGGGGGTCTTGTGCCCCATGCCTCTTACCCCTGGTGCTGTAGACAGTGATCAACTCAGGAGTCCTGACCTCCAGCCACCTGGTACTGTCCGAATGAGCTATCCCCCTGGTCCCAGGACAACATATGGCTGAGGTGCAGCAGACCCCAACTTGAGCCTCTGGGCTGGTCCCTGACACCTGGTCTCCCCCCAGGCCACCATATCCACACTGACCAAGGAGCTGAAGATCTTGCAGGCCCAGTTTGCAGATGCCATCCATGCCCACCAGACTGAGACCTCAGCTCTGAATGCCAACCTCCGGGAGATGGCGTCAGAGCGCAGCATAGTGGAGCGAGAGGTGAGTGGGTGCCCTTCAGAGCAAGGGGCAGGAGGCCAGATGGGCCTGCATCCCCCTCACTGATACCTAGACCCCAGACCACTGGGCACTCTCCCAGCTAAAGAGACAAACTTTCATCTGTGAGTGAAAAGAAATTTTCTAAAGTGATGAATAAGGCTTCAGGCAGTAAACGGGGACCTGGCTGAGTTCCAAAGAAAAGTTGCCCAGAAAATTCCACAGGCAGCTTGGGTCCTAGATGGGGCTCTTCCTCCCCATCCGAGACCCCACCTCGGGGTCCTGGAGCTCAGACAAATCTGCTTGTGAGGACCCAAGATCCCAGCAGGGGAGAACCTTACAGCGCAGGAAGTCCTTGATCAGCAGGGCCTTCCTGGGAGTCCAGCTGCCCTCTGCCCAGGACAAACCTCTCTGCCTGGTCTGCCACCTCAAGCCAAGGGTGCTCCTTGGATGAGGCAGGTGCCACCCAGGCTCTGACCCCTTAACAGCATGAGGCGTGGACTCTGTGGAATTGCATGGTGAAATGGATGATTACAGACAGAGTTTGTGGTGCCTGGGGTAGAGGAGCAGAAGAGGAAGTGGGTGCTGGCGGGGCTTTCAGGGGCACTTGGCTGACATGGGAGTCCCCTGGAGGCAATCTTTTGGAGGGAGCAAAGGCCCGTGCAGATCCAGCGGGCAGGCAGATCTGAGGGGTGTTTCTGAGGCTTGATGAGGGGCAGTGGGATCAGGGGGTTAGGGCCGGATTCTGGATTCTGAGGCTTTGAGGGGCTGGGGAGGGGCAGCCTGGAGCCCAGGTGGGGCCTGGAGGACCTGGCAGCCCCTCCCACATGGCCCTGGCTTCTGGCCAAGGCTAACAGACAGGCCCTGACCTGGCGCCAGAGCGAGTAGCCGCCACAGGGCTCCAGGCTTGGGGGAAGCAGCCTCACTGGCAGCAGCGGGTGAAGAGTGGGGCTCACCCCCCCCAAAGTCCCCTCTGGTGGGCACCAGGAGGGGGAACGGGAGGAAGCGAGTGTGATTTAACATGACGCGTTGTTTACTTTGGCCCCGAAAGAGAAAGGTCCTCTTTCAACAGATTTCAAAGTCAGCCGCTCAATGGCCACACGGAGAAGCAGAGGGGAGGTTTTAAAGCAGGGGGCAGGGGGGAGTTGGGGGCTGGGGGGATGAAGAAGACAGCAGGGGCCTGGTGAAAAGTTCCAGGTTCTGAGAGAAGCAGTCCCCAGAAAGGGTGTGGGGAGGCAGAAGAGGCTGAAGAGGTGGGGAGAAGGGGGGACAGAGGGGGAGGGGGTGCACTGAAGCAGCGAGAGGCAGTGAGGAAGAACCCTCCCAGGCGCCAGGCTGGCCCAGAGTTGCCATGGAAACCATAACATTTCACAGCCTTTAAACTGGGGAACTTCAGGCTTCTCACAGCCCTGCCTGGGGTCCACGTGTGTGTGCACACACTCCATGAACATGCACACACATGTAAACCCAATCATGAATGTCACAAACATGCACACCCCTACACACTCACATACACTTGGACACCATTGATCATGTATGCATGTATGCACATATAGCTACACACAGGCATGTGGCCGTGTACATACACTGCTGTTGTGTAGTGTCACGCTGTGCATGCATGTAAACACATGCAGGCACGCATGTGCACATCTCCGTGTACATAGATGTGTGTACAATACACATATGTCAACACTTGCAGGTACACATATCCATATGTGTGGGTGTGTGCACAATATACATGATGCAAGCACATGCACATGCATCTGTGCACAATAAATACATGGAGGTAGGCACATCTCCATATGCACAGGTGTGCATACAACATACACATGTGAACACCTGCAGGTACATATTTGCACATCTCCATGTACATGTTTGGGTGCACAATATGCATCCATGTAAACACATGGACGTACACAATCTCCATACACATGGCTGTGCTGTGCACACAGTATACACACATGTAAACGCATGCAGGCACACACATCTCCATGCACATGGGTGTACATACAGTAAACACATGTGTGAGCACATGCATGTGCACTGTGCACATCTCCATTCACACAGGTATGCTGTGGAGTCCTGGTGTGGTGCTGTGGGTTTAGCTGTAAGATCAGTTTGAACCATAAGGTCGGAGGTTCAAACTCACCAGCTGCTCCTCAGAAACCCTATACAGAGTTGCTAAGAGTCAGAACCAATTCGACAGCACTTAACACATAACAACAACAAAACACATGCAGGCACCATGCACGCCAAACACCCCCATACACACCCACACATCACACAGGCATGTAAACAGACACTTGGGCACATGTGCACACATGCACGTGTGAATACACACCCGATACATCCACACAGCAAACGCATCTGTTGCTGCACACGTGTCTGAACGCCCTATGCACTCGTGTGCATGCACACACATATGGCCCAGAAGGCTACTATGCACACATAACTCATGCGTGCATGTAAAGTGATGCATGTAAGCATGTGCATATATATGCAGTTTCATGCACCCACACTGGCACCCATTGCTGCACACATTCACAAATTGTGCATGCATGCCTGCACTCACATGCTCACACACATGCATGTGTGTAACCACATATGGACATCACACACTTGCACACTGCATATGTATCTTTGCATTCCAAACACATCATATGTGCAAGATGCATCTCCCACGCACTCACATGCACACACATTATGCTTGTATGTATGTAAGCAGACGCCTGTGCATATATGAATGTGTGCACACAGAAGCACATTCACACCAAACGTGTGTACGTGATGTGCACACTATGCACCCACATGCATCCACATGCTGGATGGAGGCGCCACCGACAGCCCTCTGCCCTCGATGCAGAGCACCACGTGAGTTGCCCCCCTGCAGGAAATTTCAAAAGAGGCTGTTTATACAATTTCTAGTAAAGAAATAATTTTCATAATCACATTAAGCGATTTGGCTGTAAAATTCCTGTAAAAGGGATGGTTGTTCTCATGAGGCCGAGGGAGGGGGTGTGGGGGGGCACGGGGGAGCCAGGCTGGGCTCTTCCTCAGTTTGTTTTCACTGTTTTCATCTCCTCTCCCCGGGAAATGAAAACAGTTTACTTATGAGGGACCGGCCCTTTCTCTGGTCCTTGACCCTCTGGGCGAGTTTCTGCTGAGCTCAGCGGAAAACACTCTACACGGCTGTGCTCCCACATGTGGGGGGCGGGCCCTACCCCAAAACAGAACAACAGTGATAGCAGGAGGGGCTGGAGCCAGCCGGGGGCCTGGCCAGCGGCCCGTGTGCAGGGCCAGGAGAAAGGGCTGCTCTTGGCAAATCTGGGGGTTCCTGGGTACCCCCCAAACCAAGGACACAGCTGCCTGCTCTGTCTCTTCCCCGGAACCCCTAAGAGTCCAGAGTGGAGCCTTCTTAAGGCACCCTGCTTCAGAGCCCGAGTGTGAGAGCCTTGGGGTCTGGAGACCCCAAGGGCTGGGGTTCAGGTGCTAGGGAGTGACTACCCAGTTCTCCACATAAGACTTGTCCACGTTCAGTTCTCCCCCAGACCTTCCCACCATGGGACTCTGGTACCCAAGGACCTAATGGGAGGGGCCCAGATCCCCCTTAGCCAGGGCAGCTCAACAGGCCCCACCTGGAAGCCCCAGGGGTGGGAACCGGCAGTGGAGTGTCACCGTCTTCAGGTCATTCAAGCCAAGTAAGGCAACAAGAGCAGACTTGGTGGACAAAGTCCACTCACAAAGCCCCCTCCTCGAGTCATCTTGGAGCTGGTCTGGAGCAGCAAGGATGGAGGGGGCTCAAATTTGCTCTACCTTGGGCCCCCAGCTTCCACCCCACCCAAGGTGGCTTTGGGGGCCTGCTGTAGTGAGTCCCCGCTTCTGTGGAACACATACAGAACTGACTCTTGGTACACCAGAGTCTCCTGCCCCAGTGACTTGATGCCGCCCACCAGGCCCTGGTGTAGAGAAAGGGACAGTGACACATCCATGCCCCTCACACTGAAGGGCAAAGAGGCCTCAGGGAGGAGTGTTAGGGACTCTGGTCCCAGGACCCCAGACTACTGCCGCCTGACCTAACCACAGGATGGCTCATGACCGACCCCCAGTGTCCTGCCACTACTGAGGGGAGAGGGGTGAGCATCCGGGGGCAGTAGGTGGGGTGGGAATCTTGGAGCAGTCCCTGCCAACCAGCAATCCTAGTGTCAGGGGGGAGATGGGCAGGACCGAGGCCAGAAGGGGTGGAGATGAAGTCTGCCCCATGAGCACGAGCTTAGAGGGGTGGGAAGATGTGGGGGCTGGCAAACAGCGCATCTTCTTTGAGCACCTGGGGACCCCATCCCATGGACACTGGACACCTGCCAGACCAGAGCCCAGAGGTCACAAGCTGACTGGGGTCCTACCTGAGCAACAGTCCCAACCCCCAGCCTCTGGCCCCTGACCCTCAATAGACACCTCAGAGCCACACGCTGCCCCCACAGGCTAAGCAGCTACAGCTACAACTGGACGTGGCCCAGGAAGGACTGGTCACGCTGCGCCAGGAACTGCAGAGCGTCGAGGAGAGCCAAGAGGGGCTTCGCAGGGAGGTCCTGGAGGCCCATCGGGTGCTGGGTGATGAGACCCGAGAGAAGGACGTGTTGCAGCTGTCTAACACGGAGCTCAGGACTGCCATTCGCACAGCTGAGCAGGAGAAGGCCAGGTAAGGGCTGCCCCTTGGAGGACAGCACAAAAAGGCTGCTCCTAGGCCAGGTCCCACAGTGCTGGCCCATGTGCAGACCAACCATGTAACCTGGGCCCTTGGGAGACGGACCCTCAGGAGGGACAGCAAGGCCAAAGCTTCAGTGGGGGAAGGGGTAGACAGTGGAGGCATTGGGAAGGACTGAAAGTGTGGTCCTCTGGCAGTGTGGATAGGGTGGGATCCTGGGCACTGGTTGGAGGTGTAACCAGAAGGCAAGAGGGGCTCTACAGAGGCTAGGGTTCTGGACATGTGGACAGCTAAGACCTGCTGGACAGGCCTACCAGTCAGCCCCAGGAGGCTGCAGCCTGGGCAGTCTCCCTGGCCCCAGCCCTGGTCCCTCTGCAGTTTGAAGCGGTCCAAGGAGGAGAATGAGCAGAAGTTACTGGTCCTGGAGGAGGCCAGCGCAGTGGCCCAGAAGGAGGTGGGGGAACTGCGGGCCAGCCTGAGAGAGGTGGAGAAGGCACGGGTGGATGCTCGCCGTGGGCTCCAAGACCTCCGAAGACAGGTAAGAGCAGCCCAGGAGGAAGGCTGCACAGCCCCCACCTCTGCTGAGACCACCCCTCAGGCCAAAGACCTCGCCCCCCGCATGCCTCAGCCTTTGTAGCACTTTGTCCCAGGACAAAACCAAAAGTACAAAGGACCCCACTCAGCTTCACAAGGTTCCTGGCTGGACCTGCCCCAGGAGGCACCGATAGCAAACCCAGGGAGGTAACAAGAAGACAGTCTCACAGAGACAGAGAGAAAGATGACGACATTCGGCTTGAATGACTGCAAAACGAATTGTCCCCCGAAACCACTGTGTCGTGTTCATAAGCTCTGTGGGAATTCACACAGGACTGGGAGGGACGGAATCGAATCTTTCCCACAGTGGAGACCTCACTGTAAAGACTCAGACTCCAGGCTGACTCCATGACTTGGGGCTGGGATTGTCTGAGGCATCTCCTCTGTGTGTCTGGTGGTTGACGCTGATTGTCAGCTGGGAGTTCAGCAGGTCTTGTCCCTGGGCACAGCATGGTGACTCAGAGCCCCCAAAGGATCAAGGCAGACACTGCATTTCCTGACTGAGCCCCAAAAGTCATGTGGAACCACTCCCACCAGTGCCTCCAGACTCAAGGGGCAGGATGGAGCCTTGTAGGTCTGCCCTCTGGACAGGAAGAATGTGAAAGGGGCTGTGGTCATGTCCCCTACACTGCTGCCTTTCACCCTCTAGCTATGGGTTAGTTACATTCACATCACCCACAGAGTACGTTAATCTCATCCCCCTGTGACTCCCAGAAACCTCATACAGTTATGACCCCCCAGAAACCTATCCCACTGTGACCCCCAGAAACCTCACCCACTGTGACCCCCAGAAACCTCATCCCACTGTGACCCCCCAGCAGTCTCATCCCAAGCTGAGCCTGAGGCCTAGATCTTTTGCTCTAAGTCAGGAGTCAGGTCCAGGTTGTGAGGTGAAACTCCTGAGTCAGCTCTTTGGGTATGACTCCTCATGTACAGTTCCTCTTGATCTGAAGACACATGAGCCAAGGACACACATCATTGCTCTTACCCCGCCTCCCCCCAACAGTGGGACGGGCAGAGGGTCCACATAGTAGATGCTTCTGTTCACAGAGAGGAATTGGGAGCATGCAGTAGTCACTGATCCTAACAGTTCTGAATTCCAGACGGCGCCACTTGTCAGTTTCTTGGTTAGAACTCAGCTCTCTAGAGTTGTTTTCTGGACTTTGGGCCACCATCCCCTATGTCTTTATCCATAAGTGACCTGTGTTTGCAACTCAGTAAGCTGCTCATTCTGTATTTCTGCTTATAGTAGTTTAGGGAGCTAAAGAATTCCACTCATTTTGTGCCGTCTCTGTTCCCTTCAGTCTAAGCCAATACAACTCTTAAAAACTCTGTGGGTTTCCTGTGTATCAATTTATAATCCACTCCATCCACACTTACAGATTTCTTCGAAATAAACCCTTCTCTACCTTGGATTCCTTTAAGATTCTTAGCAGCCCTACTGTTTAACAGAGAGGGTCTATGATATTTGTCTTTAAAATCCTTAGGAGGCCTTTTGTCTGAAAGATTCATGAGAAACCACCTTACATCTGGAGATTTTTAACAGTCTTACAATGTTACCTTCAGAACTCTTTGCTGCCTAAAATGATTGCATTAGATATTTTATCTTTCCTCCAAATTCCACTCAAAAACTGAACATAGCTCACTCTTTGGTTCATCTTTCTCGGTTCTCATTTTGTTACTGTTGTGAAGTTCTGTCAAATTGGTTCCAACTCCTAATAACCTTGTATAGAGTTTCCAAGGCTATAAATCATTGTGGGAGCAGAAAGCCTCATCTTTCTACCATGGAGCGGCTAGTGGGCTCCAACCATCAACTTGTGATTTGCAGTCCAGTGATTACGCCATAGAGCCACGGTGTTTTGTTATGGACAGCTAGAAACATCCAGGTCGTATCTTCAGTGCTCAGCCCAAAAATATCCTTTCTTAGATCAGATACATTTTACATGTTATCACAAGTGTCAGTTTCCACACTGTAAGAGGAAGCTCTCCTTTCCTCCAGCTTTCCTGTTTCTTCTTGTTCCCCAGCCATACCCAGTCTCTCGGATGGCCAGCATTCACTAACAGTCTCCTACAGGTGACTTGCAATTCCCACTTGGCTCAGTGCCAAAGTTATTATCACATTTCAGGGTTGTGTTGTGATCACACCACATTCTCAGCACTACATTTTGTTCAAGTTACTAGTGCTGTGGGGTAAATTACCCCAAAATTAGCTGTTTTGATTTTTTTTTAAAGGCATATTATTATGCTGTTGGGTTCTGTGTGTCAGGAATCCCAACTTGATTCTGCTCTACAGTGTCAGGGGCTCAGCTGAGAAGCCTTAACAACTAGGAATGACTCCATGGTTTGTGGCTGGGATGGTTGGAGACCTGTCTCACATGTCTGGCAGTTGCTGCTGGTTCTCAGCTGGGAGTTCAGGGGAAATGCCCACTGGATACTACATGCTTCTTCTCTACGAGGCACTGGCTTCCTCCCAGCATGGTGACCCAGGCCCCACAATCAGGTGTCCCGCTGAATAAGACAGATGCTGCGTCATCTTTTCCGAGTTTACCTCAGAGGTCAGAGGTCACTTGCACTTCATTCAGTTGATCACAAGATTAAAGTAGAATCTTGAATGAAATATGTGTCAAAGGAATTTGCAGCCATGTTTCTAACATGAACACTCCCTCTGCACCAGGCATTTTGCATGTGTTATTTTCATTTAAACGTGCCCTGGTGGCACAGTGGGCTAAGCAGTGGGCTGCTAACAGTAAGGCGGGCAGTTCAAACCTACCATCAGCTACATGGGAGAAAGCTGCAGTTGTGTGCTTCCGTAAAGATGTACAGTCTCAGAAACACCCTGTAGGGTCACTGTGAGTTGGGATCAGCTTGGTGGCAGTGGGTGAGGTTGGATGGTGAAGGGTTAATGTGCTCAGCTCCCAACCCACCAGCCTCTGTGAGGGAGATGAGGCAGTCTGCTTCCATAAAGATTGCAGCCTTGAAACCCTACCAGGCTGCCTACTCTGTCCTGCGGTCACTGAGGTCGGGTCCACTCTTGGGCAGAAGTCTCTCATTGTATCTACGCAGCACTCCTGTGAGGAAAGCTTGTCCCTTCCTCACTCTCTGACTGAAGCGATTGAGGCTCAGAGAGGTTAAGGGGTCTGGCCAGAATCACGCAGCTCATGAACACAGAGCTCACAGACTGTCATCCTGGCCATGGGTCCACACTCCCTCGACAACCCTGGGCCCCGACAGGGAGGGTTCCTGGCTTCCCACAGTGTCCTGGATCCTGTGAGTGGCTACAGGTGTGTGTTTGTAGAATGACTGAGGGTAGCAGCTCTGGAAGGAATGGACCCTGGTCCCCAGCATGAACCTCCCTGGGTGTGGAGAAGGACGCATGACTGAGGCAGGGTCCACTCTCACAGATGAAGGTGCTGGAGGCTGAGGCCCAGAGGAAGGGCCGAGAGGTGGACGAACTTCGAGCCCGAGCTACCCAGGATACACAGCAGCTGCAGCTAGGCCATCAGGAGTCACTGGAACTGCAGAGAAGGACAGCCGAGCTGGAGATGGCCTGCGAGGCAGCCAGGAAGGAGGTGGGCAAGGTGGCTGTGTGCTTGAGGAGTCACCAGGCCAGGGCCCACCTGACCAGGAGAGAGACCCCAAGGCGAGGCAGTAGGGTCCAGGCCACTTGTCCCTCACTCTGTCTCCTGAGCAGCCCACTGCCCAGGGAGAGGATACCGAGGGCAGAGCAAAGGAGGCACGGTGGTTCTCCAAGGTCCGAGCCCGGTGGGAGGCAGGGGTCCCCAAAGCCACAAGGCTCATATTATAGCCCCCTTACACAAACACACTTCCACTCACACACCCACACCTGTGCTCACAGCCCCCACGCCAGCTGCAAACACTCGCAGGGCAATGCCAGCCTGTCCTGTTTGCTAAAAGGCCAGGTAGATGCTGAGGGTCCCAGACTCAGAGCTCAGGGACCCCCTAGCCAACTCGGGTTGCGGGGCAGGCCCAGAGTCCCCACCTGAGGGCCTGGGGTGAGTGGGTGGGACTGGGACAGTGACCCCAGGGGCCCTGCTTACCTTCCCATGTCCATCCCAAGGTCCTGGGGCTACAGCGGAAGCTGGCAGAGGTGGAAACTGGCAGCGAGGCCCGGGAAAAGCAACTTGGGGCCCAGCTCCGGGAGAGCCAGGCTGCTGAGCAGACGCTGCGAGGAGAAGTGCGCAGTGTGGCCCGGAAGCTGCGGCAGGCAGACGGCACAGCCGAGGGGCTCCGGGCACGACTGAATGGTGCAAGCACTCGGATCTGCAACCTGGAGCAGGAGTTAGCCAGAGCAGAGGACGCCCGCAGGGATGCGGAGACCCAACTGGACCGACTGTGTTCTACACTGAGACGTGGCCTGGGGCTCCGGGGACAGAGCCCCTCAGTCTCCCCAGAGCGGCCCAGCTCACCCACCAAAGGTCAGCATCCTGCCTAGCTCTGTCCCAGCTCTGCCAGACACCTGGACATCCCAATTCCTCCCTGGGACCCCACAGCAGAGGGCAGTGGAGGGAGGGACCTGCACGTCTGTCCCCATGTGCCCAGGTACCGAGGTTCACACAGGGTGGCAGAGCACCAGCCCCCCAGAAGGACCCGGCTCACCACTCACAAGCCTCAAGGACAGCAGCCTGGACGTGGCCTGTGTGCGCAATGCACTGAAGGACGTGGTGCAGAAGATGTGGGCTGCGCAGAGAGAGAGGGTGAGCCCCTGTGGCCCGCCCCTCCCACACACATCATAGGCAGGAGGGGGCACTGGGCTCCCCAGACTGCTGTCTAACTATCCCCCTGTCCATCTGTCCCTGGGCCCCTCGGGTCACAGTGCTGAGGCTGCCCTTGGTAAGACAAGAGAAATGCCCCTCAGGCTGATCAGCAAAGTCCCCGATCACCCCACCCCCTGGGATGTGCCCCCCAAACACACACCCCCAGGAGGCAGTTTAGCCTCCTGGGCCCCCATGCAACTCCCCTCAGCCACAGCACTGCCTGCCCACCTCACCACCCCACCTGCCCCATGTGGTTGTGGTGTTGTTAAGTCAGTTCTGACTCACAGCGACCCTCTGTCAGGTTTCCAAGAAGGAGCTGGTGAGCTATGAACTGCTGACCTTGTGGTTTGAAGTCCAGTGCTGATCCTATAGTGCCACAGGCCCCAAGCTAAACTGAGCTGCCACCCTAGCTACGTCCCTTGCTGGTGGATACCTTGGCCACCGTCTAGGCTACCCTGCTGACCTTGGCCTCTCCCTCTGCCAGGATGATGCACGCTGCCAGGCAGTGAGCCTGAGCAGTCGGCTGAGCGAAGCGGAGAGCATGCGGGCTCGAGCCCAGAGCCGAGCTGTGCAGCTGCAAAAGGCACTGGCTGCTGCTGAAGACGGTGACCGCTATGTCCCCTTCCCAGGAGGGGCAGTCCTACACTGGGAGTCCGAGGTTCAGGGAGTTGCTGGGGTGGCCCTGCGGGCCGGCGGTTAAGTACAGAAACCCTGTAGGTCCTGTCCAGTGTAGTCCCGGCCCGTCCACCACCACTGCTGCAGGATCACACTGGCCACCCCAAGAGTGCCGCCCCCAGAAGGCCTCTCAGCTTACTTCTCTCTGGTCAGGCCCCTGTCCAAAGATAGCTGTCCTCAAGAAGTCCCTACCACCACTCTTCACAGGCCTGTGTTTATCTGCTACTGTCCACTCCCATGGAAGGGTCAGCGCAGGAGGGCCCAGCCCACATCCACATTGGTCAGTGAAGAAAGATGCTTGTGGAAGGAAACGAAGCAGGGCAGAGGACAGTGGGCAGCAGGACTGGGGAGGGGAGCTAGAGTCCAGGCAGAGGGAACCAGGACTCCCCCAGAGCCCAGGAACATCAGGGTGCCATCACTTACACCCACCAAGCCTTCGTTCGCCAGTCCAGCATGGCAGCCCCACTGATCTAGGGGCATCTGTCCCCACAGGTCAGCGCCGGGCGGAGGGCGAAGCAAGCAGCGTGCGAGCGGCACAGGCCCTGCAGGAAGAGGCGTTCCGCAGGCTGGAGGCAGAACACCTGGCCAGCACCCAGGCGGCAGACAAGGAGAGACATCACCTCCAGGTGGGTCCCTGTGGACAGAGGCATGGCTATAAGGGGCAGGCTCAGGGGCACCAGTCCCCCAGAGCTTGCCAGAACACCACACTGATCCTGGGGCTGTGCATGGCAGAGCTGTCTTCTACAGATTAGGGGAACTGAGGCTCCGGGAGGAGGATCAAGTTGGCCCAGGTGGCCTAGCCGGGAGACAGATACAGAGCTACAGTGAGACTCCAGACACTTCCTTCCTCCTTGACCTCACCCATGTTGGGGTGATCTGTGTAACCCCCATTTATGCTTCTTCTTCAATGAGCTAGACCCTGAGGTAGGACAGCACAGGGGGAGCTTGGGAAAGGAAGCAGTCAGCTGTCCCAGTAGCCCAGCTGGACGCAGGTCTCAGTGACCCCTGGACGTGTACTGAGGTTCCCCAGTGGAACAAGCTGCCTCCACAGTGTCCAGAGAGCCCTTACAGAGGTCAGGGTGAAGAACAGGGAATTCTGCAAGGCAGATACCCCAGGAGTCAGCTCATCAGGACCCTACACCATCCCTGCAAAGAGGAAGCAAGCGAGGAAGAGAGGTGGGTGGAGCTCTGGCCCAGAGGGACGTGAGATTCTACTTCCCGGAGTGCTGGAGCGGCAGGACCTCTGGGGAGGAGGACTGTCTGGCCTTCAGGTGTGGGGGGGCTGGAGTCTGGGCACCCTGCCAAGCCCTGACCTGGGGACATCACGCTCCTCAGCAATGCAGTGTGGCCGCAGGGGCCACAGTAAGACCACCAGAGGGGATGAACACATTCCTGCACTAAGGAATGAGACCTGCAGAGATGGGAATGATGTGCCAAGATGTGGTGGTCAGAGACAGGGGTGCTGGGCTGGCTGAGTTCCCGTCTGAACCTGGGAGTTTGAGGCGCCACCGGGTCTTGGAATGGATTGGAGCAGAGCAGGTACACTGAAGGCAGGTCTGAGGCTAGGCCCGAGCCACGAGGAGCACAGGTGGGGCAGACAGCATCCCCCGTGAAGGGAGGGGCAGTAAAAACCAGGGACATTGTCCTCCCTCACACCTGCAGTCATGGCAGACTCAGACAGTAGGAAGGACAGTAGGTTTACTCTGTTCATCACTCCACAAATGGGGACAGGACAGAAGACACGCTGACCTTGTTATTTTCTGATCACTAGATTGTTCTGTGGACTTCTGGTGTGGCGCTGTAGGATCAGCACTGGACTGTAAACCACAAGGTCAGCAGTTCAAACCCACCAGCTGCTCCTTGGAAACCCTATACAGGGTTGCTGTGAGTCAGAACCAACTCGACAGCACTAAACAATAGATTGCTTTAAAGACCCCGATGGCACCATGGCTAGGGACATGACTTGTAAATGAAAGGCCGACTTGGGAGCCGCCATAGGAGGAAGACGTGGTTGTCGCCTTCCGTAGAGATGAACCCCTAATCTAAGATGTGGCTGTCGGCTTCTGGCCCAAATCAAAGATGTGGCTGTTGGCTTCCATAGAGATGAACCCCAAATCCAAGATGTGGCTGTTGGCTTCCATAGAGATGAAACCCAAATCCAAGATGTGGCTGTTGGCTTCTGTAGAATGAACCCCAAATCAAAGATGTGGCTGTTGGCTTCCATAGAGATGAAACCCAAATCCAAGATGTGGCCGTCGGCTTCTGTAGAGATGAACCCCAAATCAAAGATGTGGCTGTCAGCTTCCGTAGAGATGAACCCCAAATCAAAGACATACTCCATGTGAGTTTGAACTGTCAACCTTGCAGTCTAGCGCATTAAGTAACCCACAGCACCACACCAGGACTCCAGGACAGAGCAAACCTGCTCCTTAGGGTTTCTGAGACCAGTAATCTTCCCAGGAGCGGACAGCCTCAATTGTTCCCTGTGAAGCAGCTGGTGGGTTTGAACCTTGGCCCTGTAGTGAGAGACCCAACGCTCAACCCACTGCACCATCTACCCAGAAAACTCCATGGGGACACCATGTGTCAGAATGGGGTCACGCTTCCGTCACAAAGCCCTTCCAAAGGCATCTCCCAAACTGGAAAGGCGTCCTGATGCTGCCGAGGTTAAAGCGCTGGAACCTACCAGCTGCTCCATAGGGGAAAGCTCTACCCGTCGCCCCCACAAAGGCCACAGCCGTGGAATCCCTCCGGCGCCACGCTATAGGGTCACTGTGAGTTAGAATTGACTCAGCAGACCCACAAAACCAGCAAATTGTTTTTATTCAACACTTTAACCCAGAAGTCATTGTGCTCTACTCCCCGGAAGCTGTGGGTCCCTTACGGAATTAGGCTGCAGGTGACACTGGACGGTGCTAATCAGGTGACCTGAGACAGAGCCATTGTCCTACAGTACATGGTTGGTCTGTCATCCAAGAAAAATCAAATCCATCAAGTTGATTTGAACTAACAGCGACCCTGTGAGTCCAAGGAGACCTGCACAGCTTTCTCCCTCGGAGCAGCTGGTGGGTTTGAACCACAGACCATACAGTTCGCAGCCGAGTGTTTAACTTCTGCACCACCCGGGCTCCTTCCAACATCATCACATGGTCCTTCATAGAGGGGTGAAGGGGGGCAGAATCAGAAAGACACAGAGGAAAACTCCATCAGCCAGTGCCGCCTGGCTTTAAGGAGAGAGGAGAGGCCACTGGCCAAGGAACACACGCAACCTCTGGAAGCTAGAAGGGGCAAGGAGAGGAGTCTCCCCCAAACTCCAGATGGTTTCAGTCCTTAACACATCTTGCCTTCAGCCCTGGAGGCCACTTCTACCTCTGCCCTCCAGGGCTTTAGGACGATAAACGTGTCTTTACAGCCACGTTGTGGTGCTTGCGTGGAGTGGTGCCTTCTAGCTCATGGGTGCTGTCTGTGCGTCTCCTGCAGGTGTGATAGGAAATGCTGGGGTGGCACTGTAGGATGAGCACTGGACTGCTAATCACAAGGTCGGCGGTTCCAACCCAGCAGTGGCTGCTCGGGAACCCTGTACACGATGGCTCTGGGTCTGAGCCGGCTCAACAGCATTTACCAAGAGCAGCAGACTGTGGGCTCTTTGTGCTTTCTGCTTGAAGACTCTGTTCTCTTCCTGCAGGTGTGATGCCTTTGAAACGTTTTCACATACCTTTGAAAATGACCTTTTCCATGTTGAAACTCAGCTACTAAATCAGCCTTGAAAAAAGCTTTCTCCAAATGTCCCACGTTGGCCCTCGTCTCCTGAGTGTATCAAAGCTGAGTGTGGTGGGTTGGATTCGCCCATTATTTCCAGGGCCCTTGGTGTGGGGGTTTCTCTTCAGCATGTAAGGCGTCTTGGCACCCCCGCTGTGCAGAAGGGCCTCAGGTGCTAGGTGCTATGTTTGCCTGGAATTTGACTTTTCCAGGTTTGCCAGCATCCTGTCCACTGTCTTTCCCTTGCTATGGGTTTGCCCATCCTGTTGTCCATCTGTCCTTGATTCCATTCCTACCTAAAGATCCTTAGTGGCACTGTGAGTCAGAGGTTCAAACCCACCAGCCGCTCCGAGGGAGGATGATGAGGCTGTCTTCTCCCACAAAGACTGACAGCCGCAGCTCCACTTTAGGGTCACTCTGAGCAGCAGTCAGCTTGATGGCAGTGGACAGTGGACTTAGAGTCCTGGCCTGCTCGGGGGGAGCTGATGCCACTTCGGAGCCTCTTGCCACTATGGCTTCTTCTGACCAGATCTTCCTGCTCCTGATGCCCCCATCACCTCCCTGTCTTCTCATGTGGCTGCCAGCTGTGCCTGTTAGCTGTTAGGAAACATTGGCCGGCCCTTCGCCATCTTCATGAATGTTGTGTTTGAGTCCAGTGCTGCGGCCATTGTGGTCATCTACCCCAAAGCTCACGGGCATCTCAGAACCACGCTTTGCTTCTCACACCAGGTCAGACATTCAGGCCGAATGCTTGGTGCCAACCATTGGGTGCTCCATCACTGTGCTTCACTCGGACACAGGTGACTCTGAGCCCACTTCTCGCCTCTTCTGGGAGGGACCTGAGTGTCTTCCAAGTTCAGGCTAGCTGTGGCCCATGGCCTCAGTCCTAAGTGTGGCCAAGAAATGTGAGCATTCGGTTGATGTCCGTGTGTTTCTTGTGGACGCTCTTTCCAGGTTCCAACCTCCTAGACAGAAGCTCCATTAGCTGTAAAATTCAGAAGCGTCTCCGAAACATTGATTTGGTACCATTTCCTTCCCTTATTCTGCCTGTGCGTGGTGAGCACTCTCCTTGTGGAGAAATGAGCACAGCTTCCGTTTACAGGAGAAACCCTGACTCTCCATGTCCTCTGATATTTTCTCCTGAGATTGTTGATGTCCCAACACTGAGTCCATCTGCCCTGTCCCGTCTGCTTCTCTTCATGGCTCCCCCCACATCCTGGGGGCACTCACAGAATGAGCTGGTTACTCTGATGACCTGCCTCCTCACCCCCAGGCCCTTTCTCTTTGGTGCTGTGGTGTCAGCTCTTGGGGACAGCCCTGTTCCCATCCATAATTTTAATGCCTCTTGAATCTCCTTGAGAAGACCCATCCACTTCTCCTGAGCTGCCTGGTGCTCCTTGCAGCACCCTCTCTCTTTGGTCACGCAGTCCTCAGCACGAGTTCCTCGGCCACGTGGTTCTTTCAAATGCTGAGATTCCCCTGTTGAGAAGGCTTTATGGTCTTGTTGGAAGTTGGACGTAGAGAGGACCTATCAGAGACCTCCTGTTCAAATGGGTCAGACCCCCGTGAGAGGTACAGGGACAGACGCCGAGATCCTACAGCCTGAGTGAGGAGACAAGGGAGCCAACAGTGGGGGCGGCCTGCCTCCTCTCAGCACATTTCTGTCCCAAGAACAGAGAAGGCAAGTTCTCCAAGTAACCTTCCTGCTAGAGGTCCCTCACCTACCATGACCCTCTCTGAGATATAGTTGCCCTCTCCCTTCACACTCCTGCCCACCTGCAACCCCACCCCTGGGGGGAGTCTCATTTCTGGCTGGGAGGCAGTTTTTCCACCAGGAACCATGGTGTCGAGGGCTCCCTAGAACTGGCCTTTCCTGCCCCATGGCTCACAGGAACCCTCGTGCTGCCTTGTCCTCAAGTTTGAGGACATTTTTTTCCAAGCCCTGTAAGCTGTTGGCCATTGGGTGGGCGTATGGGAGGAGGAGGATTTAGACACGCACACATCTTTGGTTAACAGCAAACCAAGGGGCGGGGGCGTAGTGTCTCCTCCGGGCTGGGGCTCCCTGTGCCCCTGACCCCAGCATGCCCATGTCAAGTTGCAGGGTCCCACACCTCCCCCTGCTTTCCAGTGCGCCAGCGCGTCCCACAGTGAAGTTTGCATTTTACAGGACTTTTTTCCCCTCCCATGGACTGCTTTTTCCTCGTTTCACATCAGCCAATGTGTTTGTCAAGAGAAAGTTCATTAAAAACATATTTTTCTAATTAAATGGTAGGCTGTGCTGTACAAACAGTGAGATTCTTGTTTGAAAGCAAATCCCTCCCTGTTTCCAGGGCGACCCCGGGGACTTCACAGAACAACAACACAAAACCCAGCACGCGTACCAAACCAGCCCCCGGGAGGCCCACCCGCAGCTGGCCGGCCCCGGAGCCAGTGCGACTCGGGCAGAGGGCCTGGCTCCAGCCCAGCATCACCCCAGCCCTGCCCACGCCCACAGGGAGAGGCCACCAGGGTGAAGTCCTGGGACAAGAGCCAGGCTCACAGCCCTCATGGCTGGGAGGGGCTGACGCTGCCTCCTCCCTCCCCCACACCCAAACATGCCCCCTTCCAGCCCCCAAGACCAGCCTCTTGAGCAGCCTCCTCTGCCTGAGAATTCTCCTCCATGCCCACACTGAGCATCAGTCCCCAGTTCCAAGAGCCAAGTCCCAGGAAGTGTTCACTCTCCTGGGCTCAGGGATGCAGGGTTGGCAGGGCACATGCTCCGAGGACACCAAGACTCCGAAACATGGTTAATACTTGAATCACCCAAGTTTGTCGAGAAGTTTTGCAGCTGTGTCTTTATGTTACTGTTGTTGTTGTTAGGTTTTGTGAAGTCATTTCTAAGCGATCCTAGGTACCACCTAGGTCAAACCACCGCCCAGCCCTGCACAACACTCACAATTTTTGTGTCTGAGCCCATTGCTGTGGCCACCGCGTCAACCTACCTAGTTGAGGGTCGTCCTGTTCTCGCTGACCCTCTACTTTACCAAGCATCATGTTCTTCTCCAGGGACTGGACCCTCCTGATAGTATGTCCAAAGTGTGTGAGACTTCCAGTGAGCATTCTGGTTGTACTTCCTTCAACACACATTTGTTAGTTTTTCTAGCAGTCCATAGTATATTCAGAGTCCTGGTGTGGCTCTGTGAGTTAATGCACCAGACTGCAAAGCTGTTTGAACTGCAAGGTCGGTGGTTCAAGCTCACCAGAAGCGCATCAGAAACCCTATACAGGGTTACTATGGGTCAGAACTGACTCGAGGACACTTCACAACAACAACAACATAGTATATTCAATATCCTTCTGAAACACCATAATTCAAATGCATCGGTTCTCCATCCATCTTTGTCCCCTGACAGATGAGTGATCGGTATTGTTAAAGCTTTGTGTTTATCAGGTTGTGGTGTTGAGGCTAGATTTTATCTTCATAACATAAAAGTGTGAGTTTTCTGTCTTATTACCTGGCAAGTGGCACTAGATGGCCAAACTTCCCCAAACGTTCATTTGAATTTAGCTGCAAATAGGCTGTTCTTTCAGATGTATTAAATCAGCCAGAAACAAACCCACTGAACTATCAAGTCAATTCTAACACACAGAAGCCCCAAAAGACAGAGTGGACCTGCTCCAGAGAGTTTGAGTTTTCTTGGCTGTAATCTTTTCCAATTTGAGGACTGAAGTGTGTCTGACCCACGTCATGGTGCTTTCAATAGCTGCATATGACTAAAGGGTTGATACATTTGAGTTATGTTGTTGAAGAAGAATATTAAAGGTACCATGGACTGTCAGAAAAACAAACCAATATGTGCTGGAAGAAGTACAACCAGAGTGCTCCTTAGAAGCCAAGATGATCAGACTCCGTCTCTCATACTTCAGACACATTAGCCGTAGAAGGTAGTCCCTGGAGAAGGCCATCATGCCTGGTAAAGTGGAGAGTCGGCAAAAAAGGAGACCCCCAATCAGGTGGATTGGCATCGTGGCAGCAGCAATGAGCCTGAGCATGGCAGTAATTGTGAGGATGGTACAGGACAGGGCATTGTTCCATTGTGGTGTACATTGGGCCACTATGAGTCACAACGGACCCAACGACACCTAACAACAAGCACCTTATGGAAGCAGATCATCAGGACTTTCTTCTGCTGTGCCAACAAGTGGGTTCAAACTACCAACCTTTAGATTAGCAGTCAAGCAAAACCTATTTGTGCCACCAAGGACCTCACCGTGTGATAGAACCGGTTTTCATCCCTTTCCAATGGCTTTTCTGTCCCTGGTCTCTTTTGGCTTTCTAGCTCTCCTGGGGTCAGTTTTTGTCATCATGTAGTAAGTCATCTATCTCACATTTCAAGCGCATTGCTAAGGGTTTGTTCATGCCATCATCTTACGTATATATGACATATACGTGTGTGTGTTGTTGTTGCGTCGGTTCTGACTTGTAGTGACCCTGTATAGGATTTCCAAGGAGCAGCTGGTGAGTTTGAACCACTGACCTTGGGGTTCAAACAGAACTTTCTGTCCAGTGCATTATACCACAGTGCCACACTTATATATCTATGTTGTTGTTGATGTTGTTAAGTGCCATCAAGATGGTGCTACTCATAGCAACCTTGTATAGGATGTCCAAGGAGCAGATGCTAAGTTTAAAACTCCGACCTTGGGGTTCAACCCGACCTTGCAGTCCGGTGCTTATCCTACAGCACCACACCAGGGCTCAGAGAGATAGAGAGATAGAGATAAGAGAGAGAGAGAGAGAGACGGAGGGAGAGAGAAAGAGATATGGATGGATGGTTGGATAGAGAGAGAGAGATGGATTGATGGGCAGAGACAGATAGATGATAGATGGGTGGATGGATGGATAGATAGATAGATAGATAGATAGATAGATAGATAGAT
>NW_006408832.1:826040-827469 GCF_000296735.1 Chrysochloris asiatica
GATAGATAGATAGATAGATAGATAGATAGATAGATAGATAGATGTTGCTGTTAAGCGCCATCAAGTCACAGTGACCCTGTGTAGGGTATATAGATAGATATGAAGTTGCATCTATTTATGGATTTTGTTTTTCCTAACCTGACGTGCCAGCAGTTCAGTTATTTTATTGATGGTTCCTAAGAATCAACATTTAATCTTTCTTTCATTTTTGTTGGGTTTATTCATTTTTGCTTTTATCTCTATTTTAATATCCTCTTGTCTTCTTTTTGTTATTGTAATTTTTCGTACTTTATAGTTGAATAGTTGGTTTGTTTATGTTTGGGAATTCGCATATGGTAGTAAGAGGAGAAGGGTGGTTGTCTAGGAAAACACTAGACTATGAACCACAAGGTTGGCAGTTCAATCCCACCAGCTGCTCTGAGGGAGAGAGATGAGGCTTTCTGCTCCTGTAAAGAAATACAGACTCAGTGACCCTGTGCAGGGCGCTTTGAGTCAGAAGCAACTTGACATCAATCAACAACAACATGCAATGGTTAAAGCGTCTCATGTTATCACAGTTCTCCTGACTGGGCTTTGGTGCTTCTAATTGGAATTCTTCTATTTAGTAATTTTCTCATAGCTCCCAGTTTTTATTTCTTTTTGAATCCAGGGGTTATTAAAAAGAACAATTGCATATGAGGAGGCTTCAAAAGGTTTGTAGGGAAATGGAATGAAAACATCATGGAATTGTCCCATAAACTTTTCAAGCCCCCTCTGTTTGCAGCCCATTCTACTGCCCATGCCCAGTCTTATTGTAGGGAGGGTGCAGGTGGGGACGTTTGATCACCTTCTGGATGAATCTTTGTTTATAGCTCTGGTTTGCCTGTTGTTTGCTTCCCTGGCTTGGTTTCTTTTATTTGTTGCAGTGTGTTTAAGGGGAAAACTGAACAAACTGATTGTGAAGTTTACAAGGAGGAATAATTATTTGTGATTTTCCAAGAGAACCTTGAGAAGGACAATAAAATTTACAATAATTCAGTGCATCCGAACAGGGGAGTAAGATAAGATGGACAGCCACAATCCCGACACAGTTAGTAAGGTAAGATGGACAGCCACAGTTAGTAAGGTAAGATGGACAGCCACAATCCCAACACAGTTAGTAAAATAAAATGGACAGCCACAATCCCAAAGCCTGCCTGGGCCACAGAGACCTACTCTATAAAGTTAGGGTTTTACTCCTCTGAATTCTGAAGCCCTTCTGGTACAAATCTGTCCTATGCCTGGCCTGAGGACCCCTGGGAGTATAGCCAGTCACTCTAGGACCCCAGGGGATACTTGTCAGTCCCTTATCAGCAGTCAGCTATGGATAAGAAGGAGCAGACCAGGACCTGAGTTATAAGGACCCAAGTTTTAAGGACCTCAGTTATAAGGACCCAAGTTTTAAGGACCT
>NW_006408832.1:827644-861599 GCF_000296735.1 Chrysochloris asiatica
CCCAAGTTTTAAGGACCTGAGTTATAAGGACCAGAGTTATAAGGACCCAAGTTTTAAGGACCTGAGTTATAAGGACCAGAGTTATAAGGACCCAACTTTTAAGGACCTGAGTTATAAGGACCCGAGTTTTAAGGACCTGAGTTATAAGGACCCAAGTTTTAAGGACCTGAGCTATAAGGACCTGACTTATAAGGACCCAAGTTTTAAGGACCTGAGTTATAAGGACCCAAGTTTTAAGGACCAGAGTTATAAAGACCCAAGTTTTAAGGACCTGAGTTTTAAGGACTTGAGTTATAAGGACCCAGGTTTGGGGGTGGTGCCTGGCAAGCATGTCTTCATGGCACATTGTGCAGGATGTGGAATGAGATCCTCATGATCACTGTAGTCCAGAGAGCTTTCACTGGCTGATTTTCAGAAGTAGATCTGTAGGTCTTTCTTCCTAGACTACCCTAATCTGGAAGCTAGGATGTTCAACATCATAGCAACATGCAAGCCTCCGCTGACAGATGGGTGGCAGACTGGCGCGTGAGATGCTTTACTGGAACCCCAATGGAAGTGTCTGAGCTATCACTCAGCATCCATACAGGGGAATTCCATGTAAGAGCCTTGTTCTTAACACCCTCACATTTGTGGGGGTAGCTCATGGTCTCTGTGGCACAGTCCCACCCGTCCTGACAAAGCTTGATCCTGACAAGAACCCATGAAGCTGCATGTGCCCAGGCCACCGGTGAGCAAGCTGGGCCTACACTAGTCCAGGGACATGGACTGGAGCCAGGACGTCCCCTGTGCTTACTCTTCCAGGAAGAGAAGAGTTGGAGCCCACCCAAACCCAGGAGAGAAGGGTGGGGTCTGCATTTTTCTGTAGCTACTTTGGCTCCCCAACTAAACCTAACCTCTCACACAGCATCAGGAGGGAGAGCTGCCCTGCCCCAGAAAGGGGCACCTCCAAGGGGCAGGGTGGAGCGTGAATAAGGGCACGCCATTCAATTACCACGGTTCATTTGAATTCCATAAAAGCTGAATCATTACAAGAGGAACAGAATGCCTCACATAATTGGTTTGGGGCCTCTTAAAATTACCATGAAATATTTAAGCCATATTTGAAGGAAATCTCTGCTTTTGTGTTTTTTGGGGGGTTTGTTTTGTTTTATTTTTAATGAGAAAATGTGTACCAGCAGAAAGTGGTCATTTTCAAATTTGCAAGGACAGACTGGTGAGACATGGTGATTTTCGCCACCAGGCTTGTCCTCCCTGCTTTTTCTTCTTAAAAGTAATAAAACGTCTCACAAAAGCAGTGTTTGCAGGGTCGCCCCAGCCCTCCACTCAGCAGTGCAGGATGGCTGTGAGACCCAGGTCCCTCTCTGTAAGACAGGACAGAATAGGTTCTAGCATGTGGTAAACCAGGAATGTGAGTGTGGACACACAGTGTCAATGCCATCGCTGACACTGTGAGTTTGCTGATGAAACAGGCCTTGCCTTATCCCCAGACAAGGAAACCTGAAGGTTTGCCCCTCTGTCCCAGTCTCTCCCTGGTCCCACATCTGACCTCTCCCTCCCTCCTGAAACCACCCCCCCGCCCCCGGCTGCCTTCTCCACCTGTCACCCCTTTCCACTGGGCCTGAGATCACTTCCCTTCTCTGTGCCCTCCTGACCAGCACATCCAACCCACCCATCAGTGCCTCAGGCATGGCTGTGGTCAAGTCCCCTGTGGCAACAACCACTGGGCAGCCCCCCAAGACTGAACCCTGAGCTTCCACCACTGGAAAAGGGACCTTGGATGACCCAGTTGTTCAGACTCATGACCTGTGTCCTCACACTACTCCCCACACTGGTCTGCCTTCAAATGCCGTCCCAAATCATCCTTTTCTTGCCCCACCAGCCTCTCTTGTGTGGACACCTTTGGAAATGGCCCTCCCCTTAGTGGTCAGTAATATTTCAGAGTTCACAGTCAGTGGAAGGAGCTGCCATTTCTCCTAGGAACATAGGTGGTTGTTGTTGAAGTCTGGGGCTAACTCAAAAGATCGTTTTTTGAATGTAGATCACCAGGACTTTCTTTGGCGGTGCCTCTGGGTGAACTTAAGAGTCCTGGTGTAGCGCTGTGGGCTAATGCACAGGACTGCAATGTCGTTTGAACCCAAGGTTGGTGGTTCAAGCTCACCAGCCGCTCCTTGGAAACCCTATACAGGGTCGCTATGAGTCAGAAATGACTCGACAGCATTTAACAACTGAGTAAACTTGACCTTCCAACCTTTTGGCCAGCAACCAAGCACTTAAAACTGTTTGGACCAGTAGGGGCTTCCCTTGGTTACAGTACAGTGCTTGATCGGGTGCCCGACCTGTATCCACCTGCAGGACCAGGTGTGACAGGTGCCCTGAACCACCTTCCTCGTGTCCCCCTCCTCCCCAGGCGCGGCTGGACGAGCTGCATCGATCCCTGGAAGAGAGCAGGATGCACAGCCAGAACCTGGCAGCCACCGGGCGGCAACTAGAGGGGCAGCTAGCGAGCCTGGAGCGCAGGTGCCAGCAAGCGGAGGGCGCCCTGGAGCCTCTACGGCAGGTGGGCAGCCCCGAAATGCAGGTGTGCGGTCACCAGGAGACGGTGAACTGTGTGGGAAGTAAGGTATGGAGGAAGATCCGGAGTCCCCTAGGCTGATAGGAAACTGAGGCCCACGGGAGTAGGGGAGGGCAGGAAGTCAGAGGTTCTAGGGCTCCCCGGCCATCCAGGACGCACCGGAAACCCTATACAGATCGCTGTGAGTCGGAGACGACTGGACGGTCCTTAACAGCAAGAAGTATGCACCCCACCACAGAGGGGCCAACTGTGCTCACCAGCAGCCTGGGGCGCCCCACCGCACCCGGCTGCTCGGTCCCCGCCCACGCGCGCCCCTCTGGCCTAGGTGCTCCAGCAGCGGCAGGGCAGCGAGCTGGAGGCGGCGGCGGCAGAGAAGCGAGCCCTGCGGGAGCAGACGGCCACGCTGCGCTCCGAACGGGCCCGTCTGCAGGGGGAGCTAGCGGCGCTGCGCGCGCGCCTGACGCAGGTATGGTCGGAAGAGGGTGGGGTCCTGGTGGGGGCGTGGCGGCCTAACTCAGAGGGTCCAGAGGAGGGGGAGCAGGAAGGGAAGAGTCCTGGCAGGGGAGGCACGCGAGAGGGTGGACCGGGGTACGCGTTGGAGAGCGCTGGGAAATGACGGTCCAGTGTCGGGGGCGGGGGGCGGTTCAGGGAGGGGGGTCACGGCAAGGCGAGGTCCCTGGGAAGGGCTGGGATTCGGGAGGAGGGTCCCTGAGGAGGGGGAATGGGCGCCCCAGGAAGGGCAGGGCCCTGGCGAGGGATAGGGTTCTGGGGAGGCTTATCCCAAGTCTACTGTGCCTGCCCAGGCATCCAGCTCATGGTCATCCCTGAGCGGAGGCTTTGGGTGCTGTTACCCCTCCTTTGCAGTGCCTGGCAGCCACAGCAAAGTCTCAGCACCCCAATCCCAGTCTGCCCCACCTGCCCTACCTTCAGACTCAGAAGTGGGCAACAAGTGGTGTGGGTCCCTGCAGTGTGGGTGCTCAACAACACCCCCTCCTGGCTCTCCTCCTTACAACAGTCTCTGGGAGAAGTAAGGCTGACTTTGGGGAGGGTGGCTGTGGACCAGGTCAGCCATCCACAGCACCAAGGCTAGAAGAGCGTGTAATTGAGGGTAACATCCACCAGACATTTGTCACCCCAGCAAACCTCCCAGCACAGGTTGGGGTGTAAGGCAGCATCACAGCCCAAAGGGTCGGTCAAAGAGACACATCACAGGGGCAGGGTCTGGATAGCAGCTGACCCTCGGCGTACAGACAGCATGTTGGCGATCCCCAGTAGTGACTGAAGCAGAACTCTGTCCCCAGTCCCCACTTGTGAAACAGATCAAAGGGGAGCCATCTAGACTGAAAGGGGATGGGGCCACAGCATCTTCCTGTGGGACCCAGGTTCACTGGCAGGGAAACTGAGGCCCAAAGGAAGGGGAAGGGAACCTCCAGGAAGTGTCTGCCCTAGTGGTATGTCTCCAAGCAAGCCCCAGTGTCCCACAGGGAGGACACTGGTCACAAGTGCTCATTGACCAGTGGCTTTCCAGGAGACGAGTAGCCAGGACACATGGGCATAGAATTGAGGAGAAGAGAGGCAGGGAGGCCCCTGGTCAGAACAGTTGCTGGAAGCCACGGCCAGCTTGTGGGCCACTAGGACCACTTGCCCTGCCACTTGAGGAAGCGTCCGCCAGGGGTTGCAGGAATGGGGACCCAGGCCTTTCCCTGAAGCGCAGCCCCCTGTGGACACTTCTGTGGGGGCATAGAGCAGCTGCAACCCTGGTGCCCCATGGGTCCCTGGAAGGGGAGGGAGGAGCAGCTAATGCGTTCCAGGAGGTCAGCTGTGAGGGCTGAGAGCCCATAAAGCCTTTATTGGTGTCTCAGGAGGGGACCGATGTGGCCTGTGTTTATTTTGGCTTCCAGCTTCCTCTGGGCTTTTTAGCATGCAGTAACTCCAGGCAGTAACTGGAGTTTTAAAGGAACAGAACTTCCTTTTGCAGGGCATGGAACCCTTTGTTTCTTGGTCCTGAAGAAGGGATTCTTGCATTGTAACACTCCAGTCCTGACCCCCTGCTTGTCCCCACCACCATCCCCATGTAATTCACAGCCATGTGCCTCAGCTCACCTTGCCAGGTGGGGTCCACAGCCAGAGGGGTTGACCTGGGACCCAGCTTATCCCCCCTGCAAACCCCTCCCGCACAATCACCCCAAGATGGCCTGGCTAGAGTAATGGAGGCTTGAGTGGAGGGCAGGGCTCCATTGGTCATCAACTCCGAAGACACCCCAGTGTATCTCTCCTGCCCTGGGCCAGACAGTGGGGCAGGTAGCACAGAGAGAGTCTGCTCGGGCAACTTGCAGCCAGTGAGGATGCACCACTATCTGTGATGTAGATGCTCTCCCCACCCCACCCACTCTCCGGGGATCTGGCTCCCTCCAAGGCTGGTACCCCCACTTCCCCACCCCCAACCCTGCTAGAAGGCCACTGCAGCCTACCCCAAAGCCCACCCTGCTCTCTGCAGACAGAGCGAGAGATGATGAAGAGGGAAGGGGCTGCAGCAAGGCTGGGGGCTGAGAAGGAGCAACTGGACCAGTCACTGAGTGTCCTACATCAGGAGGTGGACGGGGCCCTGCGGCAGAACCAGCAACTGCAGGTCAGTGGAGGGAGGGATCCTGGGGGGGAGGCTCCAGGTGGGCCTGGGTCCCCAGAGGGTGGCCTGGGTGTTTCTGTGCACACATGGAAAGAGTGGGCTAGACCCTGGATGTTGTGTGTGTTGGGTGTACAGATGCAGCCTAGATAGGACCACCAACTCACACTTCCATCCTGGCCCCCCACTTAAGAGGAATGATGGGACAGTCAAGGGAACGGGTCCCCTCTCTGTGGGCAAGAGGTCCTTAGAGCAACACTCTCCCTTCCAACAATGGATAGACTCTGCCCTTTCTCCAGATGGAAAGTCGAAAGGGAGGGTGGACAAGACTTGACAGGTGGGGCCCTGGGGGATGTGAGAGCCGTGAAGGTAGGGTGACCAGCCTGGGCACCAAGCTCCAATGCAGCCAAGACCCAGCATAATGAATGTGCCTAAGGCCAGATCCCTGCACCTGCTCAACCCTTGTCTGAATCGCATCCTCAGCCGTGTCTCACAGCGCACTGTCAGGCACGAGGCACCCCAAAGGTCAGGCTATCTGGAGCCCTCGTGGGTTCTGCACACACTGACCAGGTTCTCGCCCCAGGCCCAGATGGTGGAGTTGGAACGGGCCCACACTCAGAGGCTCCGGGAGCTGGCCACCCAGCACCAACAGGATCTGGCTGCTGAGGTTGAGCGTCTACGTGGGGCCCAGCTGCAGGCGGTACAAGCCCTCCAGTCCCGGGAGCAGACCCACCAGCAACGGGTGAAAGTGCTGGAGCAGCAGGTGGGCAAGGAGCCACGGGGAGGTGGGGGCCTACAGGGGGCTCTGCTTGCCTCTACTTGGAAGCCTCCTGCCATGGTGGGGCCAGACCTCTGGCTGGCAAGGCTGACTGTACTGTGGTCCCTTCTTGGGGCGGAACCTTGGGGGGGGGGGGCATGCAAGCCCCCTCAGCTGATCGTGTGTCTGTGTGTCACTGAGCACTCCGTGTGCCGGGGGAACCCTATCTGAGCATCCATCCTGTCCCCAGGTGGTCAGACTGAAGGAGCAGCTGGTTCGAGAAGAGCAGCGACGTCTCAGGCAGACCTCCCGAGCCCAGAAATGAGCGTGCTGGACCCCGGGGCCTGACCACCGCCCTGACAGGACGAGGCACTGGGGGCCCCAGGCTGCCCGGGACTTGGTACCCCAGGAAGAAACTTGGTTAGGTGCTGTGTCTGGGGGGGACCCTGGCACTGAGATAGCCATGAACCCATCACTTTCTCCCTGAGGAATTCATCCTGAGTTTCCGCCTCGGACTCACTGGCCTGGCCTGGCCCAGGCTGCATTCCATGTGTAAACACAGGGAAACACGTGGACAACATTTCCACCAGCTGGAGCCAAAAACAGAATGTCCTAGAGGGCCGCCACCCGTTCCACGTCCGGACCCTCCTGCTGCTCCAGGAACCCGGGCCATCGCGGTGACAGGTGGCTGGAAGTGACTCCAAGTCAGGTCCCCTGTGACTCATGTCACCAGGGATGTGACAGTGCTGAGTTTGGAGTTGCTGCAGCCCCCTCCTGGCCCACAGACCCTGGGAACATTCCTCAGGGTCCAGCCCTATGGCTCCGTGTGACCCGTGTTAACATTTTGACTGTTCTCCCCAATTCTCAGGGGCCACTGAGTGGATTTTCTCTCCAAATCAATGATTCTGTTTAGAAAGTGGTGCATTTGCAATAGTTGCATGGCCCTGGCTGTTATGAATGTTTTCACTCGAGCCCCTTGAACTCACAGAACCGGCTGTCCACACTCCAGGGCCCTGGGGGGGGGGGGGGGGCGGCAGGAGGGCTGAGAGCTGAGCCCACCCCAGTATAGTCTGTGTCCTCTGATGTGTTACAGCAGCCACGTCTGTCTGTCTCAAGATTGCTCCAGGACTTTACAAAGTGTCTTGAAGGGGCTCAGGAATACAGTTGACAGGAGTTGTAAATGTCAAAAGCAGCAGCTAGAAAAGGGACAAATTGGTTTTATTCTGCCTGCCAACTGTGCCTGGTTATCTGTGGCTGTGTTAAGAAGGATTCTGAAGTCCAGTCCAGACTCAGAGGGACAGAGTGAGTGCCATGACCCATCAGCAAAGGAGTAAAGATGGCATTGATCCCCTGCCCACTAATTAGGACAAGCAAGCCCAGGGCAGGACAGCTGGCTGACTCAATTCTTTCCACACAAAGCGGACTACACACTGCCGCTGAGAAAGTCAGCAGGCGCGAGGGACCGGGCACTTAGTAGGCACTGGAAGATGCTGAGACGTGTCCCCTCTCCCCTGTCTGCCATCTGCTTATGGAGGCCCCCCGGGATGGGGCTAGGGAGACTGAGTCCAGGTTATCACCATGGTAAACCCAGGGTCCTCCAAAGCTCCCACGTCCCCTTGACCTCATGGTGCACTGTAGACCCAGCCCCTGTCCCCAGGGCACACACACCTCTGGGACTCACGCGTCCACACAGGGGAGGGCTGAGTACACATGTGTGGACGGCATCTCAGGGTCAAAATGAAAGTCCCCCAAATTCCTGGTGCTCACTGGGGGTGTTTGGAGTGATCTGTGCTTTAATAAATAGATCAGCTTAGGAGACGCGTTGTTTACTTATTCAATATCAGATTGTAAACTTAGAAATAGTTTTTTTGTTGTTTTTTGTATTAGACATAAATTGGTATTTCTTAAACACACCCAATGACAAGTATGTGGGCCTCTGCGTTGAGTCCAGCCAGAGGAGGGGAATCTGGTTCTCACGTAAACCTCCGGAGGCACTAGTTTCAGGGTGAGGAGGGGAGGGGTCTCACAGAGGCAATGCTTCTTGACCAAGGGGAGAGGGGTCCCAGCCTTGTCCGCTCCTCACTCCCCTCCCCCCACAAGGCTGGCCACCCACCCTTCCTGACTCCAATCATCCAGCCCACCCTCAGAGGGTGTGAAGTCCAAAAAGGACCCCCTGAGGAGACCATAGGATGGGGGTGGGGCCAGTCCAGTGTGCAGGGAGCAGGGGGTGGGGGCTATGCAACCTAGCCCACCAGGGGGCTGATGAGCACCTTAGACCACCACCCAGCCACCCACTCAGGACCCTTGAGAGGCCTGGGACAGAGGCAACATCCCTAAAAGTACCTGTGGCCTGGGGGTGATGTGTAGGATCAGCAGTGGACTACTAAACATAAGGTCATCAGTTCAAACCCACCAACTGCTTCTCGGAAACCCTATACAAGGTGGCTGTGAGTTAGAACCAACTCAACAGCGCTAACAACAACGTGTGGCCCTGGGGACTGTGGCTGAGAAATTTAGGGTAGAGTAGAGATGTCAGGGTACCCACCCAGCCTCGAACCAGGAAGCTCTGAACAGAACCTGGGACTCAGATCTGAGGCCCCACACTCGCTCACCCTTCTGTTTCAGGGGACACTAGGCTCGTGGGGAATCAAAGGGTGGTACCACTAGGAAAGCGTTGGAGAAAAGGGCTTCCCAGAAGGAAGGAAGGCCCAGGTAGGAGGGTAGAGGGGCCACCAGCTGGGCAGGCAGGGGCTGGACAGACCCAGGAGGCCAACTAGAAGGAGGATGCACTGCCCCGCTGGACAGCCGTCATCCTTTTCAGTCATTACAGATGGGCTGGATCACCTGACCTCAGGTGTCTCTTCCACTGCACACACAGGCCGGTGGAGGGTGGGCGCTTTCATTCTCTAGTGCAGCTACCACAGAAATGGCGTAGTGAGTGGCTTTGACAGAAACACACTCTCTCTCGTCTGATGTCCAGGTACCAGCTCTGGGGGAAGGTTCTCTGTTGGCTCCCAGGAGAAGGGCCTTGCCTCCCATCAGCACCTCCATGAGCCTCGGCATCTTTCTGTCTCTGGGTCTAGGAGGTCCTCTCAGCTCCTCTTTCTTCATGCTAGTTAGTCTCTTCACTTGCTTCTTCACTTGCTCTTTGAAGAGGTTTTGTACCCTGCCTTCTCAACATCATTGTTGCTAAGTGCTAATCTGGTTCCAACTCATAGTGACCCTGTATAGGGTTTCCGAGACCTTAAATCTTCGCAGGAGCAGAAAGCCTCATCTTTCTCCTGAGGAGCAGCTGGTGGGCTCCAACGATGGATCTTGTAGTTCCCAGTCGAGTGTTTATGGCATGAGACCATGACGCTCCCCATTCACATCACAGAGGTGAACGCTGACAAGACATCTAACCACAGGGTGGAGGAAAATGACATCACACTGCGATTCACAGCCCAGCCAAGTTGACACACATTTTAGGGGGGGCCAGTTCAATCATGATTGGGGGGTATACTACACGCGACTTGGGATGGACCTTTTCTATTGGACGCTGTCACTTCAGAATGCTCCCATGTCACTAAAATGCAGCAATAGTGAAGCTCACCCAAGCCTTCCAGCTTCCTCAGTGACTCTCAATAGAGAGTCCTGCGGCCAGGGTGTGGGATGGAAGCCAGCAGGGCTTCCTCCCCTGAGGGTTGGGGGCAAGCCACAGCCCACCTGCTGCCTGGACTCAAAGTGCTCCCAATGTTGCTTCTTTCCACACAAAACAAAAGCCAGCAGCCTGGGAGGTGAGAGCTCAGCGCTCCATCTCCACCATTCCCCACCCAGACTCTGCCTCTCCCTCTCTGCCTGACTCTGGCAGCTGTAATTGAATATCAAGGTGAGGTGGGTAGGAGAGATGGGAACCAGCTCACAGTGTAAGGATGGAGCAGGAGCCTGGCCGCCAGCCCTCCTCTGACCCTGACCTTGGCCAGCCCTGCCAGCATTCCCAGGTCCCCAAACCCGAGAAGGTGAGGTTTTCCCCCAGACTGTCTACACTGTAGGGGGGTCTATTCTTCACCAGCCACATTTGGGGGTGGGGGATGAAAGAGAAAGCTGGGGGTGCAGCCAGTCCATCCTCGGCCTGAGAAACCCTGGATGTGAACTTGGGCCATCCTGTGGGGGACCAGCAGGCCAGCTCCACAGCCAGGTGTGCAGGGGGAGGGCTGGCCCCAAGTTGGCGTCCTGAGGTTACCCCCGGAGACCCCATACCTAAATTGCACACACAGACTCAGGTCCTAAATTAAAATGTCGCAGGCCTGGTGGGAGGCTCAGGTTTCCTGCCGGGAGCAGAGCCTCCTTGATAAAACGATCTTGGGTTTGATAAATGTGGACGTTCTGTGGTGGAGACAAAGGCGTCCTTGAGTCCAGAGGAACCTGAACAGTAGAGTGCTGAAAAGTATTTCCTGATCATATTTTTAGCACCTGAAAAAAATATATATGTTTTTTCTCCTTTTCTGCCTGTGGAGTTTTTGTTTTGTTTCTTTTTTTTTTTTTTCTTGGTAAATGCAATGCAATGCCCAGAACATTAATGTCGAAGTTAACCCCCAGTCTCCCAGCCCAGCTGAAAACCAGCTACAGGACTAGGGCCATGCCGGCCAGCCAGGCGTGGACGCAAGGTTGTGGCCTCACTAGGGGCTTGAGACCTGAGGGTCTTAGCTGCTACTGCCCACCCAGGTCAGGAGCCCGGATCTCTGGGCTGGGGCAGGATGGGGTGTCTGCAAAGCTTCCTGGTAATGCCACTGCACAGTCTGCCCATGGCTCATTCGCTCAGTGCTTCTATTGAGCACCACTATGTGCCCGGTGCCATGCTGGCAGCACAGGTTCTGAAAGGTTGCAAGGTGGGCAGCCCCTTAACCAGCCTCAGGTTCCCTGAGACTTGGGGTCAGGAGGGCTGTGCACAGCTGGGCAATACGTGGGAAGTCGGCATGGGGGGGGGCAGGGGGCTCTGAATGCAGAGCGGGGTGTGCCAGGGGGGATAGGGCAGGGAGGAGGGCAGGTGTGTGAACATGTGTGTATGTGTAGGTGTGTGAACATGTGTGTGTATGTGTAGGTGTGAACATGTATGTGTGTAGGTGTATGAACATGTGTGTGTGACTGTGTGTAGGTGTGTGAACATGTGTGTGTAGGTGTAGGTGTGTGAACATGTGTGTGCGACTGTGTGTTAGTGTGTGTATGTGTAGGTTATGAACATGTGTGTGTGTATGTTTAGGTGTGTGAACATGTATGTGGGACTGTGTGTTCGTGTGTGTAGGTGTGTGAACATGTGTGTAGGTGTATGGACATGTATGTGTGACTGTGTGGGGGTGTGTGAACATGTGTGTGCGACTTGTGTGTGTGCAGGTGTGTGAACATGTATGTGTGACTGTGTGTTGGTGTATGTGTAGGTGTGTGGACATGTGTGTGGGTGTGAACATGTGTGTGCAACTGTGTTAGTGTTGTGTAGGTGTGTGAACATGTGTGTAGGTGTGTGAACATGTGTGTGCGACTGTGTGTTTGTGTGTGTGTAGGTGTGTGAACATGTGTGTGTGACTGTGTGTTAGTGTGTGTGTGTAGGTGTAGGTGTGTGAACATGTGGGAATGTGTGTGTGTGTCTGCATGTGTGTGTGGCTGTGAGTGGATGAGTGCCTGTGTCTGTGTAAGTGTGCACATGTGTGTGATGGATGTGAGTGTGTACACATGTTAGTGAGAATATGTGTGAACAAGTCTGTAGCTGTGTGAGCATGTGTGAGTGAGTGTGCAGTCTGGGTGGGCACGTATAAGTGAATGCAAGAAGGTGAGTGTGGCTAAATGTGAACATATGTGTGTGTGACTGTGTGTTAGTGTGTGTGTATGTGTAGGTGTGTGAGCGTGTCTGCCTGTATGAACGTGTGTGTGACTGTGTGTGTGTAGGTGTGGCTGAGTGTATGAACTTGTGTTTGTGAGAGAGTGTATATGTGTGGGCGTGTGAAGTGTGTGAAATTCCTCCCTGGCAGGCTCCTGCTGAGAACCACTGTGAACTTGGGCTCGGTCCCAGCCCTGAAGATTAGCTGTCACTTCTAAGTCTTCCCACAGAACACCTTTCTCATGGGTCATTTCTTGGACCTATGGCTGTCCTGTAGCTCTGGAGTCTGGACACCAAGAGGCTGGGGTTCCAGGCTGTGACATGAGGCAGAGCCCTTCACCATCGGTGCCTCCGTTAAATCCTCTTCCAAGCAGGTCCTTTACACGAAGAGGCAAGTGAGGTTGCTGTTAACTACTCTCAAGTTGGTGCCCACTCACAGCAACTGTATATGAGGTTTCCAAGAAGCAGCTGGTGACTTTGATCCGCTGACCTTGTGCTTAGCAGTCTAGTACTTATCCTACAGCGCCACACCAGGACTCAAGTGAGGTGGCCAGGGAGTAAGATTTAAGGAGGCACTCACTGGCTTTCAGGACATGCTAGTGCAGGGTCCGCTGAGAACACCGACATCCTTAAATGCTCTGCCTTGTTGGCCTCGCCCAGGTCCTGGCCTGCCACCAAGCCAAGCCGGAACTGGGAATCACTGGGGGGTGAAAATGCCAAGCGCAGCCTCCGTGTGAGCCTGTGACTTCCAGTCACACACTCACTCTCGCACACTGCTTCTTGAAAATAAGTTAGAGTTGCTTGCTCTGATAGCAAAACAGCACATGGGTAGCTGAAGACATTTTAGAAAATGCAGAAAAACATAAAGAACTTTCCGGAATGCCAAGCCGCCACGACTATTGCTCAGTGCTAGAAGTTCTGTTTATTCCTCCCTGTGTGTCTGACTGTCTCTGAGGGGTACACGCTTTTCTTTGTGGGGCACAGACTTGGTCTGCAATCAGGCTGCTGGAGCAGAGAAAAAGGGGACCGAGGCTCCAAGAGCCCAGGTCCTGCGTTGGATGTGGGAACACAGAGGTGGACCACCGCAGCTCCTTGGAGGCGGGTCAGACACTCAGCTTAATGTCCCGAGTGAAGGGATCAAGGGCCTGGGATGCCCATGGGACAGGGACACAGAATCTAATGTGTGCTCCCTCTGTAGGGACCTGTCCATGAAGAGTCGTTCTCCCCAGGGCCTGCCCCCCAGGAAGCCTCCTGGTGTGTCTCCTGAGGGCCTCGAGCTTGTGGTCAGCAAGAAGGACATCCCACCACCACCAGGCCAGGCCAGGGCAGCCTCACCACAAACAATCAAGTTGGAGAGGAGATTGCTAGTGGTGTTGGAAGTCTCTGGACTCAGAGCTGGGGTGGGGTGGGAGGTTGTATGGGGACGAGTGGGCCACACACTGGCGGGCTTAGCAGGGACCAAAGAGGCCGCTCAGAAAGGCTGACCCCCAACATCCCAACAGGTCTCAGAAAAACGGATCTATCCAGATGGCTCCTAGGACGGAGGTACTGGGGTGAGGACCCTCCCATCCCGCGGAACTGAAGCGTGGCCCCGCCCATCAGGAGCCTGACGCTTTAAGGCCTCTATTAGCATAACTCCGCCCCGCCCGCCGGTCGGGTATTTAAGTCGCGGCCCAGGGGAGGCCTGGGCGACCGCGCTCAGTCTGCGCTTTTCTCCGTACGGCGGCTCAGCGTGCGACCGAGCGGGCCGGGGCGCTAGCCCACCGACGGCCGGCCCAGGGCCCGATCCTGGTCCTGCGCTTCCCGCGGCGCGCCTATCCTGTGTCGACGGATCACGAACTCGACCCCGCGCCCCGCTGTGCTCCCGCTGTCCCCACTGTCCCCTCTGTCCCTACTGTCCCTCCTTCCCTCGGCGATGCGGTGCGGCGCCGCCTGGATGCTGCTCGTGGCCGCGGCCCTGGGGTTCGGGGCGCGCGAGGCCCGCGGCGCAGTGACGCTAGCTGACTTCTATCCGTTCGGCGCGGAGCGCGGCGACGCCGTCACCCCCAAGCAGGACGACGGCGGTTCGGGGTTGCGGCCGCTCTCGGAGCCCTTCCCATTCTTCGGCGCCGAGCACTCCGGCCTCTACGTGAGTACTGAGCCCCGCGGGGTGGGCGCTGCCGCCGCCGCCGCCGCCAGCAACTTGGCACCCGGCGGCCAGAGGTGGAATGAGGACAGCGCTTCCTCCTTCGCGCGCCAGGGCGGACAGCGGCCCGCGGGAGAGGCGCGGAGTGGGGCGCGCAGCGCTGAGCAAGCGCGCGCCCCTGCCGCTGCCCGAAGAGCCTGGGGGGCTTGGGCAGCATCTGCTTCACACATCTGTCGCCGGCTGGTCCCAGGCGCAGAGGGAACCTGGCCTTGTCTGGATGCTTTTTCAGACAGTGTGGTTGTGGGCGCACGCTTCCTAGGACCTCGATTTCCCCAGCAGGGTCTCTCGGCCCTTTCTGTCCTTCACCGGGACCCTGCCCAGTGGCCGACGGCCCCGCCCCTGCTGACTCCTGAATGCCTGCCCAGGTTCTCAGTCCTCTGTTCCTCGGTCAATCTCAGCTGGGCAAGGTGGCTCTGGGGTCACCATGGAGGGGTCCAGTAGGCCGACCTTCACTGGCCCAGGTGGTCTACCTCACCACCACCCCCTTATCTGAGTCTGGGGCCACCTCCTGGGATTCAGACCCTCCAAACACAGTTCCCAGAAAAGGACTTTGAGACCAGGGCCTCCTGGGCTGAGGACAGCCTGCTTGAAGGATGAGGACCATTGGTGCTCCTGCCCCCCTAGCTCCCAGTGTGGGCTCGTGGGCAGTCCTTCCTGGGCCTCTGAGGAAATGAAACTTTGTACAGGTGCCCAGGGGTTCCCTGAGCTATGGCCAGAAGGTATGCTTTCTGTCCAACACCATCAGCCCAGTTACGACTGCCATCTTCAATAGCAGCAGCAAGCCATCAACTCCACCATCACCTTCACTATCACCACCGCCACCTCCACCACCAACTCCACCATTAGCTTACTATTAACACCACCACCATCACCACCTCCACCACCAACCCAACCCCACCATTAGCAGCTTTGCTGTGCTGTCTACACGTCCACCTTCTACCCTGCCATCACCACTGTCACCTCCACGTCAATCTGCCATCAGCACTGCCACCACGACCAAGAACTTGGCCATCATCATCACTCCACCATCAGCACCATCTCCATTACCATCCATCAGCCTTCCCTCCACAGTTCACAACACCATCAGCATCATCCCCACCTTCTTCAGCACCATCTCCATCACCATCCATCATCCTCCCTCCACAGTTCACAGCATCATCCCTTCTCCCCCACAGCCTGGCTGCTGCGTGTCCCCCAGGCCTGTTCAGGAAGGCCTCCTCACCTCAGTGACAAGATGGTGCAAAGAGAAGGGGCAATCGTTCTCTCTTTATGTAGACATAACCCTACTTAATGTCCTCCGGACCAGAACTTGCACAGAGGGGCCGGCCGGGCTTCTGCAAGTTTTGGACAAGTGGGCCCAAGTTCTGTTTATGGTCTGTTTGAACCAGAAAAGGCACATATGTCTTGGGCATGGGAAAAATCTAATTGCCACTGTCCTAACAGAACTCTGTATCAAAATGTTCATAAGCATTTGGTCCAGGCTCAGCTTTCCCACTTAAAGTCACAGTTGAAATATCGAAGCGGTTGACCCTCTTAATAGCCTTGCCACAACTGGAAGAGAAGGCCCTAATGTAGAAAAATCTGCTAGCGCAACATAGATTTCCACAAGAGCTTTTCCCGAAACAAAGATGCTATTTGAGTGGCGCTTGTCTGTGTGGACCCAGTCCAGCCCTCCTCACCTCTGTTTGCTCAGAGGAAAGAAAATGAAATTCTTGAGCGAGCCAGGCCAGGACAGTGTGCCTGGACAGTCCCAGTCACGCGGACACTGTGGTCAGGAAGAGGTGGAGGGTCAGGAGACAGTTGTAACTGAGGTAGACAGTTGAATTCAAAGCTGAATGTAGATGGGCCAAGCCAGTGGACGTGACTTGGGTGTCGTGTGAGATTTGGGGGACTGCTGTGACCACATGCTGGGTGACTTGGGACAACAGACATTTATTACCACAGATCTAGAGTCCGGGGCATGCACTTCTGACCTCAGCTTGGTGGCTCATTTGTGTCCTTGTTTAGTGTCTTCCTCCTGCACAGGACCAGGGACTGTTGTCTGTACTCACGAGAGCTTTTGAAGTAGGACGGTGGCTGTGCTCTGTCCTTCTTCTTGTTTACAATCCTGACCAGGGGACAAGACGTGGGCATCTGCAGTCACTGACTTAAGAGGATTGGTCTGCGATTGCAGTGAGGGTTCTGGCCAGGGGCCGGGGGACTGCCACCGCCACGTCCAGGAACTTCAGGTAGCATGACCCAGTCTCAGCCCGGACCGGCATGCACCACAGTGCACACACACTGCCGTAACCCAGCGGTATGGAGGGCTCCCCAGAAGGACAGTCCATGCAAGCACAGCACAGCCCACCCTGCAGGTGGGTCTGCTTAAAAGGGCTGCTCCCCCAGGAGATAGGTCAGGCAGGTAATATGACAGACAGGTAACCAGGTCACATTCAGCTTGATGTCAGGAGGCATGAGAGCCCATGAAGCCACATACCGGAGCAACAGTTTATGAAGGTGACAGGAAGCAGTGGCTTGTTACTATACTACCCATCTGTGTCCCAAGACCACTGGAACCAACGTCAGCAAGCTCTTTCTTGACTAAGTGAACTTGAATCTGCTTAGAGGACTGCCCTACATGAGAAAGGTGGGGGAAACGGAGCTGTGTATGGAGGGATAAGGAGCTCTGGTAGTATTGTGGTTACGAATCGGGCTGCAAACCGCAAGGTCAGCAGTTAGAAACTACCAGCTGCTCCGCAGGAGAAAGATGAGGAGGCTTTCTGCTCCCTTAAAGATTTACAGCCTCAGAAACCCTGTTCAGGGTCGCTGTGGGTCAGAACCGACTCAACAGCACTTAACAACAACATGGAGAGATAGGCCTAAGGTGACGATGGTCTCAACTAGGGGCAGGAAATCAGGAGAAACAGACCTGTATCTCCTCCCCCAGGTAGGTCCTGGAGAGAGGATGTGTGATGTGTGTAGGCATGGGAGTAACATGGATGAAAGCTCAGCTCAGCTCAGGCAGTAAGAGACTGACTTTGCCTCTAGCTTCCCATGAAATGGTCATCAAAATCCTCATTGCACCCTAGGATGGTGGCTTTGAGGCTCTTTTGGTAAAAATACAAAAAAGTATGACATGCAGCTTCTTTATCATCCAATCTGCTAATCTCTTTGTTTGGGCTAGAGATTGAGACCAACATTTACATGTAGTGTGATTATCAGGACGGTTGAGTTTAAATCTATCCACTTCCAGATTATTTTCTATTTGTTCTCTATATTTCCTTATTATTTTATCTTATTTCCACTATTGAGCTCTGGGGGTAGGGTGGGGGGTTGTCGTGGAGTCGGTTCTGACCCATAGTGACCCTGTGCAGGGTTTCTGAGGCTGTAAATCTTCACGGGAGCAGAATGCCTCATCTTTCTCCCACAGAACAGCTGGTAGATTCGAACTGCTGACTGTGAGATTCACAGCCCAATTCATAACTTATTGAGCTCTGGTAGCATAGTGGATTACAAACTGAGCTGCTAACCACAAGGTCAGAAGTTCAAATCTACCAGCCGCTCCCTGGGAGAAAAATGAGGCTTTCTGCTCCCATCACTGATTATTAGCGATGTTTGATTTAGTGATTTTTCTAGGTTTATAATGCATTTTTAATTTATAGACTCTGTTCAAATAATCTTGTTTTTGTCTAGCTGGCCCTAACCTAGTGACCCATGTCCAACAGATCAGCACACTGCTCAATCCTCAGAATTGCTGAAGACACTGTGTCAGTGCGTCCCTTAAGGGTTTTCTCTTTTGACAGACCCTCTACTCTACGAAGCATGATGTCAGGGACTGTTCTATCTTGATAACATGTCCAACATATGAAAGACAAAGCGTCACAATCCCCACTTCTAAAGAGCATTCTAGCTGTACTTCCTCCAAGATAGGTTTGTGTGTTCTTCTGTGACAGTGTGTGGTATATTCAATAGTCTTCTTCAAAATCATAATTCAAAGACATAAATTCCTCTCCAGTCTTCCTTATTTAATGTCCAGCGTCTGGAACCCAGGCTCAACTCTTTGGGCCTCCAGACTACTAAGAATGGAAGTGAGACAGTGTCCAGCACAGATCCTGACCCCAGGCCGGCCTCACAGTGAGACAGCCAGGACCACACTCTGAGCTTGTCCAGGGTCCATCTGAGGCCCCAAAGTCATCCCACACAGTCTCCTCCCAGTGGGGCAGCCAGGACCACACACTGAGCATGTCCAGGGTCCATCTGCGATCCCAAAGCTATCACACACATCCTTCAGCCAACATTTCCTGCCACCTGCTCTGGGTGGAGGCTGATCCTGGGTGTGAGGGATGGGGACAGCCACAGGCATGAGACTGGGGGTTCGTGCAGGGTTGCTAGGTGTGCAGGGTGAGGGGGCCAGGTGTGAGAGACACCCAGGTGGGTGCCTCAGAGATGACGTCAGGCTGCAGAGTGCTCTGTCTAAGGGTGTGAGGCACTGGCGCTGAGGGAGGGGATGAAGGGTCTGAGGTGGACCCTCGAGGGAGTTAGGTTCTGACCATACTGAGCAAGGGACTGGAAGGCACTTGGCTAAGGTTTGTGTGCTGGGGGAGGGAGCAAGAGGCAAGGAAAGGAGCTGATGGGGAGAAGGGGACGGAGACCCAGGATGGAGAAACAAACAAGGAAGCGCAACCAGGAGGGTTGGGCCTGGCAAAGAAGAGGGAGTTGGTCCTACAACACCAGGGGGCTGTCTTCCCACCTCCTGGAATGCTTCCCTCACCCCCTCCTCAAGTTCAGCTCAGTCAGCTCTTCTCCAAGATGTCACCTGGCTCCCTGGGCAGCAGCCCGTCCCCCACCAAGGCAGCACTGCCCTGGCCCACTCCCAGGGGACAATTGAGCACCTTGTGCTACCTGAGGCCACCCGTGCAGCCTGACAACTGAGCTAGCCCTCTGCCCTGCTGCCCACCCACTGCCCCAGCTGGACACCCAGCTGTGGTTGGGGTGAGGAGACGGGAAATTACCCAGGACGGCCAGGAAGTGACTGCCTTGCCCATGTTTTATGTACGAACCCTCTAGTCAAATGCCTCTGGGGTTTACTGTTTGACTTAGGCCTCTGCCCACCGGAGCTGAGGTTGAAGGAGGAGGGACGAGGGCCCTGGCTCCCCCACACACACTCCCACCCCACGGTGGCCCCAGCTCCTGGACTGGGAGGAGTCTGACCTTGTCGCACATCTGTCCTGGAAGTCCTCTCCTCCAGGCTCTGGGACACTTCCACTCCTTCCTGCTGTGACAGGCGCGGAAATGCCACCCTCGGGGCCTCTTGAAATTCTGCCTGAGCCAGCTGTGGCCTTCCCTCAGTGGCCTCAGGGAAGGCCCTGCCCACTGACCACAGGGTCCCCTGCCCGGTCACATGCCCCCACCGCAGAAGCAAGCAGTCTTCTCCTTGCCCAAGACCCTTTGGTCCTCTGTCACTGTGGGTTCCTGCCAGTAGGCCTCTCAGCCTCCCCAGGATGCAGCTGGGCAGCTGATCAAAGACCCCTCACTGCTTGGAGGGGCGCCCATGGCTTCCCCAGCTGCACCCTCAGGCCCTAGGCCTGGGCCACTAAAAGGTCTCATGCCAGCAGGTTGCATCCCTGGAGATCACTTTCCCAGCACTTGTGTGGTACAGAAGGGGCTAATGTCCCCGTTCATGCCCACATGCTGGCCAGGCTCCCAATGGGAACAGCCTTGCTCTCTCTCCTTGTTCCTGCATCTGGATGGTGCATTTTATCAAGACCTAGTATGGTGGTTCTAGCTCACCAGCTGCTCTTTGGAAACCCTATACAGGGTCGCTATGGGTCAGAACCAACTCGACGGCACTTAACAACAACCAGCATGAGTCCTGCCTGCAGTGACCGACACAGGAGTCCTGGTGTGGTGCTCTGGGTTAATGCAGAGGACAACAAAGTTGATTGGAGCTGCAAGGTCGGGGATTCAAGCCTCTCCTCGGAAACCAATACAGGTTTGCTATGGGTCAGAACAGACTCTCCAGCACTGAGGTTCAAACTCACCAGCTGCTCCTCGGGCCTTATATAGGGTCACTATTGACTCAACGGCACTCAACAACACCAGTGTGCCTCTGTGGTAGTGTCCTCGCCTTCAAGGCTGGAGGCCTGGTTCAATTACTGCTGGTGTACCTCATGGGCAACCGCTGCCCATCTGTCAGTGGAGACTTGGGTACTGAACAGTTTTAGTGGCACTTCCAGGTGAACTGGGAAGAATGGACGAGGTCTCGAGGAGATGTCAAAAGTCTGTGGAAGAATTCCGTTATCCCTTCCATTTGTCCACCAGCTATTTGAAGCCCCTTCATACATTTGAAAATCTGCCAATGAAAGCCCTATGGACCCCAGCGATCTGATCCACAGTTGAGTATAGGGACGAAGGTCCAGGCGGTGTTTCGTTTCATTTTGCCCGGGCCACCTGCCAGCAGCTCACAACAATATTGTGAGTTAAAAACACAATCATAAACTTGCCATTTACAGGATATACTGTGTGCCAGGTCCTGAAGGGAAGGGCCCACCACAGCTGTGGAAGGACTGCCCTGATGACTCCCTGTCATGGGTCAGCTGCCCTCAGCACCCTCTCCGCCAGCCTAGCCTCGTCAGGAGGAGAGAAGTTCCAAGATGCTGCTGCCTGGGAGGTGAGGAACGCAGCAAGCTCCTTCCTTCACCACCCCACTGAGCCAGCTAGTTCTGTTCCTTCCTGGACACAACGGGAAAGCTGGGACATGAGAGCAGTGGGCCGGCCCTAGGTCTCTGCCCACAGGCACCTGAGCTCGGAACACTTACCTTCAACGGCAGGAAGGACAGTGATGTAGGAAGAGAGTTTCCCGAGCACATCCAGAAAGGGTCTGCAAGGGAGTTCCCTGGCTGTGCCAAAACCTTAGTAGGTGGAACCCACTCACCTGGAAAACAGGTCTGATGACTTCTTAAAGTCTCAGCCCTGAAAGCCAAGAGGAGCAGTTCTCAGCACACACGGGGTCGCCATGAGTGGCAATGACTCCGCGGCAGCCAACAAGAGCTATAACGCCGAGTCTGCACAGGGATGGCATTAAAGAACAGACAGGGCCTTCGACATATAGGACAGTGCAAAGACCAACGTAACACAACCCCAAGAACCTCCACAGGCCGTCGACCATCCAGGGCGGCACCTCGCTCCCGCCCTGCGCGTTTCAGTCAGCGTGCTCATCACGGAAACCCAGGTGCACTGCATTCTGGCATCTGCCCTTTGGCCCTCCGTTGATTTTAGGTTTTGTCATGCTCCTGGGGGGTCATTTGCTCTTCGTGGCTGCTGTATAAGACCCTTTGTGTGAAGGACTACAGGCTGCTTACCTGTCTCCATGTGCTGGGCGTCTGGGCTGTTCCTGGTTCTTTAGACTATTACTATTGCTGTTACTAACAATGTTGTTCATGAACTTTCTTGAGCACGGGACACAGTGTGGAAAAGGACTCGTGTGTAGAGGACGTCCTTGAGGAGAGTGGCGGGGTCATGGGGTGCACCTCTCTTCAGCTCCATTAGACACGAGAGAAGGAGGTGTTCACCAACAAATATGGCAGTTGTGTTGTTGTTGGCTGTGTGGCCACGTTGGCTTCAACTCACGATGACCCCGTGTGCAGTGTGGCCCGGTCCTGCACCAACTTCACGATCCTTGGTCCATTGTTGCAACCGCTGTGCATTTTGAGTGCCTTCCTACCTGAGGGGCTCATCTACTAGCTCCCTATCAGACAGTGTTCTGTTGTGCCACATAGGGTTTTGATTGGCTAATTGTGGCCACGTAGGGTTTTGATTGGCTAATCTTGGCCACGTAGGGTTTTGATTGGCTAATTGTGCCATGTAGAGTTTTGATTGGCTAATTTTGCCACGTAGGGTTTTGATTGGCTAATTGTGGCCACGTAGGGTTTTGATTGGCTAATTGTGGAAGCAGACTGTTAGACCTTCCTAGTCTGTCTTAGTCTGGAAATTCCACTGAAATCTGTCCGCCAAGGGTGAGCCTGCTGGCATTTGAAATACCAGGAAAGGAACTTCCAACATCACAGCGACACACAGGTTACTATGGTGACAGGTGGTGGTATGTAGTGAGATCACAACATGGCTCTCCCGCCATGATAACTGCAGAAAAGATGAAAGTTGCCAAGGATTTCATTTTACTTGAATCCACACTCAATGCTCACGGAAGCAGCAGTTAGGAAATCAAATGATGTATTGCATTGGGCAAATCTGCTGCAAGAGACCTCTTTAAAGTCTTGAAAAGCAAAGATGTCACTTTGAAGACTAAGGTGTGCCTGATCCAAGCCATGGTAGTTTCAGTTTCTTCATATCCATGTGAACACTGGACACTGAATAAGGAAGACCAGAGAAGAGCTCAGGCCTTTGAGTTATGATATTGAAAGTACCAGAGACGTCCAGAAGAACAAGCGAATGTGTTGGAAGAAGTTCAACCAAAACTCTCCTTAGAAGTCAGGATGGCGAGACTTCGTCTCAGGTCCTTTGAGCATGTTATCAGGAAGAACAAACACCTGGAGATGGACATTGTGCTTGATAAATTAGGGCATCGGGGCAAAAGAGGAAGACCCCCAATGAGAGGGACTGACCGGAGCAGCAACAATGGCTCAAAACTATCAATGACTGCGAGGTTGGTGCAGGATTAGGCAATGTTTTCTTCTGTTGCACATGAATCGGAACCAACTCAAGGGCACCTACCAATCATTTTCTTTTATAACATCAAGGCCAAGTGCATCTTGTGTGTTCTTGTATCTTTTGGATTTCCCCACGTCCCCTGAAGATTCTTGTCCTTGTGAATCTTTGGAAGCACTTCATAAAGCCATGTCATGCGCCATACATCCGTCTCCCACCTCGCTCTGGGTTCACTACGTGGCGCCTTCTGGTGAACAGCTCTTCATTTAAATAAGTAAGCTATCAGTCTTTTCTCCATCCTTAGAGGGTTTTCTGCCTTCTTTTAAAAATCCTTTGTAATGAGTTATAAAACTCCTCCTCCCAAGACATGTTAGATATGTTATGGTGTTTGTTAAGTGCGGTCGTGTCAGTTCTGACTCATAGCGACCCTGTAAAGGATTTCCAAGGAGTGGCAGGTGGGTTTGAACTTCTAACCTTGTAGTTAGGAGTCCAGTGCTTAGTCAACAGTGCCACACATGGGTATACTTTCCCATTTTATCCTATAATTGCTTTGTATACTTTGGTCCGCATTTAGGTTCGTCATAAAGTAGCAGAACTTGCAAAGCCGCCTCCACCAAAGTCCCGTCCACAGAGGTCTGGGCCGGGTCTGCACTTTCTCTCCCACTGGTCTTACCTGGAATCAGTACCTCCAAGAGGAAAACAGCATTATAGAACCACTGTAATCTGTGGAACAAGCAGGCCCCTCCCGTCTGAGCTTCTCTAGAGGATCTTGGCTATCCTTGGATTGGGATTTTCATATAAAATTTAGACTTGGCAGTAATCAAGTTAGGATAAGTCCTGGACTGCTGATCACAAATTCAGCAATTCAAACTCACCAGCCACTCATCAGAAACCTTATACAGGGTTAGTATGCGTTAGAACTGACTGAACGGCACACAGCAGCACAATCAAGTTACACACACACCCTGCTGCACTTTTGTTGTGATTGTGTTGACTATGCTCATCAATGTGAGCCAAAAAGACATCTTTCCAACATCGAGTCAGGAATCCATGCGCATGGTGCATGTTGACATGAATTTAAGCTTCGTAATTCATGACAGAGGAGTTTTGCTAATCTTTTGCTATACTTTTCATACTACGTAAATGGTGTCATTGCTTCTGTTTCATTTCCTGACTCTTTATTATTGATATGTAGAATTATAATTGATTTTTGCACTCAAGATGTCTTGATCATTACTGATGATTGGAATGCAAAGGTTGGAAACAAAGAGGAAGGATCAGTAGTTAGAAAATATGGCTTTAATGATAGAAATGATGCTGGAGATCACATGATGGAAATTTGCAAGACCAATGTCTTCTTCACTACAAATAAAACTTTTTTTAAACAATGTAAAAGACAACTATACACATGGACAACACCAGATGGAATGCACAGAAATTAAATTGACTACATCCATAGAAAGAGATGGTGAAAAAGCTCCATAGCATCAGCCAAAACCAGGCCAGGGTCAAGACCACCAATTGCTCATATGCAAGTTCAAGTTGAAACTGAAGAAAATTAAAACAAATCCATGAGAACCAAAATTTGACCTTGAAGATATCCCATCTGAATTTAGAGATCTCAAGAACACATTTGATTCATTTGACACTAAAGACAGACCAGTGGACTTGTGAGATGACATCAAGGACATCTTACAGGAAGAAAGAAAAAGGCCATTAAAGGGAAAAGAAAGAAGAAAAAGGCCAGTGGATGTCAGAAGACTCTGAAGCTTGCTCTCCAAAATATAAATGCTAATAATGCAAATGGAAGAAATCAGGATATAAAACAGCTAAACAGAAAGTTTCAACAGGTAACTCAAGAAGACAAAGTAAAATATTACAATGAAATGTGCAGAGACCTGGAATTAGAAAACCAAAAGGGAAAAACACACTCAACATTTCTTAAGCTGAAAGAACTGAGGAAAAAATTTAAGTCTTGTAGTGAATTATTGAAGGATTCTATGGGGAAAATATTGAATGATGCAGAAAGCACCTAAAGAAGATAGAAGGAATATACAGAGTCACTGTACCAAAAAGAAATGGTTGATGTTCAACCATTTCAAGAGGTAGCACATGATCAAGAGCCAATTGTGCTGAAGGAAGATGTCCAAGATGAACTGAAGGCATTTGCAAAGAACAAACCTCGGGGAAATGATGGGATACAAATTGAAATCTTTCAACAAACTGATGCAGCACCGGAGGCATTCACTCATCTAAGCTAAGAAATGTGGAAGATAGCTACCTGGCCAACCGTTTGAAAGAGATCCGTATTTGTGCCCATTCCAAAGTGAGGTGACCCAATGGAAAGTGGAAATCATCCCACAATATCATTAATATCACATGCAAGTAAAATTTTGCTGAAGATAATTCAAAAAAAAAAATGGCTGCAACAGTGCATTGACAGAGATTGCCAGAGGTCTGAGCCAGATTTAGATGAGGGTCTGGAACGAGGGCTATCCTTGCTGATATCACATGGATCTTGGCTGAAAGCAAAGAATGAATACCAGAAAGATGTTTCCTTGTGTTTTACTGATTACACAAAGGCTTTCAACTGTGTGACATGACAATCTTTAGAGGATGAATATTCTAGAACATTTAATTATGCTCATGAAGAACCTGTCCATAGACCAAGAGACAGGTGTACAAACAGAACAAGGGGACACTGAATGATTTAGGTATGACCCAGGATTATATTCTTTCACCATGCTTGTTCAATCTGTATGCTGAGCAAATAATCTGAGAAACTGGATTACATGAAGAAAAATGTGACATTAGGATTGGAGGAAGACTCATTAACAACCTGTGATATGCAGATGATACAACCCTGCTTGCTGAAAGCGAAGAGGACTTAAAACACTTACTGATGAAGATCAAAGACCACAACCTTCAGCATGGTTGCACCTCGGTGTAATGAAAATAAAATCCTCATCACTGAACCAACAAATAACATCATACTAAATGGAAAAAAGATTGAAGTTGTCAAAGACTTCATTTTGCTTGGATCCACTATTAACACTCATGGAAGCAGCAGTTAAGAAATAAAATGACATATTGCATTAGGCTAGCCTGCTGCACAAGACCTCTTTAAAGTGTTCAAGAGCAGAGATGTCAGTTTGAGGACTAAGGTGTGCCTGACCGTGGTATTTTCAGTCACTTCATAAACATGTGAAAGTTGGACAGTGAGTGAGGAAGACCACAGAAGATTTAATGCATTTGGTTTATGGTGTTGGAGAAGAATATTCAAAGTACCATGGACTGCCAGAAGAACAAACCAATCTGTGTTGGAAGAAGTACAGTCGGAATGCTCCTTAGAAGCCAGGATGGTGAAACTTTGTCTCTCATACTTTGGACATATTATCAGGAGGGACCAGTTCCTGGAGAACATCATGGTTTGTAAGTGGAGAGTCAGTGAAAAAGAAAAAGACCCCCACCCACGCACCCAACAAGATGGATTGGCACAGTGGCAGCAGCAATGGACACAAGTTTAATGATTGTGAGGATGGCCCAGGACTGGGCAGGGTTTCATTCACTTGTGCATACGGTCATTGAGTTGGAATTGACTTGACTTGATGGTACCTAACAACAACAACAACAACAGTGTATATGTTGTGAAGTGTAGCGGAGTCAGTTCCAACTCCTAGCCAGCCTGTACAGGAGTGGCTGGTGGGTTAGAACCAGAAACCTTACGGTCAGCAGTCCAATGCTTATCCTACAGTCCCACATCAGGATTCTATGTATATATATAGAGAGAGATACACAGAGATAGTGAGAGAAGCTTATATCCAGGTAATGGCTCACACGGTTGTAGAGACAGATGAGTCTATGGGTCCCATGTCAGACTGGAGGTTCCGGCTGACTCATGTAGCTGCAGGAGTTGAGGAGCCCAAGATGGACAGGTCAGACGGCAGCTTCTGAGTGAACCCAACGTCGACAGGTCAGGTGGCAGGTTCCTGATGACTCTCAAAATCAGCAGGCAATACGACAGGCTTGAGTATAAAGAATCAGAGGTTGGTGATGAGCCAGATGCAGGCTCCGGACCCCACAGAGAGCAAGCAAGCTTTGCCTGAGTGTTGACTATCTTGGAAGCAGGCCACACCCCCAAGGAAAGTTCCTTTCAATTGATTGGCAGATCCCAAATTCATCACATGAAATCCCATCATGGGAGATTACTTCGTCTTAACTGCCAACCCTTCACAGTCACAGTTGTTGTTGTTGTTAAGTACCATGGAGTCGGTTCTGGACTCACAGCAACCCTGCACAGAGTTTCCGAGGCTGTAAATCTTTATGGGAGCAGAACGCCTCATCTTTCTCCCACGGACCCACTGGTAGTTTCGAACTGCTGACCTTGAGGTTAGCAGCCCGTTTTGTAACCACCACGCTACCAGAGCTCCTGCACAGTCAGTTAGGGAGATGGAAACAGCACCTTCAGACGTGTACAGACCTTAATAGAGGAGACGTCAGGAGGCAATTGCTTCACATTTGACACTTTTGTTTGATAACGTTTTCTACGATTTTATAGCAATCTTTTTTACTTACTTTCGTAACATTGGCCTGTACTAGTCTTACTGAATTTTAGTGTCAAGGTTCCGCTGACCTCCCATAGTAAATTCTTCTATCCAGAAGAGTCTGTTCATGTCTGGGATTGTTTCTTGAATACATAACTTAACATAACTCCCTGGCAGTGGACCCAGAGTTTTCTTGCTGGCAAATATATATATATATTTCTTTAATGACTGTATAAAAAATTAAATTTTGTATTTCTGCTTATATCAGTTTTGGTAAATTGCATTTTTGTAGACAGTTTTTCATTCTATCTAAAATTTTAAGACTATTGCCATGAAATTGTCAAGGTCAGAATTTGATCATATCCTCTTCATGAGCCACTAAGCTAGTGATGCCCAGATGTTGGAAGAAGAACTTGGGGTCCCTGACATTGCAGGCAATGGTCTGCTTGTTTGCACTGGTTTCCCTTCTCCCCAAGTCACATGAGGTAACACAGAGGGACCCAGGTAGATGCTACATGCACCGTGCATTTATATCACAGTCAGGAAACACGGCCGTTTACTCTGGAGGGACACTTACTTCATTCTCAAGGCTGATCATTGCAAACATCGTCCTAACAAATGGCAAAGCACAGACAGTGCCCTGCATCCTTGGTGTTGGATACACGGGCACAGAGGATGGTCCCCCTCCTCCTTGCATGCACCACCTCCCACTTTTATTGGAAAGCTTGGGCAGAAGGGCAGCAGCATCTTTGACAAAATTTAGAAATTCATGATGTGGCGCTGTAGGCTAATGCACCAGACCACAAAGTCATTTGAACTGCAAGGTCAGCCATTCAAGCTCACCAGCTGCTCCTGAGAAACCCTATACAGGGTCATTATGGGTTGGAGCCAACTCGATGGCACTTAACAACAACAACATGATGTCACCATTGATAGACTTGTCAAGCAGCATAGTCCACCAAGTGGCCCTGCCTTCATGCTTGAGGACCGTGTTGCTCAACAAGAGTCCAGGTGACTGAGCGGGAAGTATGTTTGAGTCCCCATGACCCCTTGAAGAGTGCACCAACCCGGTCAAACTAGTACATTATAAGACAAAGAAACACACTGGGAATGGTCAGGGCAGACCCCAGGTTTTCAAAATCATCTGTAAACCCCTGTAGAAGCCCCCTACCCTTTGGTCCCCAAGAGGTGAGCCCATCCTAGGAGTGATCCCATTCAGTAAATAGACTACCTGACTGAGGTATGTGGACCAGAGCAGGCAAGGAGGTGGTCAGAGACCATTCCAGGCTCTCCCAGGGGAGGCAACGGGGGCTCACGGGATGCTCTTTGCTTGTTGTTGAGCCGCCTTTGCGCAGGGTCCAGGGAGTCACAAACATGACCCAGATTGATCTCCATGGTCATCACGGTGTGGCTGGAGTTGGTTGACCAGACTGGACAGCAGCATTGTGACCTGGAAAGTTGTCAGTCACAGGGGAACCTCACTGCTTGCCCCGGAGGTATGGAAGTTCCTTCAGCGTGAACCCAGCATGCCTCAGTCTCATGAGGAGACTTCACAGCTGGTGAGACAGCACGTCCTGGAGACCGCCTGATGTCCATCTCAGCCGGGAGGAGCCCCACCAGTGCTTGTCAGATGGCCGGACCAGAGCAGGAAAACCTTCTGTAAAGGGTCATCTGCTGGATACATTTGGCTTTGTGAATGATGAGGTCTGATCCACAACCTGTGAATGAATGGGTGTATGCCAATAAATCTTTATTAACAGAACCAGACCAGGGGCCAGCAAAGTACAGCCATGAGCCACATCTGGCCGTGACCTGTTTTCACGTGGTTTTGTGAACTAAGAAGGGCTGCTATGTTGTTAAAGGTGTGGCACTGTAGGATAAACCACGTGGTCAGCAGCTCAAACCCACCAGTTGCTCCTTGGAAACCCTATACAGGGTCGCTATGAGTCAGAACTGACTCAACAGCACTTAACAACAACAAAGACAAAGATGAAGATGCCACAAAGACACTGTGTGGCCCACAGACTGGCTCTTTATGGACGTTTGACAGTCCACGGCCTCTCCACTGACCACTGAGAAGCCCGTGAGACGCTGATGTATCCGACTCTGGCACTCTCTCGGTGAGGGGCTTCAGTGCGCCCACCCAACTGGGGATGGCTCTTATGCAGCCATCTCCAGGACTGTCCTGTGAGAGTCTCTGTGAGGCCAGAACCCAGGCCTGCAGCCCTCCCACCTTCAGTTGCTGGGTGGGAAATATGCCCCCTCCAAGGGAGCAGCTGCCACTTGTCAGGTAAACCATGTGACTCTGCTCTGGACACACCACTTCAATTTGACCACCTGGGCTTGCTTGTCCTTAACCCAACCCAAGTGAGATGCCAGACTGGAGTCCTGAGGCCCAGGCCATTGGGTGCCCCCTTTAGAAGGGTGTAGCTGGACCTGCACCAGCAGGGGGCGCTGCGGGACAGGAAAGGGGCCTCACATCTGCTCCAGCTGTCTTCCCTTTGTCCTCCTGCATGTCCCTGAATGAAACTACATGGACACTGTGGGATGGAGACACAGGGCTGGCAGGTGGTGGCCTGTCAGGACAGTCACACACGGGTCACCAACCACACTGGCTTCCTGCCCCCACTACAAACACCACTCATCTCAGCCTACAGTGAATTGGGGTGTAGGTTCCCCTGGCCACACTGGAATGTGGGGAGAGGTACAAAGAACTACCAGGGTGCCCATGCCCTGAAAGTGCAGGGGTGGGGATAGTGGGGCCACTGCCTCATGTCCTTTGGTTCCCTCCTCCTCACCCCTTCAGGACCAATCTGTCTGTCCTCCCTCCAGGCCCCCCGTCCATCTCAGAGGGTCATGGCTGATCCTGGTCGTGCTGGAGACCCCAGGGTGGTACCACAAAAACAGACCTGGCACTTACTTGGAGCCTAGCAGAGACAACCAGGCAGACCTTGAATGTTCCCAGCCACCCAGAACCCCAAACCCCCCGTGGGGAGAGGCCTGGAGGCTCACAAATGGGAGGACCCTGGCTGCATTCCTGGAGCATTCCCACGGGGGTCCTGGGGAGCCTTCTCAGCTCCCTGTGTTGATTGTGCTGTCCTCCTAAAATCCCTTCCTCCTTTATTTCTTCTTAAGCTGATTTTAGGATTTTGTACTTTTCTAGAAAATCCTCCAGCTCATCTAGGAAGTCAAACGGATTGTTAGCGTAAAGGTATCTGTGATGTTCCCTTGTTGTCCTTAATGATGGCGTCAGGGTCTGAAGTGGTCCCTCGGTTTCCGGGCTGAAGGGGCTCGCTTTGGTGTCACTGGTTTTACTGTATTGATCCTCCAGAGATCTAGTTTGCCTGTCATTTGAAAGATTCTGACTTTGTAGGTTCTTTCTTCAATGCTGTCTTTTATTTCAATCATTTATGCTCTTTCTTTTACCTTCTACCACTGTTTGGGGACTTATTTATCATGTTGTTGTTGTCGTTAAGTGCCACCGAGTCAATGCTGACTCATAGTGACCCCGTATAGGATTTTCAAGGAGCAGCTGGTGGGTTTGAACTGCTGGCCATTCAATTAGCAGTCCAGTGCTTAGCCTACAGCGCCACCTCAGGACCAAATCTGGATTTATTTGCTAGATTCTGGCAATCACTTTCCCCCTAAGTTCTGCTTTACACTTGATGAGTTTTTGAAAGATAGCACTCTTGTTATCTTTTTGTCCAAAATAATACGTACGTTGCTTAATTTCCATATATCAAATTTACCTGTTTATTTTTTATTTCCAAGCTGCATTGTATGAATAAATCCCAGAAGAGATGAAAATCTTAGAGCACTTTGTGACATTTTATTGTGAATGGTGTGAAGGTTGACAGAGTGGGTCAGTTTTCTATTGAACAATTCACCCACATTTGGCTTCTGGTCATTGGCTGTCACCCCCAATGAACCTCACACATCCCACTTCCTCTGTGCGTTTTCCGTTTCCATTCCAGCTTCTTTCCTAACCCTTCTGAACCTGATCCTTGGGTAAATGCTGCTCTTTTGATTCGTATTCTAAGGAGGGCATGTATATATTTATTTTTAAGGAGATGAAATTCACATAACATGAAATTCACCATGTTGACCTTGTAAAACTGTGCACTGTGTGGTTTTCAGAGCACTCACAATGCTGGGAACCAACATACCTGTCTAGTCCTAGGAAGCTCTCCTCAACCCAAAAGGAAGCCTGCATCCAGTTAGCAAGTGCTGCCACTACACCCTCCCCTGTTGTTCTTGGTAGGTGCCCTCAAGTCGATCCCAACTCATAGTGACCCTGAGTACAACACAACCAAACATTGCCCGGTCTTGTGTCCACCTCACAACTGGACCGTTGGAGCCCACTGGTGCTGTCACTTTGCCAGTCCATCTCGTTGGGAGTCATCCGCTTTGTCACTGACTCTCCATTTTAACCAGCTTTATGTCCTTCTCCAGGGACTGGCCCTTCCTCATCCCAGATCCAAAATGCAAGAGACCAAGTCTCACCACCCTCAATTCTAACGGCCAATCTGGGTGTACTTCTTCCAAGACAGATTTGTTTGTCCTTCTGACTGTCCATGGAACTTTCAGTATTCTTCTCCAACACCCTAACTCAAATGCATCAGTTCTTCTACAGTCTTCCTTATTCATTGTCCAACTTTCAAAGATTAAAGTCTTTGACGACTTTAATCTATTCTTCATTTATCATGATGTTAATTATTGGTCCAATTGTGAGAATTTTTGTGTTCTTTACATTGAGGTACAATGCATACTGAAGACTGTAGTTTTTATCTTCATCAGTAAGTATTTTAAGTCCTCTTTGTTTCCAGGAAACAAGATTGTGTCATTTACATATCACAGATTTTAATGAATCTTCTTCCAATCCTGATACCACATTCTTCTTCATATAATCCAGCTTCTTGGATTATTTGCTCAGGATATAGATTGTGGCACTGTAGGATAAGCACTGGACTGCTAACTACAAGGTCAGTGGTTCAAACCCACCAGCTGCTCCTTAGAAACCCTATATAGGTTGCTACAAGTTGGAACCAATTAGATGACACTTAACAACAATACACAAATTGATTAATGGTGATTTTAAACCATTCAGCATCCCCCTGTTCTTTCTGTCTGAACAGTTGTCTCGTGGTCTATGTACAGGTTGATAGCACAATGAAGTCTTCTAGAAAAGCCTCTTCTTCACAATGTTGTCTGTAGTTTGTCATGATCCACACAGTAGAAAAACACTGCATAGTCAATAAAGCACAGGTAAACATCTTTCCGATATTTTTCACTTTTGTCCTAGATCCCTCTGACATTAGCAATGATATCCCTAATTCTACATCCACTTCTGAATTCGTCTTGAGTTTCTGGTCAAGTTCCCTGTCTATGTACTGTTGTAGTCATTTTAAATTTATCTTCAGAAAAATTTTACTTGTATGTGATATTAATATTGTTAGATGATTTCCGCATTCCGTTGGGTCACCTGTCTTTGAAGTAGGCATAGATATGGATCTCTTCCATCGGCTGGCCAGGTGGCTGTCTTCCAGATTTCTTAGCACAGCTCAGTGAGCTTCAGTTTGTTGAAAGATTTCGGTTTATGTTCCATCAGTTCCTGGAGACTTGTTCTCCCCCAGTGCCTTCAATGCAGCTTGGACTTCTTCCTTCAGAACCATCGGTTCCTGATCATATGTTAATTACCTCTTGAAATGGTTGAACACTGACCATTTTATTTTTGGTACAATAACTCTGTATTCCTTCCATCTTCTTTTGATGTTTTCTGCATCATTCAATATTTAGCCCTTAAAATATTTCAGTAATGCAACCCGAGGCTCTGATTTTTTCTTCAGTTCTTTGAACTTGGGGAATACAGAGTTCTTCCTTGTGGCTTCCTAACTCCAAGTATTTGCACATTTCATTTAATAACTCGACTTTGTCTCCTTGAGCTGCCCTTTGAAACTTTCTGTTCAGCTCTTTCACGTCATCAGTTCTTCCAGTTGCTTTTGGCTCAAGCTCAAGTTTCAGAGCCTCTCATGACTTCTATTTGGGGCTTTCTTTCTGTCTGTCTTTTTAATGACACTTTGCTTTCTTCCTGTATGTGGTTCTTGATATCATCCCACAAGTCTTCTCAGCTTTGGTCATTTGTGTCTAATGCATCAAATCTGTTCTTGAGATGGTCTCTAAATTTAGGTGAAATATCTTCAAAGTCAAGTTTTGATTCTCATGGACTTGTTTTAATTTTCTTCAGTTTCAGCCTGAACTTGCATGTGAGCAACTAATTGGTGGTCTGTCCCACAGCCTGCCCTTGGCCTTGTTTTGGCTGATGATATGGAGCTTTCCCACCATCTCTTCCCACAAATATAGTCGATTTGATTTCTGCATATTCCATCTGATGAGGTCCATGTGTGTAGTCGTCCTTCATATTATTGAACAAAGGTGTTTGCAGTGAACAATTCACTATCCTGCTATCTCCAACATCACTGTTCTCACCAAGGCCATGTTTTCCAACTACTGATCCTTCCTCTTTGCTTCCAATCTTCGTATTCCAATCACCACTGATTATCAGTATACCTTGAGTGCACGTTCAGTCTATTTCAGACTGAAGAACTTTTTAGAATTCTTCAATTTAATCATCACCGGGTTTTGTGGTTGGTGCATAAATTTTAATAGTAATGGTACTAACTGGTTTTCCTTGTTGTTGTTGTTGTCAGGTGCCATCGAGTTGGAACCGACTCATAGCGACCCCATGCACAGCAGAACGAAACAATGTCCGATCCTGGGCCA
>NW_006408832.1:863974-873488 GCF_000296735.1 Chrysochloris asiatica
TTGTCAGGAGGGACCAGTCACTGGAGAAGGATATCATGTTTGGTAAGATGGAGGGTCAGAGAAAAAGAGGAAGACCCCCAATGAGATGGATTGGCAAAGTGGCAGCACCAGTGGGTTCAAACGTGGCAACAATTGTGAGGTTGGCCCAGGATCGGTCTCTTGTGTATCGGTCTCTTATGTATAGGGTCGCTGTGAGTTGGCACTGATTCGATGACACCTAACAACTATCAACCACCTATCTGCCTTGTAGTGCTGTGCATCTGCCTCTTCTAGACAGTTCATATGAATTGAGTCTTACATGCTGTCACCTGTGTCTGTTGTTTGCTGTCATAATGTTTTCAAGATTCATCCATGTTGTCGCCTATGTTAGTCTTCCATTCCTTGTTAGGGCTGAATCGTATTCTTTGTATGGTCATATCACGTTTTGTTTGTCTGTCCATCAGTGGATGACATAGTTGGGTTATTTCCACCTTTATCTCACATGAATAGTGCGTGATCACATCTTTATTCAAACACCTCTTCTCAGTTCTTTGGGAGTAGGATTGCTCTGTCGTATGCTAACTATATGGAGGCCTCATGTGGCGCTGTGGGCTAATGCGTCAGACTGCAAAGTCATTTGAACTGCAAGGTCAGTGGTTCAAGCTCACCAGCTGCTCCTACACAGGATCACTGTGGGTCGGAATCAACTCGATGGCACTTCACAACAACAACAACATGCTAATTATAAGACTAACTTTTGGAGGAACTTCCCAACTAGGAACCAAAAGAGAAAAACACGCTGAGCATTTCCCAAGCTGAAAGAACTAAAGAAAAAATTGAATCCTCTACTTGCAATATTGAAGGGCAGATTGTTAGCAATGCAGGAAATATCAAAAGAAAATAGAAGGCATACACAGAATCATGGATCAAAAAGAATTGGTCGACATTCAGCCAGTTCAGGAGGAAGCATCTGATGAAAATATGATGGAATTGAAGGAAAAATCCGAGGTGCACTGAAGGCTCTGGAGACAAATCAAGTTCCAGGAATGGACGGAAGACCAGTTGAGGTGATTCAACAATGGATGTAGCTTTGTTCTTGTCAGCCAATGGGAACAGATCCAGGTTTGCACCCATTCCAAAGAAAGGTGCAAATGTGGAAATCTTCAAATAATGTAATTAATATCACACACAAGTCAAATTTTGCGGACGATAACTCAAAAATGGTTGCCAGCGTACATTGACAGGGGCCTGCCAGAAATTCAGGTTGGTTTCAGGAGAGGACATTTGTTGTCAGGTGCCACTGACTAGACTCCAACTAATAGTAACTCCATGGACGATAGAAGGAAACACTGCCCAGTCCTATACCATCCTTACAATTGGGGTTCTACCTCTTTTTCGCTGACCCTCCACTTTATCAAGTATGATGTCCTTCTCTAGGGACTGGCCCCTCCTGATAATATGTCTGAAGTATGAGAGACAAAGTCTGGCCATCCTGGCGTCCAGGAGTACTCTGGGTGTCCTTTCAATATAGATCTGTTTCTTTTTCGGGCAGTCCATGGTACTTTCAATATTGTTTCCCAAGATAATCATTCAAATGCATCGATTCATTTCTGGTCTTCCTTATTCACTGTCCAACTTTCACATGCGTTTGAGTCCATTGAAAATACCATGTCTTGAGTTAAGTGCACCTGAATCCTCAAACTAATATCTTCGGTTTTCAACACTTTAAAGAGGTCTTTTGCAGGAGATTTGCCTAATGCAATATCTCATTCTATTTCTTGACTAGACCAAAAGCAACATCATAATAGAGAAAACATTGAAGTTGTCAAGGATTTCATTTTACTTGAATCCACATGTAAACAGCAGTCAAGGATGTACTGCTTTGGATAACTCTGCTGCAAAAGTCCTCTTGAATGTGTCAAAAAGCAAAGGTACCACTTTAAAGACTAAGATGAACCTGACCCACACGTGGTATTGTCAATTGTTTCACACGTCTGTGAAAGCTGGCCAGTGAATAAGGAAGACAAAATCATTAATGCACGTAAATTATGGTGTTGGCAGAGAACACAAGATATACCATGGACTGCCAGAAAAATGGGTAAATCTACGTTAGAAGAAAAGACAGATATGTTCCTTAGAAGTTAAAATGGCAAAAGTTCATGTCACATACTTTGGAGAAGAACATCATGCTTGATAAAGAGAGGGCCCGTGAAAAAGATGAAGACACCCAACAAGCTGGATTGACCCAAGGGCTGCAATAAGGGACTCAATCGTAACAGCCGTTGTGCGGATGGTGCCGGACCTGCAAGTGTTTTGTTCTGTGCTACGTAGAGTCATTACGTGTCAGAACCAACTTGATATCACCTTAACAACAGCCTTTATGGGAGCAGATCGCCAGCTCTTTTTCTTGTGGAACAGCTGTGTGGGTTCACACCAAACACCTTTCAGTTAGGTTACCTAATAGTATTCCCTTACGAGTCTTTCTGTTTCTCCAAGGTTATACGAATGTCCCTACTTTAGTGTCTGAGTTTAGTAATTTGGGGATTCTCTCTGTTTTCTTGATCAGTCAAACTAAGGATTTGTCAGTTTTGTTGATCTTTTCACCTAATCAGCAGTAAGTTTTGCTGATTCTTTTTTTTTCTCTCAGTCTTGTTTCTGCTTCTTTCTGCTGTAATCTTTATTGTTTCCTTCTTTTCACTTGATTTTAATTTACTTTGCTCTTCATTTTCTAGTTCCTTATGGTGGAAAGTTTGGTTGTTGGTTTGAGATCTTTCTCCTTGTATAATGTAAACATTCACGGCTATAAATTTTCCTCTGAGCATTGCTTTTGCTGCTTCCCCATACGTTTTGCTGTGTTATATTTCTGTTGTCATTCATGTAAACGTAGTTTCTAATTCCCCTTGTGACTTTTTCTCTGACCCATTGGTGGTTTCTGTGTATTATTTAATTCCCACGTATTTTGTAATTTTCCTGTTTTCTTTGTATCACTGATTTCTAATTTCATTCCATTGTAGTCCGAGAAGAAACTTTGTATGCTTTAAATCTTTTAAACCTTTGTCAGGCTTGCTTTGTGTCCTGACATAGTCTCTATCTTGACAACATTCTGTGCATGCTTGAGGGGAATGTGCACTGTACTGTTGTTGGGTGGAGCGTCCTCTGTAGGCTCTCTCTTTATTGGGGTTTCTAGTATAATTGCACTGTGGCTGAAGGACACGTGCTTTATGCTCCAGTATCTGGTTATTTTTTCAACTGTTCTCTCTGTGTTATTTTGAGGTCATTTGTGAATCACATTGTTCAAATCTTCCTATCTGACAAGACTGGTTTTTTTCTTTGTCTACACTACCTTTTCCTGAGGAAGAAATGTTAAACTGTACCATGATAATTGTGACTTGAGCTGGTTCTTCATGCCCGTTTTCCATTTCTGTATGTTGAGGATTTGTTAGTAGGTAAATGCGAAGTTGTTATACCTTCCTTTGTGGCTATGAAGTGGCCCTCTTTACTTCTACCAGCATTGGCTTGCCTGAGGGTGTATTGTATTTGATAATAATGCAACAACATCAGACCTTCATTAATAGTTGGATAGTAACCTTTTCACTGGAACGTTCCATGTATTCCTGATGGAGTTGTGGTTCAGTCCATCTTGTTTGCTCTTTTTCTATCTCGACCTCTTTTAGATTGAGTACCATCATGACCCTTCCTTATGTCCAGTTTTGATTCTTCCTGATTCCTCTGCGTTCACTGTGAGTGCTCTCCAGTGTGTGTGTCCACTATGCCATGACCTCAAGCCACTTCATCATGACTTACCAGCTCCCAAATTATAGACAGATGTTGGTGTTGGTGTTGAGTGTTGTCGAGTCCATTCCGACCCATAGCGACCCTGTATAAGGCTTCCACGGAGCAGCTGGTAAGTTTGAACTGCCAACCTTGCAGTTAAAATGGCTTTTCAGTCTGGCACATTAACCCACAGCACCACACCAGGACCCCTAGGCAATGCTTAATGACCAGTGTATTCTATGAAACAGGTTGCCGTGTGGTTTGGACATTGTGTGGACACCATATTAAAACCACTTCTGGTGGTGATGTGCTGTGGAGTCGGGTCTGACTCATAGCCACTCTGCATAGGATTTCGAGGCTGTAAATCTTCACGGGAGCAGGAAGCCTCATCTTTCTCCCGCAGAACAGTTGGTAGTTTCGAACTGCTGACCTTGAGGTTAGCAGCCTGACTTGTAACCACTTTTGTTTGCCCTGGTTATTACAAGTGCTGCTGAAGCTTCTGTGGAGGCTGGGGGAATTGGTGCTGGCTGCAGCGGCTCACGGCTCTAGAGAATAAAAACTTAACTGTAAACCACAGGGTCGGTGGTTCGAGCCTACCAGCTGCTCCTTGAGAGAAAGATGAAGTCTACTTCTGCAAAAATGCACAGCCTTGGAAACCGTATTCAGAGTCATTATGAGTGGGGACCAGTCACCTCCACCACAGTGGAAGAGAGTGTGGGGACGGGAGGGAAGGAGCAGGGAGAGTGTGGTCAGTCCCACCTACTGCTTCTTCCCCTAAGCAGCAGTAGGAGCAGCCCAGGCCCCACAGCTCACCACCGCTGTCCAGAGGACGCAGCCTGAGACCCCACACCCAGAGCCATGCCCTCTGCTTCCCCAGCTTTCATCCCACCTGTGGCTCTGTGCTGTGAGAGTCTGGGCTGGGGTCTTTAAAACCATCCTCATTGTTGTTGCTGTGTGCTGTGAGTCGGTACTGACTCAGCGACCCTGTATGGGGTTTCCGAGGCTGTAAAGAAGCTCTGGTAGCGTAGTGGTTATGAATCAGGCTGTGAACCGCAAGGTCAGCAGTTCAAAACTACCAGCTGTTCCACGGGAGAAAGATGAGGCTTTCTGCTCCCGTAAAGATTTACAGCCTCAGACCCCATACAGGTTTTCTATGAGTCGATCCAACTCCTCCGCACATAACAACAACAACAACAACAACAACAAATCTTTACAGGAGCAGAAAGCCTCATCTTTCTCCCATGGAGCAACTGGTGGATTCGAGCGGCTAACCTTATGGTTAACACCCTAACGTGTAATCCACTCTCCCACCAGGGTTTCAAACCATTCATGGAAAATATTAAACAAAAGGAAAGCTGCTTTTCCTCTAAAAAACGAAATAGCCTTGTGGGGCCGCAGACAGCTGGACATTGCTGGAATGCCCGTGAAGTGACGCATGACCGCACTCCGGTCGCCCTGAGTTCTACAGAGCTGGTTTTATCCCACAATGCATTATTCACCCTATTACTCATGTGATCGTTGTCATTAGATGGAGTCTCAGGCTCTCTTGGTCTTCCTTTGCTTTTCACGTCCCCTTCTTGAAGTTGGTTCTTTAGAACTGATTTTAGAAGAAGTTGGCCATTGATGGATTATTTGTCTGAACTCTCTATTTTTGCCTTCAGTAATGAGATCTGTTTTATCTAGGTGTGAAAAGATGTTGACAGCTCTTCTCTTTCCACTCATTGAAGCTACAGCTCCATCACTGTTGGGTTTTTCCACTGTCATTTCTTATTGTGAATTGGGTGCAAGTTTGCAAAGCCATCCATCCCACAGTTCACACACATTGTGTTTCCCACCATGGATTACCATGCTCACAATGTAACCTCATTTATCCCACGTCCTCTGTGTTCCCTGTTCCCATTCCTTCTTCCTTCCTGACCCTTCTGAATGTTGTCCTTGGGTTGACTAGTCTAAGGAGTGCGTACCCCCGTTATAGGCATGTCTGTCGTTTGGCTGACAGCTGAGCTGGGGTGAGTCGGTTCTAGATGTGAAAAGGTGCCTAAGGACCATTGTCTCAGGGATTCCACCAGGCTCTATCCAACCAGTTAGCCTGGACTTTTTATGATTTTGAGTTTTGTTCCACATTTCCCCCAGTCTATCCAAGACCTCCGAGTGTGATCCCTTTCAAAGCATTGAGCTGCACTGTTTCTAGCTCCTATTGTCATCTATGGTAAATCAGCTGTCCAGTTGTCACGCCCTTTAAGGGACTCTGTCTGTCTTCTCCTTTGAACATTGTCTTCTTGTCATTGACTTTTTGCACTTACAGCATTTGTTTGGTGTGTATTTGAAAAAATAACTTCCATGTCTGATGAAATTTTGAAGCTTGTCTTTTATATCTTTGAAGATAGTATATTTGGTTGTTTTCTCATCTGTGTCTGATCGTTCCAGTATCTGATGCTTCTCTTATTTTGTTTCACATTAATGCCGTCTTGCTGCCTTGTGTGTTTGATTATCATTGACTATGTCCTGAGTTTTGTATTTAAAGAATTATTTGCAGAAAAAATTGGAGATAAAGATGATGCTAGCTCCTTCCAGCGAAGGTGTGGTTTTCTTTTGCCTCTGCCTGCAACCTAGGCATTCTACCAGTCTGGGACCACCATAATCCAGACTTCAGATCTGAAGTGCCCTAGGTTGCTCAGGTAGAGTGAAGCTAGGTGATAAGTCTGCACAAAGCCGTTGATTTGGGGTTCACTCTGAGGAGAAACCTTTTCCAGTTCCAGTTTAATGCGAGGGTTTATCAGACTCTCTACTTGGATGTTTACCTCTCTTTCCCTCCAAAAGACTACTCAGTTTTTTTATATAGCTGGTATTTCTAAGTCTGCAAGTGCACGAAGGGAGAAAACAGCATCAAGTGCTTGGTTTACCTCTACTGTCTCCCTGCGCTAGATTCGGGATTGATAATATCCTACTCGCTTGTTCATGCTTTGGTGTTTGCACGACAGCAGGTGTATTTATGGGCCCGTCCCTTGGTCTGACTTGCACAGCCCTTGCTCACTCAAAGGGGAAGTGCACAGAGTCTTTTCTGAAAGGACAGTTCTGAACACATTCTTCCCCAGAAATAAATAATAAACATACAGAAGCTGACATTCTGATCGTGAACTCATTTGGTCTTGTCCACGGCCCTGTTTTACAGGTTAAAAAACAAAACACAGAGCATGGAAAGGTCCGAGGATAACGTACCTGATGGTTGATTGCATGGAGAGTGAGGTACAGAGTCGAGCTTTGAACCAGGGTTGCCTGGCTCCAAAGATGCCTCTCGTCTCTGCTCAGGGCTCCCCACTGCCTAAGGCCTGTGAATAAACCCCTCCAGCTGACTCCAGACCTGCCACTCTCCCCAGCTGTGCTGACCTCCTCATTCCACCTTCATTGCTGGCATGCTGTGCCTGGCCTTGCCCTCCCGGAGCTGAGGAGTGGAGGAGATGCTGGACAGCTCTGTGTGTCCAACCTGCCCAAGGCCAGCAACCGAGCAGGGCTGCACCCTCTGCGGGACACCAGAGTACAGATCAGCCTCTTGCCCTGACCATGCAACCTGTCCAAGAGAGGACAGAACGGGACCAAGTGGCCTTGTATCAGGGACGGGGACTGTCAAGCCATCCTGGGGATGCCTGGTCCAAGACTGACTCACCACGGCGCTGGCCTGCACTGACACCACCTCTGGCTTTCTGTCTGACAGGTGAATAACAATGGGATCATCTCCTTCCTGAAGGAAGTCTCCCAGTTCACGCCAGTGGCCTTCCCCATCGCCAAGGACCGCTGTGTGGTGGCAGCCTTCTGGGCAGATGTGGACAACCGGCGTGCAGGTGACGTGTACTATCGGGAGACCACCGACCCAGCCACTCTTGGCAGAGCCACGGGGGACATCAGACGCTACTTCCCTGAGCTCCCAGACTTCTCTGCCACGTGGGCTTTCGTCGCCACCTGGTATCGAGTGACCTTCTTTGGAGGCAGTGCCTCTACCCCAGTGAGTCTGAGGCATTGGTCCTAGGGAGGGAGGGATGCCAGCTGGGCTCCACATTGTCCCCACCCCAGGGCCCACAGCCTTGCTGATGTGGTCGGGAGAATCGGTGTCCCATGTCCATGCAGAGAAATCAAACTCGAAGTACTCATTCAAGGTGACAGATCCAGGGCAGAGTAGGATGGAGACTCTTGAGTACCATCCAGAACTTTCTCCTCCTGGAGTCCCCAAAGACATCAAGAGCTCCTGTCTGAGGCTGGGCTCTCTAGAGAAGCAAAGCAGTGAAACTTCTATATGTGTATGTATATAGAGATGTTTATATCAAGGAAATAGCTCACAGTCGTAGAGTCCTAAGTGCCCATTGGAAATGAAAGCCCATATTTCCTGTATGTTCATTATATTTGGAGCAGGCCACATCCCTAAGGAAACATCTTTTCAGTTGATTGGCTGCTCATAGCCAATCACCACAGAGTTAGTTGTATTAGGTTTCACCATGGTGAGAACCACATGGCCCAGTCAGGTTGACACAAAACCTTAACTAGTGACATCATGATGTGGAGGAGGATTTCCATTTGGGGTCCTAGCCTCCTAGTACCACTGGGACAGATCCCACTAGTGGGTGACATCAGAAAGAACAGTCTGGAAGCTGGAAACATTGTCTGAGCTCCTCAGCTTGCTGTTGCAGGGATGCACCATGGTCTTTGTGTGTGTGTGTGTGCTTTTCCTGGTCTGCTTCCCTATTTTATAACGCAGAAGAAATTAGGTTTAGAAACACGCCCCCACCCTGTGGCCCCACTAACATCACAAGAGAAAACCACTATTTCCAAACCTGGTCGCATTGCATGCACAGGTATAGTGGTCAGAGCCTCAGTTTACCTTCTGGGCTGGGGGTGGGGAAGGACGTGTACTTCAACCCATGACTCAGGACTCAAAGGGTTAAACTGGGGAATTACTATTTTTACTTCATTCCTTGAAAATGCCAAACTGCAAAACTGCACACCCAAGAATGACCTCACACTTTGCCCGGACTAGACGTCCCGAGGCTGGGAGTGTGTTTACTGAGCCACGTCTGAGTCACTACTAGACACAGGACAGAGGCTGAACCTCTTGGCAGAGGCACAGGGACCCAATGGGTTTAGCCTCATCCATGTTATCTGGGGGTGTCTATGGTTGACTTCTAAAGGTGCCCTGGTGGTGCAGTGATTAAGCGCTAATTGAAAGGTCTGCAGTTCAAACCCATCACCCACTATGTGGAAGAAAGGCATGGCCGCCAGTATCCGTAAAGATGTGCAGCCCTGGAAACCCTACGGGGTCTTCCGCTCCGCCTTACACGGTCAACTGAAATCCAAGTCAGCAGACTTAGGGTCTCATCTGACCCTTCACATCCTTTTATTCTTGACTGCTTGCGTTTTGCAGCTTTTCCTTTTAAACCTTTATATTATTTACCAAAAAAAAAAAAGTGTATCAAGAAAAACATATTCAATTTAGGCATATAGTATAATAAGCCATGGTGAGTACTTGAAACTGCCCCCCCACCCAAGTCCACCATGGGAGCCCCACACAGTCCCAAAGCCCACTGTGTCCCTTGCTGGCTATAGCCCCACTCGTGACTTTGGACAACCCTAATCACTGTGTCTGTTATTGATTGCACCACACATCCCAACCTAGGATAGCCCCCGATCTCTGTGTCCATCACTGGTTGTAACGTCCCCTCATCCCCACCTCAGACCAGCCCGACCTCTGCGTCCATCACTGGTTGTAACGTCC
>NW_006408832.1:873668-877136 GCF_000296735.1 Chrysochloris asiatica
CTCATCCCCACCTCAGACCAGCCCGACCTCTGCGTCCATCACTGGTTGTAACGTCCCCTCATCCCCACCTCAGACCACCCCGACCTCTGTGTCCACAGCCCCTTGTTTGCCCCCTGATGCTCACTCGTCCATAGATAAGAACAGGGCCTTAGGACTCGGCATGGTTTCCAATGTCAGCACCCCTGCCTATGTTGACAGCCCCTAGATTTATTTCTTTGGGCTCTGGATGTACACTTCAGTCCCCGCCGTCACTAGAAGGGGGGTTGCTGCCCACAGAACCCTGGATCCCCTTCAGAAACACATACACTGTGTGACCCAAGAGCCACTTCCTGCACCCTAACAAAAAGTGCTCTGCTTATTTTATTTCCTTGCCAATTACATAGGCAAGGATTTCAAACCTTCAATATCTCCTCGTTTGAACGACTGCCTCTTGGTCTATGTACTCATTCTGCATTGTTGTTGTTGTTAAGTGCTGTTGAGTCAGTTTTGACCCATAGCGACCCTGTACAGGGTTTCCGAGGGTGTAAATCTTTACGGGAGTAGAAAGCCTCATCTTTCTCCCGCGGAGCAGCTGGTAGTTTCGAACCGCTGACCTTAAGGTTCACAGCCCGATTCGTAACCACTACGCTACCAGAGCATTAGCACATGTATTCTGGAATTCCTACTCTTTGTAATGTTATCAATAGTTTTTTAGGATCCACACGGTCAAAATGCCTGTCAATGATGTACAATTTAGTATCTTTCTGGAGTCCTGGTGAGGCACTGAAAGTTAATGCATTGGACCACAAGGTCAGTTTGAACCGCAAACCCTATACAGGGTCGCTATGAGTCGGAACCGACTCGATGGCACTTAACAACAACAAGAAGCATCTTTCTGGTATTCTCTGCTTTCAGCCAAGAACCATCTGATGTCAGCAATGACATCCTTCATTCTACATCTGCTTCGGAATATAGTTTAAATTTCTGCACGTTCCCTGTTGATGGACTGCTACAACCATTTTTGAATTATTGTCAAGAAATGTTTACTTGCATGTGATACTAATTATATTGTCCAATGATTTCCGCATTTCATTGGGTCACCGCTCTTTGAAATGGGAGCAAATATGACTCTTCCATCAGTAGGCTGGGTGGCTGTCTTCCAAATCTCTCGGCACAGATGAGTGAGTGCCTCCAGTGCTGCCATCAGTTTGTTAAAAGATTTCGGTTTGTATTCCGCCAATTCCTGGAGCCTGGATTTTTGCCAATGCCTTCGGTGTAGCTTGGACTCCTTCCTTCAATAGTATCACTTCTGGATCACATGATACCTGTTGGAATGGGTGAACACCAACCATTTCTTTCAGTACAGTGACTCTTCTCATTCCTTCCATCTTTTGGTCCATCCATCTTTTGATGCTTCCCACATCATTCAATATTTTACCTATAAAATCCTTCAATATTACAACTCAAGGCTCTTCAATTCTTTCAGCTTAAGAAGCGTCAAGCATGTTCTTCCTTTTTTGTTTTCTAGCTTCAGATCTTTGCACATTTCATGATAATACTATGTCTTCTTGAGCCACCTTTGAAATGTTTTGTTCAGCTCTTTTATGTCATCATCTCTTCCTTTTGCTTTAGCTTCTTGATATCCAAGAGCAAGTTTCAGGGATCGGCCTGATTCCATCTGTGGAAAGAGTCTTTCTTCCTAGTCCATCTTGGTCTGGAAGCTCTGCTGAGGCCTGCTGAGTACCCTAGCAACATGCAAAGCCACCCTGTCCGGCGGCGGCTTCATAGTCTCATGGAACAGTTAGCAGAATTTGAGAATTCCGTGCAAGCCATAAAATCTGACCATGCTGAGGTGCTTTTACTTCTTTCTTTTTATCTTTCCCTTTTTATGTTTGTTTGCTTCACCCAGGTGGATTTGGAGAGAACTTACCCTCTACATCCCTCCCCTCAGGGATCCCTGGAGGGCAGGGCCCGTGTCTATGAGCCCCCACACTCCCTCAGCTTCATGCAACCTCCCAGGCAGCACTCACGGGGGCCGGGCAGCATAGCCACATTGGGGATAAGGCAGAGGTCCTCCAGGCCCCTACCCTGGAAGACACAGTGAGCAGGAGACATCAGTGAGGGTCAGTGGGCGGTGGGTGAAGGGACAGAGCACCACCAGCCCTGTCCTCGGCAGGTCAACACCTTCCAAGTTATCCTCATCACCGATGGCAAGCTCTCCTTCACCATCTTCAACTACGAGTCCATCACCTGGACCACGGGCACCCACGCCAGCAGTGGAGGTGATGCCACTGGCCTGGGGGGCATTGCAGCCCAGGTAAGTCATGGGGGCTGGTACAGGACAAGAGGAGGCCATAAAGGGGCCCTCACCCCTAGACGGGAACCCCCACCATAAAGTGAGGCCACACTGCCCTGGGGTATATTGTTTTTCTGAAGACTTGGTTCTGGTTTCTTCTCCTCCAGGGGGTGGGCATGTGAACTGACTTCCCAGGCCTAGCCACCCTGCTAATCCCCAAAAGCCAGGCCTCACCAGTGCAAGCCACGACTGCCCAAGTGCCTGCCCCTCACACAGTCCTTCTGCCTGGTAGAGCCCACAGTGTGGCAAGGGGCACAAGCAGACAGACCACGCAGTGACCACGTGTCCCTTGGAGACAGGGAAGGTGGGGTGCTCTGAGGGTGGCTTGGGGCAGAGGCCTGCATGAAGCACTTCAGGTTGGAACAGCACATGGCCAGGGTCCTGACCCTCGGGGTGGGCACAGCCAGTCCCACATGATACCACTTTCCCCTTGTCCAGGGCCCCTTTGATGCCAGGGCCTCCTGGCCAGCCACTCCTTCCTGGGATGACATTTACAACCCCCCCCCACCCAGGTCCCAGGGGAGGTAAGCATGGGGGTGCCAGGGGCACATGGTCCTAGGCCAGAGGATCTTGGGGATGGGATCAGGACCTGGCTGGGACCCAGCATCCTAAAGTTTCCAGAGCCCAACAAGGAGGTTTCTGAAGGCCTTGACCACCCTGGGAGATCGTCTCAGGGACTTCACGGGTCATGGATCCAGCCAGCCCTGTCTCCCCTACGCCCACACCACCGAGGGAAGCTTCATCCCCGCCCGACCTCCCTGTCGTCCCCTCCAGGCCGGCTTCAATGCGGGAGATGGCCAGCGCTACTTCAGCATCCCCGGCTCACGCACTGCGGACATGGCGGAGGTGGAGACCACCACCAACGTGGGCGTGCCCGGGCGCTGGGCGTTCAGAATCGATGATGCCCAGGTGCGCGTGGGGGGCTGCGGCCATACAAGTAAGAGGGCCAGCGGCTCAGGCACGGGCCTCCCGGGGTGGGGGGACCGAGGGGGGAAGATGGATGGGATGGAGGAAGCTAGGGCGGGGAAGCCGGAGGCTGGGGGCAGGGTGGGATGTTGGGGAGTGGTGGTATACTGAGTGAGGCGGGTGTCGGGCGGAGGGCGGAGTGCGTGATAGGAAGCCCTCCCACCCCC
>NW_006408832.1:877236-891939 GCF_000296735.1 Chrysochloris asiatica
CCACCCCCACCCCCGAGCCTTTTAACCTTCTGCCCTGGAGGGGCGGAGTCTCAGGGAGGTGCCATGGACGGGGCGGGGAAACTCAGCGTCTGTAGTAATCTAGAAGAGGAGCTACGACACGTCGGTCACAGTGTGACATGCTGTCTTCCCGTTTCCCCGTGGTCTCTGCATCTGTGTAGGGCTTGACTACAAGCCCTAGCGTCACGTCCATTGGAGGGAGAGCCCCCCTCTCGCTCCCGCGTACAGAGGATGGGGAGGAACAGTCCGTGAGTGGGGGGAACTTTGGGTTCCCGCCCCAGCCTCCTTTTGTGCGGCCTTGGCAGGTCCTGACCTCTCTGAAATATTAGTGCCTGGGGGGCAGTGGGGGATGTCAAGTGGGGGTGTCAGCCAAGAACTGCTGATCATGCACCCAGCAAGCCTGGAGGGACCTGCTCAATCACTCACTCCTGACCTGATGGGGGCCAAGGTCCTGCAGAATCCGGGGTGCAAAACAGCACCCACACTATGGTGGAGACGGGCCAGACTAGCCCAGGATAGCGTAGGCCAGAGCATCTGGGATCATACTCACCCTCATACCACCAAGGGTTGGGGAAACAGTCACAGTGAAGCTTGCAAGTTGAGGGGGTGCTGACCACCAGGAGCTCCCAGCTGGGCCTCACCCAGCACCTTCTTGAGACCTGTTGTTGTTAAGTGCCATTGAATGGGTCCAATTCATAGTGACCCTGTACAGGGTTTCCAAGGAGTGGATGGTGTGTTCGAACCTCCAGTTGTGTGCTGATCTTATAATGCCACACCAGGACTCTGTGGGGTAGTGCTTGCTAATTAGTGCATGTTTCAGGGGTCCTAAGCTCCACCTCTTCAGGTTGCCTTCCCTAGAATGAGGAGGAAGGTCCAAGTGGTCTCAGTGCTGTGGGCCCTCCCTAGGTGACAGCACTGAGAAGGGGTAGGTGGGGGTAGCTGACTTGGGTCCCCTGGGGACCCTCGCTAGTTTGTAGGCAGGACTAGAACGGGGTGGAGTGGGGTAACTGGATCAGCTTCCTTGGGAGTCCTTCCTAGGTGGCAGGCAGCTTCGAGAGGTCCTAGCACCCTCAGTGGCAGAGCTGAAACCAGACAATAAATGCCCGGGGGAGGGGGGCCCAAACCCTCACACATACACAGCCTGCAGTCTCCAGGCCAACCCTGGGGTCCCTTGTAGCTCATAGGGTCTTCCCCACTGACCCCGTGAGTAACTGTCTTCCCCTCTTCCGGGATCCATCGGAATCCCAGATGAAAGAATTAAAGGACTTGGGAAGAGCTGTGGGCCTCCCCTGGCTCAATCCCAGAGGGGAGGGCTGAGGGGGCCCGAGCAGAGTTTTCCTCTGTGCGCAGCCTCCGTGTGCCTGACCCTGCGTCCCTGCCTCAACGGAGGCAAGTGCATCGACGATTGCGTCCCGGGAGACCCCTCCTACACCTGCTCCTGCCTCTCAGGCTTCACAGGGCGGCACTGCCAGCTGGGTGAGTGGGCAGCCTGGCTGTGCTGTCTCAGGGCAATGCCAAGGGCTGGGGACCTGGGAAGCCTCTTGGCAGTCAGACACAGACTGCTGGTTCCATGGTGGTAAGCACGTAGAGGGGTGGGTGTCCTGTCTGCACAGAGGTGGGGAGGACTGGATGCTGGGTCCCCACCCCACCAGGCTTGCTCCCTCCGAGTCCTGTCCCCCGAGATGGGGCCCCTCCAGGCCTGTTTCCTCCTCTGAGGCTCCACCTGTGCCACTTCTCAGACGTGGATGAGTGCGCGTCCCACCCTTGTCAGAACGGAGGAACCTGTACACACAAGGCCAACAGCTTCAGCTGCCAGTGCCCAGACAGCTTCGGGGGCCCCACCTGTGAGACCAGTAAGTGGATCACCCCGAAGCCCAGCTGGGCAGGGTGAGGCCTGGGGAGTAGCCTGCCGCACTAGGGCACATTGGGCCAGCTGTGCGAGTCACAGAGGATTCTGCACCAGATGTGAGCAGCCCCAGAGTAGCCTGTGGGTGGCAGGAGTCCAGACTCTAAGTGATGACCCATCCTAGGGGCCACGAGCATGACCACAGCAAACTCAGGCCTCCTGGGTGTCCTGACCCCACAGGAGGACTTCTGGAAGGGGCTTGGATGGAGGCCAGGGTCAGGGTCAGGAGCAGACCAGCAGCCAGGCCTGGAAGACAGCCCACTTTTTAATACTTAGAGACTTATGGCCACGTACAAATGTTTGACAATTTAATCCTCATGTGTATAAATAGTCTTTGTAGCAGAGACAGTCACTAAAACACTTCCGCTCACCAGACTAGACTCACTGCAGTTTAGGGAACCCACACACCATGGCATCTACTCAGCCTCACTCAGAATGAGCTGCCAATTGTCTTTCCATAAACTTTTTACTGTGAATTGAGTGAAGGTTTACAGAGCAGAGCATCAGTTTTGCATTCATCAGATCACATGCTTTGCTTCATTACATGGTTGCGATCCCCTCCATGCACCAACAAGTAACAGTATTTACTTTTATTGACTTTAACTCTTGCATTCCTCCCTATGTCTCCCAATACCTTCATCTTTCCTCTGCCAACCTCCCTCCGGTTGTATATTGCCTGCCCTGTTACCCATGTTAACATATGTCTACCCTCCAGCCCACGAATAATTTTCCCTCCCCCCATAACATCATAGATTGTTTCTTATATCAAGAAAGCCTTTTTTTTTTTCTTTTTCTTTTTAACTTTTTACATTGGTCTCATACAATATTTGCCCTTTTGTGATTGACTAATTTCATTCAGCATAATGTCCTCCAGGTGCAGCCATGTTGTGAGGATTTCACAGATGCATCCTAGGTAGCAGAGTTTGCGTAGCCATTCTTCTGTCTCCAGGTTTGTCATGTGCCTCTGGTATTGAGATGTCAGTCTTCACAGGAGCAGAAAGCCCATCTCTCTCCCAAGAAACCATTGGTAGGCTTGAATTGCTGACCTTTCAGTTAGCAGTCCAGTGCTTATACTACAATGCTACCCCAGGACTCTGTTGTTGTTGTTGTTAAGTGCCATCAGGTAGGTTCCAACCCATAGTGACCCTTATAGGGTTTCCAAAGGAACTCTCCTAGCGTAGTGGTTCCAAATTGGGCTGTAAATCTCAAGGTCAGCAGTTCGAAACTACCAGCTGTTCTGTGGGAGAAAGATGAGGCTTTCTGCTCCCATAAAGATTTACAGCCTAGGAAACCCTGTACAAGTTCGCTATGAGTCAGAACTGACTCCACAGCACGTAACCACCACTATAAGGTTTCCAAGGAGCAGCTGGTGAGATTGAACCACCAACCTTGTGTTTCAAACAGACTTGGCAGCCCAGTGCATTAGCCCATAGTGCCACACAGCATCCCTGTGTAGGGTTTCCACGGAGTGGCTGGTGAGTTTGAACTGCTGACCTGGAAGTAGTTCAGTGCTTAGGCTACACTGCTACACCAGGACTTAGCTGTTGCTAAAGTGCCATCAAATTGGTTTCCACTCATAGCGACTTTGTATAGGGTTTCCCAGGAGCAGCTGGTGAGTTTGAACTGCTGACCTTGTAGTTCACAGTCCAGTACTGATCTTATAGCACCACATCAGGATTCCATACCAAGACTTTGTTGTTGTTGTTATGTGCCGTGGAGTCAGTTCCGACTCACAGCGACCCTGTACAAGGTTTCCAAGGCTGTAAATCTTTACGGGAGCAGAAAACCTCATCTTTCTCCCGCAGAACAGCTGGGAGTTTCGAACTGTTAACCATGAGATTACCAAGACTTTGTTGTTGTTGTTAAGTGCTGTTGAGTCGGTTCCGACCCATAGTGACCCTGTATAAGGTTTCCGAGGAGCAGTTGGTGAGCTTGAACTGCCAACCTTGCAGTTCAAACAGCTTTGCAGTCTGGCACATTAACCCACAGCACCACCCCAGGACTCCCGCCACACCAGTGACGTGGAAATTTGAACTCCAAGTGGAAAAGAAACACAGCGGAATTTCAACTGGCAAAGGGGGCTTGATTTTTGTTTGCTTGTGGGGTTAGGCAGGCTTGCTTGCTTGTTTTTAAATAATTGCTGTTCGTAAGTGCTGCCAAGTCAGTTACAACTCATAGCAACGCTGTAGATCAGGTTTCCAAGGAGCGAAGAGTGGATTTGAACAGCCAGCCTGACAGTTAGCAGTCCAGTGTTTATTCTACAGCCCCATACCAGGACTCCTTAATTTTTTTAGGCTGACCGAAATTTGTGCAGAAAACAGAGGCCCCTTAGCCCCTCCCATGCCCCATTCCTCCTATTTTAACATCTCGCCTTCCTGTGCCATGCTTGTTTGCATTCATGAACAATGTAGATACATTGTTTGTCAGCAACTAAAGGCAGGTGTTTCCCTGAGGGTCACTCCCTGTTGTACAGTGCTGTGGATTGTGTCAAATGTATCATGCCTGTGTCTACCGTTACTGTATCAAAATGGTTTCACTGCCCCAAAAATGCCCTGGGCATCCTTCCAACCCCTGACGACCCCTGACCTGGTCTCTTGTCTCTATCACTGTGTCTTCTCCAGATTGCCATATAGCAGGTGGCTTTTGCTAACGGGCTCCTTTCGCGTCACAATATGCACTTCATGTCCTAGGAGCCTTGTCTTTTACTGCATAACAGCTCCCCTCGTTCTACCACTGAGTCACACCCCTCGCAGTGTGTCTAGCTGCCACTGAGCCGGCCCTGACTGACTCCTGGTGTCCACTGCACAATGAGGCATAATCCATGATCGGTGTGTATCGGGCTCTCTTCAGCTGTAGGCTTAGTTTTCGAAGTAGATCCAAGATCTTCTCCCTGGTCCATCTTAGACCGGAAGTTCCACTAACACCTGTTCAGCATCAGGCAGCATGAAAGCCCGTGACAGACCGTGGCTGCTGCCCACAAACTGCACTGACCGCAAATTGAACCTGGCCTTCCACATTCTACACTGAGCTAGCACTGCCCCTCCATGCGCTGCCCCTCCTAAAATCGCCCCCCACCCCATTCTTTAACATCCTGTTCTTTTCCACAACTCTTCATTTGTAGTGCAGTCCCCCTGTGATGCCAAGGCATGTCAGAACGGTGGCCAGTGCCAGGTGGAGGGCAGGATTGCAGTGTGTGTGTGCCAGCCTGGGTACACAGGGGCAGCCTGTGAATCAGGTGAGCCTCCCACCCACCCATGGGGAGCGGGGCAGGGGGGAGGCCCCATTGGAGGGCAGCCATCTCACACCACTGCTGCACCCCAGATGTGGACGAGTGCAGCTCCAGCCCATGCCTGAATGGAGGCTCATGTGTGGATCTGGTGGGGAACTACAGCTGTGTGTGTGCAGAGCTCTTCGAGGGTCCTCGCTGTGAGACAGGTAACTCGTTGTGCGCCTGGATATGGCCCTGTCTCTGGGAACGAGGTGGGGTGCTGTCTTTCCGCCCCTGAGTGCCTTGAGGCAGGCAGACAGGAATCAAAGGTCATCATTCCCATCTTAGCTACACAGCTGATGCTGGTGTGGCGCTGAGCAAGTCCCTCCCCTCACTGGGCCTTGATCTCCCACCTGTAGAATGCAGAGATGGACTGCAAAACCCTGAGCCTTCATTCCAGCTCCGGTGGTCCTTGGCTTCTGATCATCCCTCCTTCCTACTTCAGGCCTTCCGCCATGCATACTGGACTTGATAGAATCGGCCGTGTTCTGCTTGGCTCTGTGGCATTCATGCTCTCTAGGACCAGGAGCTCTGGTAGCGTAGTGGTTACGAATCGGGCTGTGAACCACAAGGTCAGCAGTTCGAAACTACCAGCGGTTCCGGGGGAGAAAGATGAGGCATTCTGCTCCCGTAAAGATTTACAGCCTCGGAAACCCTGTGCAGGGTCGCTATGAGTCGGAACCGACTCCACGGCACTTAACAACAACAACAACAAGGACCAGGAAGGAACCCTGGTGTGGAGCTGTGGGTTAATGCCCTGGACTGCAAATTCCATTTGATCTGCAAGGTCAGTGGTTCAAGCTCACCAGCCACTCCTCAGAAAATCTATACAGAGTCGCCATGGGTTGGAACCGACTCGATGGTACTTAACAACGACAGCAACAGGACCAGAAAGGCCATCCCAGTCCCAACCTCTGGTGTAAAACAGGCTTCGGTAATGACTCTGCCCTGATCTCCAAGCTCTCCAGCCCTGACAGCAGCTATACATGCAGCAGGGATGGCCTCTTTCCAGGGAGACTCACTTTGAGTTAAAAATGTAAGAAGCTAGGTGACGATTGTGCCCCAGGTACCGGCCCTGTGTGTCTAGGAAGACTGAGACCCTGCGTACAGGGAAAAGCTAAGGCCTCACTACCTACGGGTTGCTTTAAACGCCTATGATGTGTTACAGTCACCTTGACCAGGTATGTGGATGTTGGTATTAAGTGCCCTTGAGTTGGTTTCGCCTCACAGCAATGCTGTCAAGGGCTTCTGAGGAATGGCTGGTGGATTTGAACCACTAACATTGTGGTTCAAACCAATCTTTCAGTTCAATGTTTTATCTTGCAGCACCACACCCGGACTCCAGGTGTGAGGACCCTTATTTAAATGACATTATATTTAACGAAACTCATATCAGAAGATAGATAAGTGATTTCAAAGGATTCCTGCAAAGTGGAAACGAATAATGAGGAACAACAGAACTGACATTTCTAACCCCCCCCGCCCCCCCAAAACAAAAAAAAAAAAGGTGCATGTACTGCTTTGAGTAGGTTGAGCTTCATGGCAACCCTGGGGTTTCCAGGACTGACATCTTTATGGGAACAGATATGCCGCAGGGCAGAGGGTAGGTTTGAACCACCAACTGAGTGCTTAACCACTGCCCCTCGTGCGCTCCTATTCTACCACGATAGGAGAGAAATAGAAGATATTTTTAAAATGTGAAACTTTAAGAGCTGAAATATATATAATATCTGAAATAAAAATACACTGGATGGTATTAACAGCAGGTTAAATATTGTAGAAGAAAAGATCAATAAACTTAAAGGTAGAAATAAAAATGATCTCATAGGCAGCACAGATAATAAAACCAAAGAAAATGCAGAGCGCTTCGATGCCCCCGGGGCAATAACACACAGTCTAATGCGTGTGTATTTCAAGCTCCAGGAATGCGAGGGGAAGGACAGAAAAAACATTTAAAGAAATAAGAGCTGCAGTTTTTTCCAAAATTGATGTAAACGAAAACCAACATATCTAACGAAAGCATTAAAACCACACAAAAGCACATTATAATCAAATTGCTGAAAACCAGTGACCAAGAGAAAAATGTGAAAGTGTCACAACGCATACAAGGAAACAGAGTTTGCGGCAGACTTCTCAGAAACAATGAAGTCAGAGAATAGTCAAATCACATCTTTAAAGTACTGGAATGAAAAACCATCAACCTAGAAACCTGTACCCAGCAAAATCATCCTTCAAATATGAAAGCCAGATAAAGACTTGTAAAGGTGAATAAAAGCTGAGAGGATTCATCACCAGCATACTTGTATTACCAAAACCAAACAAACAAACAAACAGAAAATGTTACAGGAAGCTCTTTGAGCAGAAGAAAAATGGTATCAGAGAGAAATCTGGATCTATACAAAGGTAGTAGAAATGGCAGATATCTGGGTAAATATAAAAGACATTTTCTAACTTTAAAAAAAAACAATTTTTAAATATCATTGGCTGCTTAAAGCAAAATATAAATACTTGTATTCTGGGGCAGAGGTCTGCAAACTCTTTTTGTAAAGGGCCAAAGAATAAATACTTTTGGCTTTGTGAGTCATATGATCTCTGTTGGAAACATTCAAGTCTGCCATAGTAGCCCCGAAGCAGCCTCAGACATACCTCAGTGAGTGGGCACAGTTGGTTCCAATAAAACTTTATTCTTAAAAAATAGGTAGCAGGGCATATTTGGCTTGTAGACCATAGTTTTCTCATTCCTGGTATGAAACACATTGTTGTTAAGTGCCATTGAGTCAGTTCTGACTCATAGCAACCGTGCATAGGGTTTCTGAGGAGCAACTGGTGTGTTTGAACCACCAACCTTGCAGTTAGAAGTCCAGTGCTTATCCTACAGCACCTCGCCAGGACTATGGCATGACAGGAAGAAAAAGAAGCCGAATGTTGTAAGGTTTTCACATCACATATGAGCTGGTACCATGCTATTTGAAGAGAGACTGTGCTCAGTTCAAGATAAACATTGTAAATTCTGCAACGACCACTAAAAGCATAAGCTAATCATAGAAGTAAAATCAAATCTTAAACAAACTCAATTAATCCAGAAGGAAAAAGTGGTACAAATAAAAACCTAATAATAAGATATTGTTCCAACTCACGGCAACCCTATGAACAACAGAAAGGCGCTCTGGTACCGTAGAGGTTACAAATCGGGCTGTGAACCTCAAGGTCGGCAGTTCGAAACTACAAGTTGTTCCACGGGAGAAAGACGATGCGTTCTGCTCCCGTAAAGATTTACAGCCTCGGAAACCCTGCACAGGGTCGCTATGAGTCGGAACCGACTCCACGGCACACAGCCACCACCACCATGAACACCAGAACACAACAGTGTCCAGTACTGTCCATCCTCACAGTTGTTTGGTGTCAGCCCATTGTTGCTGCCCCTGTGTCAGTCCATCTCTTCCGGGGTCTTCCTCTTTTTCACTGACCCTCTACTTTACCAAGCGTGACATCCTTCTCCAGAGACTGGTTCCTCCTGATAACGTGTCCAAAGTATGAGAGACAAAGTCTCCATCCTGGCTTCTGAGGAGCACTCTGGCTGCACTTTCAACACAGATGTGTTTGTTCTTTTGGCAGCCCATGGTACTTTCAAGATTCTTCACCAACACCACCATTCAGGTACATCAATTCCCCTCTGTCTTCCTTATTCACTGTTATTCATGTGCATAAGGGACCATTGAAAATACCCTGGCTTGGGTCAGGTGCACCTTAGTCCTCAAAGTGATAACTTGGCTCTGTAACACTTTAAAGAAGCCATTTGTAGCAGACCTGACCAAAGCAATATGCCATTTGATTTCTTGATTGGAGCTTCCGTGAACATTGATTGTAAATCCAAGTAAAACAAAGCCCCTGACAACACCAATATTTCCTCCATTTTTCGTTATGTAATTTATTGACCCAGTTGTGAGGAGCTTTATTTTCTTTACATTGAATTTTAATCCATAATGAAGGCTGTGGTCTTTGATCTTCATCAGCAATTGCTTCAAGTCCTCTTTACTTTCAGCAAACAAGGTTGTGGCGTCTCATAGCACAGGTTCTTGATGAATCTTCTTCAAATCCTGATGCACCATTGTTCTTCACAACATCTCAGAGTTCTTGCTCAGCACACAGATTGAATTAAGTATGGTGGAAGGATACAACTGTGATGCACGTCTTTCTTGATTTTAAACCACTAAATATTCCTTCTTTCTGTTTGAATAGCAAAATGTTAGATTGTAATTTAGTTACATTCATAATCGTATTACAATGCATGCAATTGAATAAACACTCCAACTAAAATGCAAAGATTGCTAAATTGAAATGCAAAGCAAAACCCAACTATATACCGTCTATAAGAAATCCACTTTAGCTATAAAGACACAAATCACCATAAATGGATAGAAGAGTTTCCAGTTCTGGGTAAGCTCTTCTACCCTGTCTCTCCCACTGAATGCAGCTATAAATCCCGAGGACTCCAAAAAGTAGCAGGTGGGTTGGGAGGAAGAACAAGATTGGAAGTACCACCAAGCCAGTGGTGAGTTTCTCATGATTCACCTCGGGCTTAATACAGCCCCCAAACTGGAAATGAGCATCAGTGGATGAAGAGCTTCAGGAGAAGCCACTAACTGGGCTTGAGGGGCAGCAGTAGAGGGGCCTTGGATGCCTAAACTCCAAGGGAGAGGAACCTTCCTCTTCAACTGGAGATGCTGTAGGTGAACAGAAGGGACAGCTGTATAGTTTTATTCTCTTTCTGCATCTTTAGACCGCTTGGCCTCAGATATGGGTACAGTCACAGGAAGTAAGCTGTGGCATGGGGGAGCAATTAAAGCCTCAGCTCTCTGGCCAGAGAACCAGAAGGGAGACGTAGAGAACTAAGATGTACTGGAGAGATAGATTGTGGAGAGGGCGTGTCCTGGGGCAGCATCCCATCAAGTTGTTTATAGCTCCAGCGTTCCCCCAAGATGGGCATGTGCAGTCTTATCCCAAACAGCATCTGGCAGACATGGAACCATGAATACAGGGTAGACCACCACCCAGGTCCTGGCTGGCTACTGCGGGGTGCACACTTGAGTCCAATCTGAAGAACAAGGCTTTGAAAAGGGAACTGACATTGAAACCTACAAAATGTGGGCTGGAATCTGTGTCCTAACCCAACCAGACTGCCTTCCTGTTAAACACAAACATCAGTATAGAATGAAAACCCCAAATCTCATAAGACATTGAGAATGTGTATGATTAGATTCATAAATACCCAGGTTACAAAGAACCAGGGAAATCTCAGTGCTCGAGGGAAAAGATCATCAAGATGTACCAATGCCAAGAAGGCAAAGGTACTGGACGTGTCTGAAAAAGACTGACTTCATTACCGTAAAATACTCCAACAGTGGAATACTCCAGAACACATGGAAAGATAGAAAGGCTTGGCAAAGAAACAGAAAAACAATACAAGAATAAATCTTTCAGATAATCACAGAAACTTACTGGAGGAACTCAGGAGCAGAATGGAGGTGACAGAGGGCCAGTGAACCTGAAGCTAGAGTCACAGAAGTAATCCAATATAACAACGGAGAGAAATAGCACAAGGAAGAATTAACAGAGCCTCAGAGATCTGAGAAGCAATATCAAAAGATCTCAATGTAAAGAAAACAAAAATCCTCACCACTGGACCAATAAACATTCTTATCAATGGAAAAAAGATTGAACTTGTCAAGGACTTCATTCTTCTTTGATCAACTATCAACACTCATGGAAGCAGCAGTCAAGAAATCAAATGAAGTGTTGCATTAGGCAAATCTGCTGCACAGGAAGTTTTTAAAGTGTTGAAGAGCAAAGATGTCAGCTTGAGGACTAAGGTGAACCTGACCCAAGACATGATATTTTCAATAACCTCATATGGATGTGAAAGCTGGACAGTGAATAAGGAAGACCATAGAAGAATTGATGCTTTTGAGTTATGGTGTTGGAGGAGAATACTGAAAGTGCCATGGACTGCCAAAAGAACCAACAGATATGTGTTGGAAGATGTGCAGCCAGAGTGCTCCTTGGAGGCCAAGATGGCCAAACTTTGTCTCTCATACTTCAGACATTTTGTCGGGAGGCACCAGTCACTGGAGAAGGATATCATGTTTGGTAAGGTGGAGGGTCAGAGAAAAAGAGGAAGACCCCCAATGAGATGGATTGACACAGTGACAGCATCAATGGACTCAAGCGTGGCAACAGTAGTGAGGTTGGCCCAGGATCGGGCAGTGTTTCATTCTGCTGTGCATAAGGTCGCTATGAGTCGGTACAGACTCAGTGACACCTAACAACAACAACAACATGGGCAGAAGATCCATACATAGATGAGGGTTTGGTGGAAGTTTGAAAAGGGGGTGAAGGTAATTCAATGGAGTAAATAAAGTCTTTTAATAAATGGTGTTAGAACAATAAGACATCCTCATGCAAAAATGGACACCAACCCAAACCTTACACACTATACAGACATTAACTCAACATGGGTCACAGACCTCGAGGTGGGGCCTGTAGGAAAGAAAAGTTAGAGAAAACTTTGTGACTATAAGCTAGACAAAGTGGTAAAAGCACCCAAGTCATGACCCCTACGAGGAAAACATTGATAAATTGGGATTCATCATAAATTCTGAAACTCCTTCAAACTTTAAAACTTAATTAAACTTTATCAAACTTTAAAATTCATCAAAATCTTTTTAATTCATCAAAATTAAAAACTTTTGCCAGTGAAAATCATGAAAAAAAGAAAGAGAAGACAAGCCACATGCCAGAAGAAAATGTTTCGAGAAGTCATTTTGTAAACAGTCTTGTATATAAAAGATAAATCACTCTCCAGTCTCAACAATAAGAAAACAAATCAGCTTACAAAATGGACAAAGGCTTGACCAGACCTTGGCAGAGAAGATATATGAGCAGGAGAGGAGCGCATCTGGGCAGAGTTATTTGCCGCTATTATTATCCACTGTTGTATCTGTTAAGTGCCAGTGACTCAATTGTGACTCTTGGTGTCCCTATATAGGTTTCCAAGGAGCAGCTGTTAGGATTGAATTACATACATTGTGCTTGGCAGTCCGGTGCGGATCCTACCGTGTCACACCACGACACCCTTCATTATCTAGTGTGGTTGTTGTTCAGTTCTGTCGAGTCGGTTCCAACTCATAGCAGTCCTATGCAGGGTTTCCAAGGATGCTGGCTTTGAACCATCAACCTTGTGCTTAGCAGTCCAGTGCTTACCCACTAGTGACTTAGCAGAATGACAGAGAAAACCCTGGCGCACTGGGACTCTCATACATTGTTCTTGCTGTTGTATGCTGTCAAGCTGGTTCCAACTCAAAGTGACACCGGATAGGGGTTCCGAGGCTATAAATCTTTATGCTGGCAGAAAGCCTCATCTTTCTCCTACGGAGCAGCTGATGGACTCAAACCGCCAACCTTGCGATGAGCCTTACCCCGTCATAAAAGAAGAGCTCCTTGCGGACAGGACACCTGCGTGAACATCTAGTTGCGTCGAGGGAAGAGAGCCACTCTCAAAAGTCCACCTAGTCCAGTTCCATGCTCGTGGGGTTCTTAAGGAGACCCGAGACGGATGAGGGGCTGGAGCAGAGGTTGCCAGGCATTCAGTGCTGGGGATGGTGACTCTGAAGAGATCGGAGGCAGGTTTGGGGGTGATGGAGCTGCTATGCACCATCCCTGTCCTCGGGCCCCACCCTGCCCATATTGCCTGGGCTGTAGGTGACCGCTGTCCACTGTCTTTCTTGCAGGAATCCACCCAGAGCCAGATGTCTGCCTCTCAGCCCCCTGCCAGAATGGTGGCACCTGTGTGGACGCTGACCAGGCTTATGTGTGCGAGTGTCCCGGGGGCTTCGTGGGCCTCAACTGCGGGGAGAGTGCGTGGGGGTCCGGGTGGGGGCAGGGGGCAGGCAGCAGACTCAGTGAGGGTCAGGAAGGCAGGTGCGTGCATGTGTGTGTGTGTGATTGTGTGTGCATGTGCCATGTAGTGAGTGTGTGTGTGTGTGGATGTGAGAGTGTAAATGTGTGTTTGTGTACATGAGTGTGATGTATGGTGTGGCTGTGTGTGTTTGTGTCTGGCTGTGATCTGTGTGTGGTGTGTGACTTGTGTGAGTGTGGACACAGGGCTCTAGGGGAGGTGGGCAGCAGCAGGGCGATGGGAGTTAGCCCATGAAAGCTCCCTCTGTGGCAGGACTCTCCGACGACTGTGAATGCCGAAATGGAGGCCGCTGCCTAGACCTGAACTCCACCCTCTGCCAGTGCCCCCCAGGCTTCTTCGGGCTCCTCTGCGAATTTGGTAGGCAGTCAGGGCTGGAGGAGGGGTCCACTTCCTGCCTGGTCCATTGGCATACTCGAAACTGAGGTACAAATGGTCAGGCACCCTGGTGGTAGCCGCTGAGGGAGTAAATGGAGCTTGGGCCTGGGTCCACACCACAGGTCTGGACCCTCGGCCGCTGTGCCGTGTGGGCCTCACCCCCACCCAAGGAGGGCAGAGCCACATGAGGGTCCCAGGGAGACCCTTGGAGTGAGAGGTGGGACTCCTTCCTTCTCTACAGAAGTCACGACCACACCCTGCAACATGAACACCCAGTGCCCCGACGGGGGCTACTGCATGGAGTACAGCGGGAGCTACCTCTGTGTCTGTCACACAGATTACAACACCAGCAGCCACTGTGAGTGGGGGGCGTGGGCGGCAAACCAGGGACTGGGAGATTCTGGGGGTCCTGGCTAGAGCTCTGAGGGCACGAACTTCTCCCAGCGTCCCTCCTGATAACTAGACACTCATGTCCCTGAGTCGGCTCACAGACTGCAAATGGGCTCCAGACCGACTCAGCTCTGTTCAGTGTGTCCGTGGGAAGTGCCATGGACAGTAAAAGACCGTGAGGGCTTCCAGAGTCCCTAGTGTAAGCTCTTCTAGTCACTGATCATGTTTAAAGCCCAATCCTGTGCCATGGAGTAGACTCCGTTCATAGTGACTCAGGATTCTCAGTGGCTGAATGTCCATAAGTAGATCCCACTCATGACACCCCCGTATGTGTCAGGGGGGAACTGTGCTCCACAGAGTTCTCAGTGGATGATTTTTCATAAGTAGATCCCACTCATGGTGCCCTGTGTGTGCCAGAGGATAACTGTGCCCCACAGGGTTCTCAGTGGATGATATTTCATAAGTAGATCCCACTCATGGTGCCCTGTGTGTGTCAGAGGAGGACTGTGCCCCACAGGGTTCTCAGTGGATGGTTTTTCATAAGTAGATCCCACTCATGGTGCCCCGTGTGTGTCAGAGTAGAACTGTGCCCACAGGGTTCTCAGTGGATGGGGTTTCATAAGTAGATCCCACTTATGGTACCCCGTATGTGTCAGAGGAGAACTGTGCCCACAGGGTTCTCAGTGGATGGTTTTTCATAAGTAGATCCCTCTCATGGTGCCCCGTGTGTGTCAGAGTAGAACTGTGCTCCACAGGGTTCTCAGTGGATGA
>NW_006408832.1:892360-897958 GCF_000296735.1 Chrysochloris asiatica
TTTCATAAGTAGATCCCACTCATGGTGCCCCGTGTGTGTCAGAGTAAAACGGTGCCCACAGGGTTCTCAGTGGATGATTTTTCATAAGTAGGTCCCACTCATGGTGCCACCGTGTGTGTCAGAGTAGAGCTTTCTCCACAGGGTTTTCAGTGGATGGTTTTTCATAAGTAGATCCCACTCATGGTGCCCCCGTGTGGTCAGAGGAGGACTACCCCCCACAGGGTTTTGACAGTATGTTGAGAGGGGTTTCTTCCAAGTTACCTCTGGGGGAGCTTGAACATCCACCTTTCAGTGATCTGTCTAGCACGTAAGTATTTGCTCCATTGGGAATAACTGTGAGCTAAGTGGCTCTGTAGAAAAAGCAAGGACTCCAAGTCACAAAGGCAGTGATTCAAGCCCACTCCACAGAAGAAAGATGAGACTTTCTTCTCACACAAAGATGTACAGCCTCAGAAATCCTATACTGGGTCGCTATGAGTCAGAACCAACTCCATGGCACTCTACAACAAAGACCATGATTTTGTATGTGGTGTATAACTAGTTATGTCATGGATACCACATACAGTGTGAGTAACTAACTTTGTGATGGACACCAACATCCATGCTCCTCATAGAATGTATACCTAGTTAAGCCATGAAATGCAAAAAGATAGTGATAGTTGAGAGGCAGAATCCTTACCCTCCGTGTTGAGTTGTTGTTGTTGTAAGGTGTCATAGAGTGGGTTCTGACTTATGGCGACCATATGGTGAGAACCCCGAAACTACCAGCCCATCACCGTGCACCATCCTCACCATTGGTGCTCCATTTGAGCCCATTGGTGCTACCACCGAGTCAACCCGTATTGTTGAGGGTCTTCGTCTTTTTCACCAGCCCTCCTCTTTACCAAGCCCGACTGTCCCCCCTGATAACTTTCCTTCAAAAGAACCCAGTTCAGTTCCTAGCCAGTGTCCCTTAAGTGCAGCCACTGCCTGTCTGTCAGCGGAGGCTTATGTGTTGCTATGATGGTGAACAGATGCCATCAAAGCTTCCCGGCAGTCAAAACTGTGTGGAGCACAATGGTCCATTCCTGCTGTGGAAGGCATCAGCAGGAACCAAAGGCCATTGAAAACAAACACCAATTAAGCATATGCAATGTGTCCATGATCCATCTTGGTTACCTATGCTGTGTGCACTTAGAAACAATTCCAGGTGATGGCGGCATGGTGACAGGAGGGAGGGTGGGGTCAGTCCTGTGGAATTGAGGACCAGTGCGATCCTGGTCTGAGGAAGGAGCAAGCCCCGCGGTGTAGTGAAATGCCCTTGCTTTCAGAAAGGATAGCAGGTACACTGGCGGGTCTGATGCCCACCAAAGTCTGAAGCTCACTGGGGATGCAGCACGTGCTCCAGGACCGCTCTCTGCTCACCCCACCCCCAGCTTTGCCGTCGCCCTGTGACTCGGACCCCTGCTTCAACGGAGGTTCCTGTGACGCCCACGACGACTCTTACACGTGCGAGTGCCCACGTGGCTTTCACGGCAAGCACTGTGAGAAAGGTACGACTGAGCACCCGGCCGCTGCTTCAGCACCCTGGAGAGCAGCGCCGGAACCAGGGCTCCAGGTTTCCAACCGCTGCCTTCTGGGTCCTCTGCCCGGTGCCCTTGCATCTGTTTGTCTTACGGCCGGAACCTCCCCTTTAACTATAAGGTGGAGGCCCCTTCCTGGAGCAGGTGGCCCCGGCCTCCCCTTCCGTTTTCTTGGTATTTTTCCAACTCGATTTCTGAATCATTATATTACATTCCTTGTTTCATTCGGGGGTCCTCACCCCGTAAGGGCCCACCTGGCAAGGGCTCTCAGGTGACCCCAGTGGGGTGTGGTGGGCTCTGCTGGGTGGCAGCCAGCTTGGCTTACCGCCCCTCCCTTTGCCCCACTCCCACAGTCAGACCCCGCCTGTGCAGCTCTGGGCCCTGCCGGAATGGAGGCACCTGCAAGGAGGTGGGCAGCGAGTACCACTGCAGCTGCCCCTACCGCTTCACCGGGCGGCACTGCGAGATCGGTGCGTCCACACGGGATGGGGGCGGCCCCCAGACTGGCCTGGACGGAGTGGGGTTCCCGAGATACAGACCCCTGGCGGCTTCCCTGGGGGTCGTCGGGGTCTGCGGGGCGGCCGTGACCCGCGCGCTCCGCCCCAGGGAAGCCGGACTCGTGCGCCTCAGGCCCCTGTCATAACGGCGGTACCTGCTTCCATTACATCGGCAAATACAAGTGTGACTGTCCGCCGGGCTTCTCCGGGCGCCACTGCGAGACTGGTGAGGGCGCGCGGGCTGGACGGTCTGGAGGGAGCAGGGTGGGGGCGACACCTGGCTGGGCACGTGACCCTCCACGTCCCTGCAGCCCCTTCCCCCTGCTTTCGGAGCCCGTGTTTGAACGGGGCCACCTGCGAGGACTTGGGCACAGATTTCTCCTGTCGCTGCCGCGCAGGCTTCACTGGACGCTGGTGCCAAGCAGGTGAGCTCGGACGCCCGCCGGCCACAGTCTCCACCCACCGGGTGCTGGCTGCTACATCTCTGCCGCGGGGGCGGGGCCGGTCAGAGAGAAAAGAAGGAGGAGCCTGGACAGTCAGTGCCCATCTGAGTGCCCCTCCCCCCAGGGCTGGCCGGTGGGGAGCGCACAGCAGGACGGGCGGGGGAATCTATCAGGGCACCTCCACCCGCATAACTCCGAAGGCAGGACGGGGAGTGGGGGGTCGCAGGCAGGCGCCCCAAGTGTACTTCAGTCACACCTGGTGGAGGCAGTGAATATGAGTGGAAATTAGCAGGAGGTCTGGACCAAGCTTCCTCAGTGACTCAGGGCTAAGGGTGGGGCTCTCAACCCCCCAACCAGCCTTGCAGAGGAGCATGGCCCTAGTTCCAACCCAGCCCTGTCCCCTTCCCCCCCTGTGCTGTCCTCATGTTGATTCTATGATGACAGTGGTCACTAAGGGCTTCCCTGCCTCCGCAACCAAGGGTGGGGGGCATTCACGCTGTACACAGGCAACTGAGGCCAAGGTGGCCCCAGGGCAGAATTTGATCAGGGTACCTACAAACCAAAAGGAGCTCTGGTAAATAGAGTCGTGGTTACTAATTGGGTTGCTAACCTCAAGGTCAGGTCGGCAGTTTGAAACTACCAGCAGTTCCACAGGAGAAAGACAAGGCTTTCTGCTCCCGTAAAGATTTACAGCCTCAGAAACCCTGTACAGGGTCACTATGAGTCGGAACCGACTCCACGGCACATAACAACGACAACAACAACAAACCAAAAAAAAAAGCAGGTGTAGCGGTAACCGACTCGAGGGCCCGTAACAACAACACTCTCTTAAAGGTGAGCACGGGACTGCCAAGCACAAGGTCGGCAGTTTGAGCCCACCCACCACTACATGGGAGAAAAAGGATTCTTTCTGCTCCTCCCACAAAAATTTACAACCTCAGAAACCCTATACAGGCTCACTCAACTCAACAGCCCTCAACAACACAGGTCACTCCTGGTGATAATGGATCCAGGTCACCAGAAAAATACAACCATTGTGTGTCCACCTGTGGAATACAAGAGGCCGAATTGTTATTGTTAAGTGCTGTCGCGTTGATTCTGATTCTTAGCCACTCATATGGTTTCCAAGGAGCAGCTGGTGGGTTTGAACCACCGAGCTTATGGTTACTAATCCAGTGAGACAGCGCCGCGCCAGGAGTAACACAAAGCAAAAATTAACAGACTGCAGGAAGAAATGAACAAATCCATTGTAATAGTGAATTTTTAAAAACTACCTCTATCAATTAATGGTAGGTTAAATAGCCCCTCCAAATCCACAGATTGATGATTTGAACAACATAGTGAACATCTGGAGCTAATGTATACAAACCAAATCCACTGCTGTTGATTTGAAACACGTAGAATTCTGCACCTGGCACTTAGTGACCGGCATGCGTTTCAAGCTCACTGAATTAATTTACAAACACTAATACTACATGTGCCCATAAAGAAGGTGCCCATAATGGGCAAATGTAAAGGATTAAGAATGAGGCAATTATTATTCTCTGAACAAAAGCAATTTAGTTATTAATAAAATAAAAACTCAGGTCTCCATAGCTGGATTTATTCAAGTTGTCTTTAAATAACCATGGGTGAAAAAAAAAAGAAATCATGATAGCATAAAACATTTTGAATAAATAATATTAAGCACTTTTTATATAAAAATGTGTGTGGTATAGGAAAAGCAGGGTTTCAAGAGACATGTGTAGCTTTAAATACTCAATTTGGAAAAAAGAAAAGTTCCAAATTAATGAGCCAAATTCCTGACTCCAGAAATTAATATAGAAAAAAAGTAGAACACATGACAAGAAAGATAAAAGCTGTAATGCACAAAATCGAAATCAAAGGTACAAACAAAAGAGCAACAAGTCTATAATTATTTGAAACGCATAATACAGTGGAAAAGCCTCATTAAGACTGTTCAAAACAGCAAAGAGCAAAAATAAAAATATAAAGGAAACATAACTACAGGTATGTTGTTGTGCAGTGCCCTCAAGTCGGTTCCGACCCACAGTGACCTTGTATAGGGTTTCTGACGAGCAGCTGGTGAGCTTGAACTGCGGACCTTGCCATTCAAGCAGCATTATAGCCTGGCGCGTTAACCCACAGCGCCACACCAGGACTCCTAACTACAAGTAGAGCAGAGATTTAAAAGATAAAGGAATACGGCCAACAGCTCTATATAAATAAATTTAAAACCTTAGGTGAAATGGACGTACTACTCATAAAACAATGTAACTGATCAAAGTGGTTCAAGGAAAAGTAGAAAGCTTACATATTCCTGTGAACTATTTAAAGAAATAGAAGCAGTCATTAAAACATTTTCTCACAAAGACCAGGCCAGAGGATTTTACAGATAAATCCCACCAAATTACCAGAACTCGCAGAGAGGAGACAATAACGAATATGTGCCAACCTACTCTCAGGAATTCGGTATTGCCTTTATATCGAAACTGGATCTCAACAGTTGGGAAAAGGAAAGTTACAGACAATACACTTGAACATGTGTACAAAAATCCTAAGCAGGATATTAAGTCATATAGCCTGCTGTTGTTAAGTGCGTGAAATCGTTACAAACCTGCATAGGGTTTCTGAGGAGCAGCTGGTGGATTTGAACCACCAACCTTGCAGTCCAGTGCTTGTCCTACCATGCCACACCGGAACTCCAACTTAACCTGACACTCTAGTAAAGTGATGTTCACATGTATCGTGTTCACATGTAAGGACGACAGCAACTGTGAGGACCGTGCAGTGCAAGGCTAGGCAGTGGTTCATTCATAGGGTCTCTATGAGTCACAGCGGCCCCTGAAAATGACACCACCATGTTAGGGTAGCATGTATAGTGTAATGCTAGAAGATCTATTACATTAATCAATTAAAGGGGACAAAAATCCTATCAGACTCTCAATAAATGCCTGCTATGCATCCTCGCCAGATGGAACACATAGAAATCAAATAGACTATATCTGTGGAAAGAGAAGATGGAAAAGCTCCATATCATCAGTGAAGACAAGGCCAGGGGCAGACTGTGGAACAGACCATCAATTACTGATGTGC
>NW_006408832.1:900030-926817 GCF_000296735.1 Chrysochloris asiatica
ATTCAAGAAATAAAGTCTTCCCAAACAAGAGGTAGACAGCATTTTCTTCTCTGGATAAAAGTACTTTGACACACATACATCTAACACAATGCGGTGTCAAATAAAACAGGATTTACCAAGGGGCCTTACTGCAGAGAAATAGAAGAGCCCCCATAAGTCCATGTTCATCATCCCACCTACAGGTGGGTCTAAGCCAGCCAGAGCAGGACTGGGTGGGCATGTGAAACCCTCCTCCCAGCAGGGAAAGGAGTCAGCCCGTAACATACTCTCTGTATTGATAAAGGTTTCAGTGTACTCAGGAGCTTAGGTAGTATAGTGGTTACGAGTTGGGCTGCTAACCTCAAGACCAACAGTTTGAAACTACCAGCCGTTCCATGGGAGAAAGATAAGGCTTTCTGCTCCTGTAACGATTTACAGCCTTAGAAACAGGGTGGCTAGGGGTCAGAAACGACTCTACAGCACTTAATAACAACAGAGTAGGAACTGACTCCATGGCACACAACCACAGGTTACTTAGAGGCCTGATGTAGCGCTCCACTGCACTGTCCGGCTGAACCGCGAGGTCAGTGGTTCAAATCCACCATCCACTCCTTGGAAACCCTATACAGGGTCACTGTGAGTGGAAACGACTCAGGGACACTTAGCAACCACAGATTACTTGTACTGACTCCTGTGGCTCTGTTGAACTGTCTGCTTAAAACAAATTTGCGTCCATTGGAACCTGGCTTTGAACCACCATCCCTGATAACGGAAGTCTTGCTTTCCTCCCGGTTTCCGCCCCCCCGCGCGCAGAAATCGATGAGTGCCGTTCTCAGCCTTGCCTGCACGGAGGCTCCTGTCAGGACCGAGTCTCGGGCTACGTTTGTCTGTGCAGCGCGGGGTACAAAGGCGCGCGCTGTGAGCAGGGTGAGTCCTAGCCATTGCTGGCCCAGCCATGTCTCCCTTAGCCCAGTCTATCTGGGGACGGCAGGCTGAGCGCTGGGGGAGAGAGGGGAGCCTTACCGCCCCACCCCCGACCCCTACCCATGCTGGCTGGGCCCTCAGGGTTTCCTAGGGCTCTCAGCCGTGTGAGCAGATCCAAACCCAGGTGGTCAGGCAGGGTGAGGAGGCGGCCTGGGCTGGAAGGGCAGTATGGAAGCAATGTGGATACGTGGGCAGCTTTGTGTCCCTCCGCAGAGACTGACGAGTGTGCGGCAGGACCCTGTCAGAACGGGGGCTCCTGCCAGGACCTTCCGGGGGCCTTCCTCTGCCAGTGCCCCGAGGGCTTCGTCGGGGTCCACTGTGAAACAGGTAAGAGCTCCCTTGGGTGGGTCCCCTTCTCATACCCTGGGACACCCACAAGGGGCCTCAGAGGGGAGGGCGTGTACCGCGCCCCTGCTGGTCCACCTGGGCGCTGGCAGCGGCTGGGGAGGGAGGCTCCGCGGCGGGTCCTGTCCCGCCACAGCCCCAGAGCATCCCCTAGGGGCGCCCCCGCCCTGCCCTCCCAGCCTGTTTCTCGCCTCCCCCCCCTTCTTCCCGCTCTCCTCTCCTCCCTCCCCCAGACCCCCTGCGGCCCCCGCCCCGGCGAGGCGCTGACTCCGCGGCTCTCTGCGTGTTCTCCAGAGGTGGACGCCTGCGACTCCAGCCCCTGCCGACACGGAGGCGTCTGCAAGAACGATGGCGGGGCCTACCTGTGCGTCTGCCCCGAGGGCTTCTTCGGCTACCACTGTGAGACAGGTAGGGGCCATCTGGTCCCCTCTTAGTCCTCGGAGTGCCCTCCAGCACCACCTCCCCGCGCCCCAGGGTTGACGGGAACGGGCAGAGTGGGAGCTGCGCTTGGTTGACCCCCCAGAGCTGCGCGGCTCAGGCCTGCAGTGGGCTCGGTGGGCTCAGCCTCACAAAATGAGAGGACGCGTAGCTGAGTCGTGGGACATGGTCACAGATACCCCCAATCCAAGGGCAAAAAGCCAACTAGTCCAGTGCTACCTAAGACAATGCAGTCAGAGCTACGACAGTTTGTCCCTCCGGGGACACAGGGCGCAGGGCTAACCCCGGACCAGGAAGCCGAGTCCCCACCTCACTGAGCGCTAGTGGCCCATGCGGAGGGCTAGGTACCCGCTTGTAGTTGTTAGCAAGGGGCGACAGTAGAAACAAGGGGAAACCGAGTCTGGACACTGGCCTCCGCTAATCCTGGCGCTCAAAGGCAGGCCTCACCCAGCCCACCCACCCCCCACCCCTGTCTCCTGTGTGCTCACTCACCCCAACCACCCATCTGCCAGGACACCGAAGCAGCCACCGCACCCCTGGGGAAGGGCAAGCTGCGTCCCCACCCCCACAGCCAAGTGTTAGTCAGTGCCACCCCCCCCCACCCCCAGACCCACAGAGCAGAACCGACCCAGCGCCCGCCCACTGCGGATCCTGCGGGGTGGGGGCGCCTGGCGAGATGTCGCCAGCACTCACGCTGCTCTCCCCCTGTCCCCCGCAGTGAGTGACCCCTGCTTCTCCAACCCCTGCGGGGGCCGTGGCTACTGCCTGGCCAGCAACGGGTCCCACAGCTGTACCTGCAAAGTGGGCTACACGGGCAAGAACTGCGCCAAAGGTGAGGCATGGTGGCTCCGGTAGGGAAGCCCCCCCTCCGCCGCACTGTATAGCTGACAACACACACGGGCTCCTCCCCCAGGAGCAGGGACGTGCGGGTGTGGGGGGAGGGGGGGCAAGGTGAGCACCGCATGCAGCCCAGGTGACTCCCCCCTCAGGACCAAAGATCTATGAACGGCCACCAGCGGGCGGTGAGAGGGCCCTGAGCTCAGGCCCAGCCTCGGCGGGGTCGGGGGGCCTGGCTTCCAGCGCCCCTGACCACGCCCCCCTGTGTTCGGCTGGAAGAGCTGCTCCCGCCCACGGGCCTCCAGGTGGAGCGGGTTGAGGAGAGCGGGCTGTCCATCTCCTGGCTTCCGCCCGAGGGCCCTGCGGCCCGGCGGCTGCTGGACGGCTATGCGGTCACCTACACCTCGGCTGATGGTGCCTTCCGCCGCACGGACTTCGTGGACCGTGGCCGCTCAGCCCACCAGCTGCGGGCCCTGTCGGCCGGCCGGGCCTATAGCATCTCGGTGTTCTCTGTCAAGCGCAATGCCAACAACAATGACATCAGCCGACCTGTGGCGCTGCTGGTCCGCACGCGTGAGTCCACCGGCCTCGCAGCCTGACACCCGAGGAAGAAGTGGCCATCTGTCCACCGGGGATCTGCATGGGGTGTGCGGTGCGGGGACAGGAGGAGACAAGAGGGAGGGGAGGAGGAAGACGAGGTTCCCTCACACACCCCACCCCAAGAGCCTGGATTGAAGTCTGCCCTCCACCTCAGAGGAGCCTGGGGGTGTGGGGACCCACCTCACAGTGCTTCCCCCCCGCCTGGAACATCACCCTACTATGAATAAGTCAGTTAGCCAGGGCAGAAGACGGACCCGGGACCCCTAGAGTGTTACAGTCACATGGCGAGGGGCAGAGTCCCCTCTCTTGAGGAGCAGGGGTGCTGGCATCGGCTGAGCAGCCCCGTGTCCCCCAGGACCCCGCCCTGTCGAGGGCTTGGAGGTAACTAATCTGACGGCCAGTACCATCTCAGTGCGCTGGGCTCTGCACCAGATCCGCCACGCCCCGGTCAGTAAAGTCCGCGTGTCCATCCGCCATCCGGAGCCCGGTGGAGAGGAGTCCACTGACTTGGACAGGAGCGTGGACAGGTTCACGTTTGGGTAAGAGGCAGTCGTGGGCCAGAGGGTCATCTCTGGCTGCCCCCAGTCCCCCTTGAGAAACAAGTTGGTGGAGCAGACCACGGGTGCCTAAAGGGTGGGCAGTCAGATGCCTGTGTGGGTAGAAGAAACGTCTAGAGGTTTTCAAACTTGAGTATTGTCAGAGCGTTTCAATGGGAAAAATACTTAGGAAGCCCCGCCCACTGCCTCCGATAGCTCAGACTCAGAGCCACCGAATAAGACCGAGTAGAGCTGCCCCCTAGGGTGTCTTTATGGAAGTACATCTCCCCGTCTTTCTCCCAACCTTTCACTTAGCAGCCACGTGGCACCAGGGCTCCTAGGAACACCTGTTGTTGTTGTTGTTGTTGTTAAGTGCCACGTAAGGATTTCTGAGGCTGTAAATCTTTTCTGAAGCAAAAAGCCTCATCTTTCTCCTGCAGATCAGCTGGTGGGCTCAAACCACCAACCTTTTGGGTCACAGTCCAGTGTTTACCCTACAAAGCCACGGCATTCCCTGGAAGCCCTTGTTGTTGTTGTTAAGTGCCTTAGAGTCGGTTCCGACCCATAGCGACTCTGTACAGGGTTTCGGAGGCTGTAAATCTTTAAATCTTTACGGGAGCAGAAAGCCTCATCTTTCTCCCGCGGAGTGGCTGGTAGGTTTTGTTTTTCTTGAATGTTTTATTGTGAATTATGTGACAGTTTACATGGGAGAACATTAGTTTTACATTCATTCTATCGTATGTCATCTTATTGCCATGGTTACAATCCCCTTCATGCATCATCAACCCACCAAAGGGTATACCCTGCAATCCTTCCCCTGTACCCCCCAGGTCTTCAGCACACAGTCACTCTCCCTCTCTGGGTCTAAAGTCCCCAGTTGCTCCATCGCTCCACGTCATCATCTCTGGCTCCATTTCAGGCATCACTGCTTCTCTGGGTAGGGTCCCGCTCGCTGCTCTTCTCCCTTGATCGTCCTAGGGACCTCTGCTCCTAGATTGAAAAGTTAATCACTCCCCTCCTTGCTATAAAACTTCTGCCTTTACATTTCCAACCCTCACAATCAGTCCTGATAACAATTATTCACTATTGTATCACAAGAGACCCGTCTGTATTTCATTGCATCAGCGCCGCCTAGTCAGATTGAATGCTACTCACTGGAGATTCTACCTTCCTCCAGGCCCTCTGGATCTAGGTTCCCTCTTGAAAGCTTGTAAGCCAGTCACTTCTTGCCTTTGTAGCTCCGCCCCCCATTTTGGGTAGCCAATGTCCAAGTTGCCCATCCCTGTCTACTCTGTGTGTGGAGGGGGTGGGAATGATTCTTGCTGTAAGGACTTGTTCCCTCTTTTGAGCTACTGCTTCCATAGGTGTAGGTCAAGTTCATCAAATTGTATGAGAATACTTTTTTTTTTTCCTCTTGTTTTTACTTCGGGTTGAGTTCTGATCATCCAGTCACTGAAGCCAGGATAAGTAGGTATTATCTGCAAGTGTGGGTGTTCTTATGCATATGCCCTCTCTTCTTATCAGCTGGACGCTTCACTCTCTGCTCTAGTCCTCTGTGGCTATGTCACTGACTCTGGGCCCAAGAGTCTCCAGGTCTTGCCACACTGCTGGCCAACAAGGTCTTCACCCGGGTTTGCAGAAGTCTATTGAACATTCGACTGGTAGTTTCGAACTGCTGGCCTTAAGGTTCGCAGCCCGATTCATAACAACTACGCTACCAGAGCGCCTTTGGGTTACCTAAAATTTAGTTCTTTGTTAATAAAACGTGTCCACACTTTAAGTCTGGTATACAAACCACAGTGGCTTTGTACAAGAAGCACTGGACTGCTAATTACAAGGCTCTGCTGCTGGAACCTTCCAGCCACTCTGTGGTGAAAGATGAGGCTTTCAGCTCTCACAAAGGTTTTTAAAGCCTCGGAAACCCTATACAGGGGGGCTATGAGTCAGAACCCAGGCGATAGTACTTAACATCAAATGCTGAATCGTTAAAAATTAAACACAAGCTGGATCCCCACATAAGTGCCTGTTAAACCAGCAGGGTTAGTGGCTCTAAGGAGAAGCAGGGTTCAATCTGAAAACCCCAGTAGTCCCTGGAGCTCCTGTCTCAGACTGACCCCTATGGTCAGTTATCAAATGGGCCCTTCAGAGACGTGGGAGTATGTGTGGAGGATGGCTGGATGGGAGGCTCGAGGTTAGGGACATGCAGGGCCATTGAGCTCTGGGGTCTGCAGAGAGGCACACAGTCCCGGTTAAGAACATTGCCACACAAGTTCAGACCTGCTCACCTGAAATATCTCAGTGGGGCCAACACAGTAGCCCTGGTCATGGCCCCCGGGGAGCAGGGAGTCCAACGGGGCTACAGGTGGCTCAGAGGGTGGCTCAGAGGTGACCAAGGGGTCCCAGGTGTGCCTGTACTCTGCCCGAGCCCTGCTCTTTTCTGCAGACTCACCGGACCACTGTGCACTCCAGTGGGGCTGTGGGCTGTGGGCTGTGTTAGACCAGGCTGCCTTCCTGTGAAGGTTACCTTGACTACTCCTTCCAAACAACTTGAGATGGCTTCGATTTAAAACACAGATAGACCCCACAGTGGGCACTGGGTGGCCTCCAGTGGACACACACTCCTCAAGACAGCCCATGCAGGACACAAAGACCCCGAGACATTCTGTGCTCTCCTCGCCCCCTCCATGCAGGACCCTGCTGCCAGGAAGGAGGTACACTGTGCAGGCAGTTACGCTTAGCGGGATCGGGCCGGGGGAGCACCCCACTGAGAGTGTGGCCACTGCCCCGCTGCACGTGTGGACCCGTAAGTAGAATGGCGTGGTCTCTGGGCCATGTGGGACCTTCTGCACTTTCAGGATCCCTCAGTCCTCCTCCGTGTGCTGCCCTTGGCTCAGCACATCTCTGGGAGCCCCTCCACTCTTGCGACAGTTGGTGGCGGCCATCCAGGGCCGTCTGCTGGTGGTGACATGGGCCAGCACCCTGCTAGCAGCTCCTCCACGATGCCCTCTAGTGGTAACTACTGAGAACCACAGGAGCCTGGGTGGACCTGGACAGCCCCTGGCCCATTCTGACTGGGCCCCATAGGCTCAGTGGAGGAGGAATAGCCCCCTAGTCTGCCCTTCCCAACCCACTCCTAGTGGGTGGGGCGATGGTGGGCTGCCCGTGCATGGGGAAGGGTACAAGAAGGTACAAGATGTGAGGTTGGAGCAAGGTCTCAGACCCTGCCCACTGGGAGAGGCGTAAGGCAGGCTCAGGGACAGGGAGTCAGCCCAGCTCAAGTCTTACCCAGATCCTGAAGCACGGGGACCCCCAATCTGTGCTCAGAGCAGCAAGAGCCTCAGTGGGTGCTTTAGACCAGGCTCCACCCTACCACCCACCAAAGCCCTTCAAGGTAGCCTCTTGGCGGCTGACTCCCTGCCTAACTCCACACTACCCTACTGAGAAGGGAATTGGGCTTCTTGTGGGCTGTGCCCCACAGCCTCTCGCACCTTCTGCCTGTGCCTTGTCCAGGGCCCTCGCCTCCTGCAAACCTAACAGCCGCCCGGGTCACAGCTACCTCCGCCCATGTGGTCTGGGACGCCCCCTCACCGGGTGCAGCACTGGAGGCTTATGTCATCAATGTGACCACCAGCCAGAGCACCAAGAGCCGCTACGTCCCCAACGGGAAGCTGGTGTCCTACACGGTCCGCGACCTCATGCCTGGGGGGAGATACCAGCTCTCCGTGACAGCCGTACAGAATACAGACCAGGGCCAGGTGCACAGCGAGCCTGCCCACCTGTACATCATCACCTGTACGTGGGCACCTGCACTGCCAAGGACACTGGGGCAGGGTCTGGGGGCGGGAACCCTGAAAGGGGACTCCACTGCCCCTATACCACCCCACAAGGGAACCCAGTCCTGGCTCTGAGAGCTGTTAGATCCGCTCCCCCAGGACAGCGTCCAGGTGGGGAAATGGGGGCAACCATAGTGGGGCCACAAGCACCAGGAGTGTGTGCTGGGGCCAGGACTGGTCCACATACCCCACCCTGACAGCAGATAGAGGGCTAGGACCCGCGCCAGACTCTGCCCACCAGCGTCCACACCAAGGCCAATGGCCCTTACAGGACTGCAACAGGGGTTCCCTTGAAGCATCAGCCAGAGGCCCTCCCCTGCACGCCCACCCCCTGCACGCCCACCCCCTGCACACCCACCCCCTACACTTCTTGTTCACTTAAGGTTGCAGCTGCTAAGCAGGTCAGAGGGAAACCCAGGACAGTAATGATCAGCCCTTCTCCTCTCTCCACCCACAGCCCAGAGGGAGAGTACTGACCGGCGCTGGCACCAGGGTGGGCACCCCCGGGTGCTCAGAAATAGACCCCCTCCAGCACGCCTGCCAGAGCTGCGTCTGCTCAACGGCCGAGATGCCCCGGAAACATCCACCCAGCCACCCAGGTACAGACGAGCTGCCTGCCCTTCTGTCGGGCTGCTAGAGTGGTGTCCACTGCTCCAAGGTGGCTGCTGGCAGCTGGGCAGGAAGCTCAGGCCTCAGTCGCCCCCCCTCCCAGCAGGTACTCTGAGCTGGTAGACGGCAGAGGACGGGTGAGTGCCAGATTCAACAGCCTGCCCAGCAAGTCGGTCACCCTGAGAGCACGTGAGTGTCCCCCAGCTGCCCACCAGCTCACCCCCATGGGGACAGCACAGGCAGTGGAGGGTGGGGTGGCAGTGGGGGGAGGGGGGCAGTAGGTGCAGCTAGCTACCAGGAGTCTGACAAGGAAGCACGGGCTTTTTTATATAGGAGCCTGTTCTTAACTGGCATGCGTGCTGGGGAGACAAGACAAAACACTAGACAGAGCTGCTGACCCCACTTAGCTGTCTAGTATCCGTGGGCACGGGGCTCTGGAAGCCTGGGAGTGCAGACCCATCCTGGGCGGTGGTCTCAGAACCATCCCAGTAGCGGGAAGGAAGGGCCCAGGGTGGGCCATAATGGTCAGAGCAAAGAAGGTGCTCAGGAGCCACCCTGTGACCCCTGGAGGCCTGGTCATTCCTAGAACCCACGGCCCCGGCCCCAGCGCAGCTCAAGACCCCAGTGGAGGCCCCCAAGCCCACCAACCTGGCCCTGCATCTGGACGAGCATAGTGACAAGGAGAACGAGGGTAAGTCTGGGTGGACTGAATTCAGGAGGACCAGCGAAGCAGGCACCCCTCCCAGCGACCTCAGCTAGTGGTCATCAGTGATAGCTGCTGACACCAGCTGGCCCCTGTCATGCTGACACACTGACCAGTGGTCAATCCCATGCCATCGAGTGCCTTCTGGGTGGTGGAGGACACACTCTGAGGCATGCCTGCAGCATGCCTGGGCCTGAATCTTAGCCAAGTCTTATACTAGTGACCACCTCACAGGAAATAGGGAAGAAACAGCGGGCCACAAGTGAGCAGAGCCCAGTCAGGAGGTACACACTACAGGACCCCTGACCGAGTGTCCTCAGTCAAAGATACACAAGAGCATGTGTGGTCCTGTGTGGATCCAAATTATATCAATTGTTGTGTTGAATGCTGTCGAGTCGTTCCAGCTCATAGCATTTCTGATGGGTTTGAACCACTGACCTTGTGGTTCACAGTCCAGCGCTGATCCTACAGAGCCACACCAGGGACAGCGGAACATGGACTTCTACTCACTGCCATCTACCTGGTCCCCACTCACAGGCAGTAAGACAGTGTAGAACCGCTTCCATGGGGTTTCCCAGGCTGTAAAGCTCTAGGAGCGATGGGAGGGTTTGAACCACTGACCTTTCGGTTGGCAGCCCAATTATTAAGCCACTGTGTCACCAAAGCCCCTGTAGTCAAAAGCCAACCCCCCTGCCACTGAGTCAATGCCAACTCACAGTGACCCTGAAGGAAAGCAAAGCTGCCCCCAGAGCACAAGTGTTTATTGGAGCGGACAGCCTCGTCTGTCTCCTGACAAGCGGCTGCTAGGTTTGAACCACCATCCTTTAGGTTAGCAGTCCAGTAGTCCAGTACTTCACCCACAGCACCACCAGGGCTCTGCCTATGGTATTAGGGAGCTACTCTAATTGTGTGTGGTAGCTGTGAGGTTCAGGGAGGAGGCCGTAAGTCCACCTTTCAAACACCTGCCAACCTACCACCGATGGAATGGTGTCTGAGGTTCTTTGAGGTTCTCAGTGAGAGACAGAAGGCTGGAGGCTCCGTTCCTGTGGATTTATACGTTTTCATAAAAAGTGCTTTCAGGTCTACATTTGCCAAGAGCACATCAGGACACCTTGGAGGACAGGTGTCAGGACAGTGAGGGGACAAGGGTTAGGACAGACAGGAAGCAGGGCTCCACTCCCCGCGGCTGGCCCCGCAGACCTGCAGGGAAGCCGCTGGGGTCGCTCCTCTCTCAGGAAAGTTTAAGAATTCAAATGCAGCTCTTAGTGACGACACCCCAGAAGAGGACAGGCCACCCCCCAGCTCTGCCACTGGACACAGGACAGCAACCCGGGAGGCGGCTGCCTAGGGCCTGGGGGGCAGGGTGGCGCTGGGACAGACACTGAAGGAGAGGGCAGGTGTCCATGCAGGACCATGTGTGTGTATGTGTGTGTGTGTGTGTGGCTTTCTGTGCGTGTGGCTGTCTGTGTGTGTCTCTGTGTGTCTCTGTGTTTGTTTGTGTGTCGACGGCATCCCGAATGGAGGCTGGGAGTGGGGGATGGGGTGGGGAGAGGGCTGGAATCTTCCTGAAGGTGTATTATGGAGTCTCCTCTTCTTCCATCCACTCCCCTTCTCTCCCCCTTCCCATGATGGGCACCGTGGAGCAATGAAGAAAGCTAGCATAGCTGCTCCCTTGGGTCATGGGAGCCTCCTGGGTGCCCGGCTCAGTTTGGACCTCATCAGTCAGCTCCCCCAGGCCCCACTGACCCCTGTGGCTCTGTTCCAGAAAGCTCGAGAAGCTGTTCAGAAAACCCCTGTCAGAATGGGGGTACCTGTGTGCCTGGTGCCAACACCCACAGCTGCACCTGCAGCCCCGGCTTCAAAGGCCAACGCTGTGAACTTGGTGAGTCTAGGCCCCAGCGCGGGCCTCCACACCCCCGGGCACCAGGCAGGCTGCCACACCACCTCCCTGCCCTTCGGACCTGAATGGGCAGAGTGTCCAGGACCCTTGGGCCTCAGCCCGAGCCCCTGGACGCCAGGTCGGAGAACCATGGCCAATGACCAGATGGGGATAGCACTGGGAGGGAGAGTCGGGGCCCCTGAGAGTGCCTTTGGACCGAGCTGGGAGGGGGGCAGGACACAGGCAGGAGGTCACGGGGTGCCTGGACAGAGCCCCTCCTGAACCATGTCCCTCCTGCCTCTGCTGCAGCCTGTACAAAGGTGCCCCAGCCCTGCACACGCCTGTTCTCCGAGACCAAGTCCGTCCCGGTCTGGGAAGGAGGTGTCTGTCACCACGTGTAAGTTGGGCTTCATCTCATCGTGCTCTGGGGTTTTCCATGTGTTTTCCCGTCGAGCTCACAGCCCAAGGTGGGATGTTGTTGTTGTTAAGTGCCTTTGAGGCCCCTCTGTGGTTAGAGTCCAGTGCTCATCCGACAGCACCACACCAGAGCCTGAGTAAGTGTGGCAGCTTGGAATCTGTCATCTGCTACCTGCTTGTGACAAATAAGGAGAACTAAGCAAGGGGCTGAAGAACGGGCCTGTGGAGTACAGCTCAGGGGCTCTGGCTCCAGTGTTGAGCCCTTCCCTCCCTGCACACCTGAGCAGCCGTTTAGCCTTGCACCACCACCAGGCCCACATGCATACTTCCTGGGAGAAGAGGGACGTCCTCTTCCTGAAGAAATAAGCATACGAGGCCGCAGTCCCAGTCAGCCACTGAGCTGCGATGCGGCCTGTTGCCCATCTGTCAAACGTGCCACAGCAGAAGGACATGGGACTCATCTCATAGGACTGCTCACTAATGTCCTGACTCTGTGGCGGTGGCTTTGGGTTTACTGGGCACCAGAAAACACTTCTAGATACTTTGGCCCCATCAGTGAACAAAACAGACAAATCTCCTGCCCTCGATATTCTAGAAGGAAACAGACAATAAAAAGTGTATGTTACAGCCTCTGAAAGGTGGCAGCATTGAAGAAGCTGTGAACCTGGGACCACGCGTGTCTGGGGAGGTGTGGGGAGGGCAGACCACAGCATTTAACAGACTTGGAGGAGGATCGAGGGTCACCGCCTGGAAACAGAAGCTTGCCCGGCACATATGAGGGCAAGGAGGCCACGTGGTAAGGGCTCGGGCTTTATTCTCAGTGAAATGGAAGCTCCTGAAAGGCTCAGAGCCAAGGAGGGACTTGTTTTGGAGATGACTGCGGCTGCCTGTGGAGAATGGAAGGTAGGAGGGGTAGGGTACAAAGCTCGGTTTGAGCTTGGCCATGAAGCCACACTTTGTCTACGGAACACACTGAAGGAACTGGTTTACACTGGGATTTGGATTCTGTGTTCACGGGGCATCTGAATTTGGAGTCTTTGGGGTGGCAGTCGGAGCCCATAGTCCCCAAACTTTCCTATAGGGCTAGTTACACCAGTGTTGGCCCTAAGTGTGTCAGACAGCCCACCGGTACCTGACGGGGGAGGCCCACTTACCTGGTTTTCCATCTTGTTACTTCTAACTCACCGGCATCTTTAAAGGTGGTTTCCCGTATTTAGCATAAAGTTGGGTCTTGCTGTGTACCCAATCTGACCAGCTCTGGTTTTTATAGGAGTCTTTAGACCATTTACGTCTAATGTAATAATCACTGTGCTGGATTTATACCTACTGTCTTGCTCTTCATTTCTACTTGCCCCGTGTTCCTTGTTTTTTCTTTTATCTAGATGAGTTATTTCTTAGAATTCCATTTTATCTCCACTATATGCCTGGTAGTGTAGTGGTTACAAGTCAGGCTGCCAACCTCAAGGTCAGCAGTTCAAAACTACCAGCTGTTCCATGGGAGAAAGATGAGTTTTGCTGCTCCTGTAAAGATTTACAGCCTCCAAAACCCAGTACAGGGTCGCTAAGTGTCAGAACCCGACTGGACAGCAATTCACAATGTCCAAAAAAGTGCTTCCGGGCTGCATTCCAGGGCCCCATGGGCTCCTCCCGCTTATCTCTGTTCTCCCAAACCCGAGCATTGAGCATCCCACACTGTGGCTGACGTCTAACATCATCTGAAACCAGTTCCAGCCCATGTTACCAGTTCTGTGGGTTTTCACCAGGTCCTGTTGCTGTCTCGTGTCCGAAGACTGTAAGTCTTGCCAAAGGTCTTAAATTGTAACCCCACATGGACTGGGCATGTTGGTTAGAAGTCTGCCCCTCAAGTGCCCTGGGTTTATCTTTTAAATGGCTTTGATGTGTGAGAACTAAGTAATGGCCATTTGTGGTCATTTACAAATTGGTGAGACGGGGTATGGTCAGTGCTGATTTTACTTGAAACTGAAGTTCAAGTGACTTTTTAAAATCAGCCTAGAGACCCAAACAGAAGATGAGCGATTAACCTCGGGTCTCCCATGCCACCGCCACCCAAAACTTCAGACTCCTCTGAGCTACTCGTGGTGGTGGTATGCCATTAATTCGATTCCGACTCATGGCCACCCTGCATGGGGTTTCCGAGGCTGTAAATCTTTACAAGAGCAGAAAGCCTCATCTTTCTGTCTCCCGAGTAACAGCTGCTAGTTTGGAACTACTGGTCTTGAGGTTAGCAGCCTGACTACCAGAGCGACTCAAAGAACAAAAAAGTGAAGCTGTCTCTTGCCAAGGGCCATGGGGCCAGAGGGCCTGCTTGAAGCAAGAGGTGTCACTGACTTTCATCTTTTGTCTGTCAATCTTAAAAAATAAATAAGCTCATCAAAGTGTACACTTACAGTGGATCTTAGTAAAGGTGTGGTCCACGAGGCTCGGAGTGCCACTGCTAAGTGGAGGCTGCCCCTCTAAACTCACCAGAGGCTCTGCGGGAGAAAGGCGTGGCATCTGCCTCAGTACGCAGGGCAGCCTCGGAAGCCCCACGGGGCGGTTCAGCTGCTCCTATTGGATTGCTGAGTCGGAGTCCACAGCAGCAGATTTTTCATACCTCAGGAAAGTTAACGTTTAAAAAATCAACATGAATTGTATATTGCACATTTTAACATATCCATGGGTAAAGTTGTTGTTGTTGTTGTTTAAAGAAAATAGCAGTCTTTCCCTCAAACCCTTTCATGTGGCTGAGTAGCTCAGCGAACGTATAGGTCTCCACTTCTGATTCTTCATAGCTTTCTTGTAATGACAGGTACAAACGAGTTTACAAAGTTCACCAGGACATCTGCTTCAAAGAGAGCTGTGAAGGTTCAAGCCCCAAGAAGACCCCACACAGGTGCTGTCTGGGGAGCCAGCCCAAGCCATGTCCTGCATGAAATGGGTCAGGGTGGTCCTGGGGACGCGGGCTGAGGGGTCCACAGGCCTGCAGATGGAGCCGGGCCATCTGTCTGCCCAGAGACCTGGTCTTTCTGAACGGTGCTCTGATGCGAGATGGTGTGTGAGCAAAGCTGTGTGGTGGCTGCTGGGGTGACCATCGTGTCCCTGAGTGTAGACGTTACTGACAGTCCACATGATGGCTGCAGACACGGGGCCTCTCACCCACTTCCTACCAGCTCTTCCCTCCCAGGCTCCAAGGCAGCCACAGGAATGACTACCGTCTGGGGTCTGACTAAAAGAAATGCCTGAGTACAGTATGTACTTTCAAAATGACAGAATCCAATACTCTCCAGACCTCTTCAAACTTTTATTATTCACGATTTCATAGTATTTCCAAGAATCAGCCACGCACACTTGGTTTGGCTGCGTGCATGCCGTCTGCAGTAGGGCTGTCCTTCCCAGCTGGCTCACACTGTGTCTCCTCCACACCCTTCCTTCGTTGTCCAGAGCCCAGATCCACCCGGGCCACAATGCCCACCTCAGACTCACAGAAACCAAAATGCTAACCACAACGTGTGGATCTCTGCTCTGGTGTCCCCAAAACTAGAGTGAGTCTGAGCTCACGATGAGGCAGACTGGGGGAGCCGTAGGACTCTCATCAAGCCACTTGTCTGTGATGATTTCAGGAGATAAAGTAACAAGCACTGACGAAATCTCAGGGTGCGTTTGCCCAACAGAGCTGTCACTATCTGGGGGCACCTGCCTCCTCAGCGGGCTCTGCCCGGGAGAGTCAGCTGTGCCTCCAGACAGCTGACTGGACGCTTCTAAATTCACACAAGTTCCCACAGGACCGTATGACAGCACCACACAGGGCTGCCCACAGACAAGCTTAGTTCAGCCCCTGCCACCCACACATCTTCAGGGGAGGGCTGGCCATTCTGTCCAAAGCCAGAGGGTGCCGGAGCTCAGCTGCTGGCATTGAGCTCATCAAAGGCCTCGATTCCCCTCCCGCTCCCTAAGCAAATGAAAACAAAAGACTCCCGAAGGTTGGCATTTACTACTTGACGTTTTTCAGGCAACTTACTGCAAATATTTTAAACCCAAATTACATTTGTGGGTTCTTAACCCAAGTCGTTTAACCCAAGGAGCTCTGGTAGCGTAGTGGTTACGAATTGGGCTGTGAAGCCCAAGGTCAGCAGTTCTAAACTACTAGCTGTTCCGCGAGAGAAAGATGAGGCTTTCTGCTCCTGTAAAGATTTACAGCCTCCGAAACCCTGTACAGGGTCGTTATGGGTCCACGGCACATAACAACAACAATAACATATATATGTACTGTAAAATACCTTGAAAAAAATCCCACACAAATACACAAGGTGAGACTGTGGGCCTCACACAGCCCTAGGAAAGCAAGTCCTCTCCACAACCTCCACCACCTGACCCTCTGCCATTTCCACACCCAGAGCAGGTGAACATGCCCAGTCCTCGAGGAAAGACCGAGTTCTTTCCAAATGGAGGAGAAGGATACAGGTGGTCATCGTCCAGGAAGCGGCTCCTCCCGAACACACCAATCCCACTGCAGTGACTACACAGGTCCTGAGGGCAGTAGCTTTAGACGAATGCACGTAAGCTCCAGTCGCCTCATGTCTCATTTTGTTTTTTCCCTGAAGGATCCACGCTGTTGACCTCAAGAGTTTCTGAGACCCAGGATGGAACAGGACACCCGAGAGCAGAGTCCCTGGCTGGAGTTGACCCCTCTGGACTTGTTTCCTCCGGCCTCTGGCAAAGACACCTCAAGCCTGGTGCTGAGAGGGACCCACTGAACAGCCCAAGACTGAACCAGGCTGCAAGCCTGGAGACACCGCGAGGCCAACCGCCCAGACAGCCTACGACCCACTAAGGTAGCCCCAGACTAAGCCAAGCTACAAGCCAGGCGACACTGAGGGACCAACAGCCCAGATCTCCTGGGACCCAGTGAGGCAGCCCAGACCAAGCCAGGATACAAGCCAGGCGACACTGCGGGACCAACAGCCCAGACCTCCTGGGACCCAGTGAGGCAGCCCAGACCAAGCCAGGCTGCATGCATTGTGACTGGGAGGTGACAACGTGACCAGGTGCCAACTAGGAACACGCCTGTGGTCTTCTTCAGAAACCCACCGACAGAAATACATCTCTTTTGGAGAGCTAACAGTCAAAATGAGGAGGAAATACTGCCAGCAGACGGCGGAAGGTTTGGAGACGGCCTCTGGAAAAAAGTCTATTCCTGCTGCCATGGACCCACCCTGTGAACCAGCAGCCGCTAAAAGAGAAGGTGGAATCCAGGCCCTTTGGGTCTACCAATGGGCCAGCAGACTTTCTGTAGAGGTCAGGCAGGGAACGAACGAGTCATGCTGCCGTAGACCATGTCATGAGCCATGGCTCTGCTCCAAACAAACGCAGGCTGGCCACGGCCCCTGAGCCACACAATATTTAGGCTTTGGACATCACTGGGATGACCCATCGCAGAGGCACCCAAGGCCCTGGACGTCCGTGGACACACTGCCCACTCCCTGTGTAGAAATCAGCTCAGCCACTCCTTCCAGAACCAGTGAGTGGGCTGGGCTAGGTCACGCCCCTCCCTTCCCTTAGCCCCTGGGCTGTTAGGTGGCCACCACCGACCACCCCACCAACCACTGCTCTTCAAAGCTTCAGCCTTTGTAAACGGAGCACCGCCTTCTCCTAGGGCACCGGCCTGGCTGGTGTTCTGCCAAGGAGCTCAACAGCTCACCCCGCCCTGAAGTCAGTTCCTGCTGGACTGTAGTCACAGGACAGGCCCTGTCCTTTATCTTACATAAAAGACAAACATCTGTGAAGAATTAGTCCGTTTCAGGCTCGTTCCCATTCAAGTGTGTGCATTTGTCCGTGTGCCATACAGTCCATCCTTTTCTGAAAGGAGACACTGATCCGTCTCTGCTGTATACAGTCCAGAGTCTCCACCCGTCTCCAGGGACGCAGGGGGACTAGCGGCCGCACAGAAGCTACCCGCTCGGGGGCTCTGGGCCCATAAGGGGCCTGCAGAAGCCAGCGCGGACGCACAGGAACATGTGGTGTGAGCTCAGAAGCCTTGGTTTCTACCAGAAAAGGTCTAGTGGTGCTGAGGCCGAATCTACCCTGAAACTTTGCAGGCACACGAGGACTTGATGTTCTGAAGGGCTGCCTTTCCCCTATGTTCCCTCAAGGCTCATTCTTAAAGACTCATTTCTCCCTGCAAACAGTCAACCTACAGTTTCCCAAGAAAATGAGATCATGGAATCAAAATTTGTCAGGGGTACCAGCATTTATTGTGTCAAAATGATTTACCAAGTTTCACAAAACTCGGTATGGCAATGTGGGATATGCATTGGACTGCTAACTGCAGGTTGGTGGTTCAAATCCATCAGCCGCTCCTTGGAAACCCTATACACGGTCGCAATGAGTCAGAACCCACTTGACAATACAAAACCTGGAGGAGCTGACCACGGAAACCAACATGGAGTTCAACTGCCCCCACTGATCCTGGCTGGGCACAGGAACAGCAGCCAAGGGTCCTCAGGCATGTCTGTCCACTACCCACCAGGCTGCCTACCACCTCCACGCAGAGCGATGTCCCAGCTGGCCTCAGGGCCCCCTTGGCTGAGTTCCCTAAGTTCCCTATTGAAAACTACTATCCCCGCGCCAGACGCTAAGCTCCTCTGTCCATCTCGTGCTGCACCCCCCGTCCCCCGACAGAACACAGGGGACAGCAGACTGACCAACACAGAGCCGCAAACACCAACCAGTGACTTTCCTTTTACGGAGAGGCCACAGAAGCTTCCCATGGTCATGAACCCAGGCAGCCACATTAGCTTCCCGGGTCCACTCGGTGCTGTCAACGTTTAGGCCGCTGACTGATGTGAAGGCATCCCTGGCCTCCACCCAAGATGCCATCAGCACCCACCCCGCAGCTGTGACCACGCCAGAGCTCCCAGAGCCACTGACAGGCTGCCAAAAAATGCAAAAAAAACGCTGCTTGTGGCGCCCATCTTGTTCCAGAATGTTCCGGAACGTACCAATCCTCACACCCACTCTGCACCCCCAGCGACCAGTCGAGACCAGACCCTTGGCCGTCTAGGTCCTGCTACAAGTCCCAGGTCAATGCACACTCTGCCCTCATCCCCTCTCCCCAGAGCAGAAGACCACCAGTGGGGCGGGCAGGGGAGGGTGCACGCAGCTCCAGAGCATCATGAAGTCAGCTTAGGAGGCCCCGGCCCCTCCATGAGCCAGCAGCATCCAGGTGGCGAGGAAGCCCCAGTATCTGGCGGCAGCGTCACACATGGCCCTTTTACTCGCTGGACACTGAGGCGTTTGAGCAACGGCAGGACGGTTTTGGACGATTTTTATGGAAAACCTGCCACTTGTGTTCATAAAATTAAGTGCTGTGACGTACGGATGTATGTCCGCCTCCCGTCTCCTGATTTTTGTCATCGTCACGGAGTATGTGTGTGTGTGTGTATGTGTGTTAAAAGGGACTCAGTCTGAGAAGGAGGTTCATTCTTCACAATGTCACGCCCACCAACATGTCTCAACAGAGAAAACAATAAGGCCACATTTTGACCCGCTAATTTTATCAGCTCAAAGTCAGTCACTGACTGGCCTGGGCTGAGACAGGGTCCTCCCTACAGACACAAATAGGTCTCCTGTTTGGTTTGTCTACTTCTCAGGGGACTTCCCACAGGTTTTTCCCTCAGAAGGCTAGTTTTAGGGGGCACAAGAATGAGAGAAGACCCACATGGAGCTGATACAATGAAACACCTTTAACGTCACTGCGGCTCCGTCAGCTCAGTCCCCTTCATCAGTAAGCTCCTCCTCTGCGTCGTTGTCAGAGCTGGCGCTTCTGTCCGCCTCCGACCTGCCACTGTGAGGTGCTTCTTCCTCCTCCCGAGCCAAGAGCTTCTTAAAAACCTCGAACTCCTCCACAGAAGACCGGGCCGTCTTAGCCAAAAACTCGGCTTCCGAGACTCTGAAGATGTCCTTGAGGAAAGGGTTAGGGAGCTGCGTCTGGCCCTTCTTGTCGGGGGTCTGATACCGCCCGAGGCGCTCCAGGTACATGTGCCTCTGTTTGATCTTGGTGAGCGAGTACTGCAGAAAGTCAGTCCTCACCACATCCGAGTGCTTAATCCCCATCCTGAAATAGGCATACTGAGAGAGACACAGCCGGTCAGGACCCGGCCCCGAGCCTGCCGGACAGCAACCACAGGAAGCCCACCCTCCTCCCCAGCATCCGCCCGATGGCTAAGCAGCCCCTAAGCATTCTTCAATTCATACTGAGAAAAACAAGGCAGAAAATAAAGGGGCAGGAAGGCCAAATGGCATTTTGATTCAGATGGGGGAAAAAGCTATTTGAATGGAAAGAATGGGAAAAATGTCAGCAAACATCCAGAAATCTGACCTAATGCTTGCAATTCTTACAAAAGCTGAGGACAACTGTCACAACACATTGCCAAAACCAATATACGCAATGCTTTCTAAAGGCAGGCAGGTGTCGGCTCTCTTGGCGAGTTACCAAAGGAGCAGCCCTGGTGGAGCAGTGGCCTAAGCACTGGGCTGTTAACTATAAGATCAGAGGTTCAAACCCACCAATTGTTTCTAAGGAAGAAAGATGTACAGCCTTGGAAACCCTGGAGAGCAGATCCACTTTGTCCCACAGGGTCACCAAGAGGAATTGATGTCCAAGAGCGTCCCCACCTGGGTTCTAAGAGGGGACCTGCAGGCTAGGTGTGTTCTGCAGTAAGGAGGGGAAGTAGGGTCAGGTCCTCTGGAGTCAGACTGGGTGAGCACACCTAAGTCATTCACCCCGTCTCCCATGATGCGTCTCACGACGTCTGAAAACCTTCCAGAACTTGCCATTCCTGTCTGATCATCGCTCTGTGGTTCCCCCTCACCTGAAATTTGTACTCCAATTCATCAGGGTCCCCCAGAAGGATGTAGGGGCACCTGGACAGAACCTCCGTCACTTGCTGCACCGTGAAAAGGCACTTCTCCCCGAGCACCCTGATGATGACATCGAGCTCCCGCTGATTCAGGGTGAAAATTTCAGGGCAACAATAAAGCAGCCGCTTCAGTTTCCCTGCAGAAGATTAAAAAGAAGGGGCGGGCGTGTGGCTCCAAGTATGACCCCATAGGCTGGAAGGTGCCACTGAGTGAACCCCACACATGACGGAACACAACACTGCCTGAGCTGGCGCCATCCTCACAACGGTTGTCATGTTGGAGCCCACGGTTGCTGCCTCTGTGCCAGTCCAACTGGTTGGGGTCTTCCTGTTTTTCGCCGACCCTCCACTTTTCCAAGCATGCACCCAACTTAAGCTGGCTTTTAAACAAGGAAGGCTGACCCCTAGTGAGTGCCAATTTCAGATAGGGTTTCCCCACGGCGTAAGGAAACGGAAGGGGCCGCGTCGGACTCCGGTGCTCTGGCTAGTGCAGCCTTCCTCAGACTTCCATTGGAAAGAAGCCAGCATCGCATTCTGTTTTCTCCCTTCTCAATCGTGACAGCTTCCAGGCATCGACTGGAAGGTAACTCAGGAAGATGGGACCGAGCTGCTCTGGGGTTTAGACTGCCGGCTGACACCTCCTTGTACAACGTAAGACCCACAGCCTGCAGGCTCAGGAGTGGGTGCCTGAACTCGTCACATGAATAAGGAAGGTGGAAGTGCACAAACACACACATCCTCACTACCTGTGCAAGTCTCAGGGCCTCGAAACAGAAAACCACAAAGCGAAACTTGCTAAAAAGCTCCCTGACAGTCAGCGCAGGCGCTGTGGAGCACATCTCTGGGCTGTAGGCTGTATTGTCTCCTCTGGTAGCGTAGTGGTTACGAATCAGGCTGCTAATCTCACGGTCAGCAGGTTGAAACTACCAACTGTTCCGCAAGAAAAAGATGAGGCTTTCTGCTCTCGTAAAGATTTACAGCCTCGGAAACCCTGTACAGGGTCGCTATGAGTCGGAACCAACTCCACGGCACATAACAACAACAACTTAAGAGGCAGGCTAAGGTTACTAATAACAGCTTTCCTGTCTCCTCTTACAAATAGGCCAGGTTTCCTAATTAACTACACGTGGCCAGAGGTGATCTGTTCAGAGAAACAGAGCTAGGCTTTTGCTTATCATCTTCTAGAAAAGCTAATCTGAACCGAGAACTCTGAACCTATGGGCCCACCCTTCCCCCTCTCCCAAACAATGTCTCACCAGCAAGAGTCAAGAGTAAAACAACTTATTAGTGGAGCCACTCTGGTCCACGTGGGGATGGGGGTCCCTGGAAACCCTCATGAATGACAGCTGGGGTCTCTGAAGTTGGGACTTGCTGAGGAGTGGGCTGAGGTGGCTGAAGGGAACAACCACGCCACCAGAGCCACACAAAGCTGCAAAGTGGATACAGAAACAAAGCGCCAAGACCACTTCAAGTTCCCGTAAACATCAAAAGATACATGGGCACGCACACCTGTGTCACCGCAAGGTGACATCCATCCACAGAGCAGCTCCAGGCGCTGAGTGTTACAGACCACACAAGGCTGTTGCAGTCCTGTGGCTGGCGGCGCTCCCATCCCAAGATGCACCTTCCCTCCTGCCACACCTGCCACACCAATCATTCCTCTTCCTCCTCACCTCTGAGCCGAGTCCCGTCCCATCTTCCTCTCCTGCAGCGCGCCCCCCCTAACCCACCCCACCATAAGCTACTGTCCTTGACCTGACGCCCCAGCAGGATGCACAAAGCCTGGGCCTCGTTGTACCTTCGCAAAGGCCCAGCTTCCGCAGGTAACTGGAGCGCTTCTTCACCTGCTTTGCAGGCAGTTTCAGTAACTGCGGGCTTTTCTTCAAAATCACGCACACAGGCCCTGGATTCACGCCCAGGAGTATTAATTCTGCAGTCAAGGTTAGCAGCTGCTGGGGGCTGGGGGCTGGCTGTATGCTGAGCAGTTCGCCAACATGGGCATCACTGAAGCCCATGTCCAGAAGGGAAGTGGTGACCATCTCCAGCCCCACGGCCCCTCCACCCACAGGCGACCTCGGCTTCTCAAGGAGGCGCGCACTGAGCCTCGGCCTGTGCTCTGGCTCCTGTGTGTGCTCTCTGGATTTGAGGCAGGGTGACTCCCCCAGGCTCCAGCCACTGGAGGCTGTCGTCAGCTGGCGCAACACCGGGGTCCTTCTCTGCTCCCCAAGACCAAAAGGCGGCCTCGCGATCCTGGCCCAGGTGAGGGGCATGGGGCGGTGCTGGCCCAACACCTACAAACACAAGGCAAAAAGGGAGTCAACCCTGCCAGGGGGTCTGTGGGTGGCTACGAGCAGTCCACACACGGCGTGAAGCCGGCCTCGAGTCCCGACATGCTTTCTCGGGGTTTCTGGGCTCACCTGGCACTGTCTGCCTGAAAAGTGTGGCTCGGACTAGCCCACAGATTCATGTACCTAAACTCACGCCGCGAAAACCACCCAAAAAGCACGTGCGGAAATCGCAGGACCTTTCAGTTCTCCTTTTCCGCGAACTTTAAGTTCCCGCCAACACAGAAGTCCCGAAATGGATCGCGAGATTCGTCCACGGCTCCGTCTGCGCCCACACCCTTCTCCTCCCCGGCCGTCAGCCCAGCTCCCGCCGAGATCCCGCTCCCGCTCCCGCTCCCGCCGACGTCCCACCCCGCTCGAGTCCACCGCTGCCCGAGCCTGCGAGAGAGCGAAACGCCGCGCTGAGTGGAGCCGAACGCCGCCAGTGCGGTTGCGGTGGGCGGCCCCTGGCGGGAGCGCGCCGACCTGAGCTAGGGCTCCGGCGGCGGGAGCTACTGCCCGGGACCCGGCCCAAGCTCACCAGCCGACTGAGCGCGGCCATAGCGTCCTATCGGCGCCGGAAGCAGCTTTTCTCCCTGGTCCTGTACTTCCGCCCTCCCTGGTGCAAGCACGAGGGGGCGGAAAGAGTGTTCCGCCATCAGAGGGCCGGTCTGAGATCCTTCTTGCAGAAGCGGCTCCTACTACGGCCAAGATCCGGGCCCTATAACGTGCTCTCCCACGTCTGTGCTCCGTGATGTGGAGATTCTAACCTGCCTTTGTTTCCAACTTTATTGTGAATTGGTATTTACAGGGCACATCAGTTTTCCATTCAGCAATGCAGCAGTTTTGTTTCATGTCATCGATTGCGGTCCCCACACTGAAACAGCCCTCATTCCACTTCCTCCTTTCCCATTTCCCTACCAAGACCGTGTTTATTACACTGTTACCCTGTTGCGCTTTGCCACGTGTTAGCTTCTGCCCAAGTAAAAATCACTTTTGTCCCACACTTCTGCCTCCGATTACTTTTTAATTATTCTCTCATGTGCTGACAGGTTCTGACTCACAGTGACCCTGTGTAAGGTTTCTAAGAGGTGGGATGGGTTTTATTGTCACAGCACTTTTAGATTTCGAGTGTCGCAGCAGCTCTTGCTCCGTTGTCCAAGAAACTAAGGCCACTCGGAGAGGTGAAGCAGAGTTTCAGATTTTATTAAGCTGCCTGACTCAGAGGAGCTAATTTCTCCAGATACTGAGCCCTGAATGGAAGGCAACACGGGCCTATATGGGGTGAGAGTGGGGGAGGGTCCAGGCTACAGACCTGTTTGAGGGCAGGGGGCACCCAGGGGCATTAGTCCCATTCGATGACCTGATTAACATTCTAGCTTGTCTCCTGGGCGGAGGGCAGTGAATGATTTTACCTTTTCCTGTTCATTGTGAGGAACGTTATCCAGCCCCGGTCACTGCCTGGGTCCCTCTTAGGCACTAGCGGGTCAGTATAAAGCCCTGACTTGGACCTTACACAGGGCACTCTGGAGGAGACATGGGGTGGATCCCTTACCCCCATAAGATCACTAATGAGTTATGCTTGCTTACCCACGAACGCTCAAGAAATCCAGTCTGTACTTGTTTTTAGCAAGAGTGAAGCTTAATTTAATTTTGCAAAATCCGGCACCAGCCAGACCCAGAAGACACTGGCCGACACCAGCACCACTGCTTCACAAAGAATTTTATCTCCTAATCTAAGAAAGTCCCTCCCAGAGTTCCTGTGGTGCTGTGAGTTAATGCGCTGGACCACAATTTCGGTGTGAACCTCAAGGTTGGAGGTTCAAACTCACCAGCCGCTCCTTGGAAACCCTACACAGGGTCGATTTGGGTTGGAACCGACTCCCAGCACTTAACAAGTTCCTTCCCCCACGCGCTTCTGTTGATACACTAGCCAGCAACCTCCTGGATCCCTCCTCATTCCTGCAGACCATCCTAAGAGTTATTTCTCACAGTTTGAACCTGACTGTGCGGTTAACAGTCCAGTGTTTAGGCTATAACCACATCAGGGCCTCTTGTTGTTGCTAAGTGTCGTCAAGTGGATTCCAACCCATAGCGACCCTGTGTAGGGTTTCCGAGGAGCAACTGGTGAACTTGAACTGCTGACCTTGCACCAGGCCTTAGTAATTAGGATTTCTTGTTGCTGTCTCACCTACTCACCTCTGGGAACTAAGGAAAAATACTCGATTCTTGCACAGACACACATGCCCACCTGCTCTGTGCCAGGCCCTGAGCTGGCTGTAAAGTGTCTGAGTGACTATTTGGATACAGAGGTCAAAAGGATTGTATAGAAGAACCACGTGACTCTGGAATTAAAAGATCAGGTGCTGTGTTTTTGACTCTGATGTTCAGTGTCAAAACTTCAAACAAATAAATTATTGTTAATGTTTTCATACTCGATGCTAAGAAACTCCTTGTGGGCTAGGATGTGGGAGTTCCTCTAACAGCTGACAGCATCTTGGTCTGTTATGAAAACTCTGCTCTCTGGAACTACACTGTATTTGGAGAGGGAACTATGTTAGTCTCAGTCACAGATACCATTCTCAAAGTACCAGGATAGGGCCCCAGGCAGCCAGCCAGGTCAGACCTGAAAAGCAGCTCACAGGGGAACGAACAGCTAGAGGACAACCCACGCTCCCCCTTTCCCCCCACCCATCTTCTGAGACTCAGCGTGCCTGCAGAACTCCAGGCCCACCATGGGAGAGTGACCCAAATGACAGACTGGCCTTCTCTCCAGCCACCGTGAGCCAGGGCTTAGAGATGGCCTTGATGTGACGGGAAACTAAACTGGAAGACGTGATGTGGAACAATCCACCACGTCCAAGTCGGAGGAGAGGTTTACTGGCAAAGTTGTTTTAATTTGGAAAATGTTCCAGAAAATAAACCCAATCAACAAAGGCCACATAGCTGTCGCTCTACTGGGCACACACCAAGCCAGGGAAAAACTGCACCCGCATACTCAGGCAAGCACCCACACAAGCACACATGAAAGTAGGAAGAGACTCTTGGGTGTCTTGGAAGTTTGTGCATTTAGAGCCCGCTACTATAAAACACAGGTCACACTAGAGACCACGAAGCCCACGCCGTCTCCCAGACCCGCAGAGCACAGGGGTTGCCCACGGCTGTTAGGCAGGCGTGGCTCAGATGTGCCCATGGGCAAGGCCTCCCCGGGGGTGGGGGGGTGGGGGGATGACCAAGGACAACAGGATGGCCTAGGTATCGTGGAAAAGAGGAACTGGAGCCAGCGTCCGGCAGGCCCACAGAGAAGTCACTACGACATCCATGCACACAACACTGAGGTGCCGTTAAGAGCCGTCCCCGGACTGGGGCCCCTCACGCAGTTCCAGGTCCCGCACCCCTTCACTTGGGCTCCTTGCGACCTCCACACTCACACTGGCCACGATTCCGCTGTCTGCAGTGAGAGGAAGACACGGCACTAAACCACCAACTTGACTTCACTCTGGAAGAAACCCTCAAATTAAACCCACCAGGGCCCGGACACCTAACTGGCCATGTTCTAGAGCTTTGAGGGCCCATGTGTTGATGGGGGTCTCACCCTAAAGGTTGACACCAGCCCCCAGGGAGAGGGAGCCCACCGCCAGCCCCAGCCACATCAGAACACCAGAGCTGCACTTCTCAACTCGCCCACTCCACCCCACCCGGCCCGTGCCACCAGGCCAGGTTTCAGGTGAGAGCCCACCGCCCTGGAAGGTAGCACACCAGCTCTGCTACCCCAGGTGTGTTCGGGGGTCTCAGGAGAGAAGGAAGCCAGTGGGCCTGCCACCTCCGCCCCCTCACTGTTCCCAACACAGCTCACCTGGCTTGCCCACCCGACACACCTCTTCCCAGGTGTAGTTGGCCAGGTTCACGGGCTGCGTCACCCACGGGTCCTCCACCAGCTTCTCCAGGGTGGTACGCTGCTTGGGGGCAGGCTGCAGCAATCCCGACACAAGGGCCATGAGCTCTGGGAATGAAGTGGATACCATGCTGGGTGTGGGCAGCTGAACGCCCACTCCCATCACAATGGCAAGCTCCTGGGCCCACCTCCGGGAATGCATCTCAACCCCTTTTCTAACAAGCTCCCCAAGGCTCCAAATCGTGCTTTGGGAAGGACACGTCACCCTGGAGCGATGGCCACAAGCTGGACAGCACAGAGTTCGTGCCAGGCCTCACCAGTGCCCTCTCCCAGAGGGTACTGACAGCTGCGTGGGAAGAAGGCGTAGCCCAGCTGAGCTCCCAGAGTGGACCGTGAGGTTGTTGGTGACAACGAGGGTGTGAAGTTATGGGTGAGGACCGAGGCGTGAGGTTGTCGGTGAGAACAAGGGTGTGAGGTTATGGGTGAGGAC
>NW_006408832.1:927582-937759 GCF_000296735.1 Chrysochloris asiatica
GTGAGGACGAGGGCGTGAAGTTGTCGCTGAGGACCAGGGTATGAGGTCGGTGAGGACCAGGGTATGAGGTCGGTGAGGACCAGGGTGTGAGGTCGGTGAGGACCAGGACAAGGACAAGGATGTGCTGTCAGAACTGAGAAGCTGGTAGCAGGACGCTGGCCCTTTGGGTGACTCACCTTTTGACACCACAAATGGGGGGTTCAGCACAGCCTCCACAGTCTCCTCCAGCTCACAGAAGGGGTTCTCCTCAAAGATCAGGGTATACAGGGTGACTCCCAGGGACCACATCTCCAGCTCCGGGCCTTGGTACCTGCGTGGAGCAGAAGAACCGCATGGTGTTGCACAGATCACAACAGCACTGCATGTGGGTGCAGCAGAAATCCCGTCACCAGACGGTGCCCACAGCTCGGGGAGCAGCAATCAGATGCCTCAGTCCCTGAGAAGGAACCTGGGTGACGCTCTGGGATAAGCAAGGTCGGCGGTTCAAAGCCGCCCACACTGCCCAGGAAAGCTGAAGCCATCTGCTCCTGTAAAGCGCAGCAGACTCGGGGCCTCTCTGAGTCAGAGCTGACCAATGGCAGTGGAGAGCCCCTCAGGCCTGTCCAGGGTGTCCCTGCTCTGTCGGCAACATCACCTATGAGGAAGGGTCCAGTGGCAAACCCTCCACAGCTGGATGCTGGACGCGGCCAGCATAACACCGCTCTCCTGGGCTCGCTCCTGATTCCTGCCGTCAGACAGCGGACTAAAGTCAAATCTACTCTTCCGGGGAGAGTTCCACCCTGAAAACAAGTAGCCCAAACCTTATCTTCTTTTTCTTAATGTCAGGCTCTCTGAAACTTCAAACGGCAACAAGAGATGAGAAAGTGATGAAACAGGTTCCTCTAGCTACTACCTGCCTTCCTTTGACCCTCTGCCTTGGCCAGCTTGCCGGCCCTTTATCATCCCAAACGTTACCTTTTGTCACGAACACCCTCATCACAAAAGGGGCACACTGAATGCATTTCCCACCGACACCCCCCATGCTGGTACCGTGCCGGAGGACACGTACGGGTTTCCCATGAGAACCTCGGGTGCGCAGTACTCGATGGTCCCACAGAAGGTGTAGAAGAGCTTCCCCTTTTCCAGGTAGGCGGCGGAGCCAAAGTCGATGAGCTTGATGGTGAAGTCTTCCGCGATGACGATGTTCTCGTCCTTAACGTCCCGGTGCACGATGCCCTTGGAGTGCAGGTATCCTACCGCTGACACCAGCTGGAACCAAGTCACACAAAAGCTTAAGGCGACAGTTCCAGTGACCCAGGCATTGAAAACACGTCAACAGGAAAGGAGAAAAGAGACAGCAGACATGAAGAACAAATAAACCCAAAACGGCGCTGGAAGAAGTACAGCCATGGCACTCTTTAAACGCCAGGATGGCAAGACTCCGCCACTCATACTCCAGACACAGTATCAAGAGGGACCTGCAGAAGGACATCGCACTTGGTAACGTGCAGGGTCCGCGAGACAGAGACAGACCCTCAGTGAGGTGGACCGGCACAGTGGCAGCATGCGGCAGGGGTTGCTATGAGCCGGAGCCTACTAGACGGCACCTGACACCAACAATCCTATTCGGACCGATCCAATGACAGGAAGGACGCCTGGGTGCTGAAGACACACTCCAGTGCACAGGGGAGGCCCGGTGGGCTCCCAGCGGGCGGCACACACACCAACAGGCAGGAAGTACACTGGGACCCGAGGCTCACTCATCAGAGGCGCTCAGCATGTTGAGGGAGAGGAAGGCCCCTCCCCTGTGGACGCCCCTTGTCCACCAATGCTCAGCACAAGTGGCTCAGCAAGGTAGGGCCCTGGGGGAGGGCACTGTGTCCTCCTTGCCTGGATCAAACCCCCAGTGCGGTGGCCACTCTGTGAGTGAGGGACAGAGCGGGCAGCAGGAACCGAGCCCCCACCTCCTCCTCCAGGGCGTCCTTGTGGACATGGATCCCAGCCTGTGTGGCACCGTGGTGGACGTGGACAGGGGAACATCAGCACAGCCGACCACTGCCTACCCAGAGCTGCAGGCACCAGGACACATCTCAGACCGCACAGGTCCACAAAAGCAGCCTTTCAATAACGTTTCAGTAAAACTGCTGGCTCAGCCGAGTTTGGACATCGGCTCTGCCAATCACCATGCCACCTTCATGAATGTGGTCAACCACCACCACCTGGGTCCTCACAGGCAGCAATTCACTATCCACCTGAACATGTGTGAGCCGGAGTCCTAGGGTGGCACTGTAGGGTATGCACTGGACTGCTAACCATAACGTTAGCAATTCAAACTCAGCAGCCAACCTCAGAGACCATACACAAGGTCGTTATGTGTCAGAACCAATTGAAAGGTAACAACATCTTTGAGTCAGAAGGGATAGCAAATGCTGGGCTAGCTGAGCTCAATTAATGCATTTGTAAAACACATGCATGTATATTGGTATACATGCACACTACAGACATGTAAGAACATACACACATACAGACATGCATGTATATGTGCACGTGACTATACCAACATAGCTACATATAGAAACAAATACATATGAGGGGGCTTTGAAAAGCTCATGGGAAATGGAATTAGAAGACCTTGCTTTCCCCACGGATACGCTGACCCCCCGCCCGTGCTCCTGTATATGTCAGGAGACAGAAATCGCACATCAATGTGAACAAAGTTTCCTCGATGTTACTGAACGACCACCAAGAGAAGCGATGCCAGGAGCAGCTGCCCATGCTGCGCACTCAGCGGGCTACGCAGAAGCAGCCCCACAGCTGAGGCGGCTCACTGAGAGCAGCATTAGCTACACACCTGCTTACCTAACGACATACCTTACGCATCACAGTAAACTACCACACTGCTATAGGATAAGCTCTGGACCACAGGTTGTTTTGAACTGCAAAGTCAGCAATTCAAGCTCACCAGCTGCTCCTTAGAAATCCTACATGGGTCGCTATGAGTCAAAGCTGACCAGATGGCACTTAACAACAACAACAAACAACCTAAGTATTTCTAAAAATGTGAGTGTATATACTTACTATGGGGCTAGAGGGTTTTTTGGTAAAAAATGTGAAAGTGTAGAACATTACAATTGCCTCTAAAAGCAGTCTGAGCATGTTCAGTCCTCCACTTGTCTGTCCTTGAATACTGCTGTTGTTGTTGTGATCCAGTTGGTTCCGATTCATAGCAACTCTGTTTCACAGGAGCACCTGGTGGGTTTGAACTGCTGACCTTGTGGTTAGCAGTCCAGTGCTGAACCTACAGCGCCACATATCCCACCTGAATTTAGACAGCACCTCAAGAACAGAGTTGATGCATTAGACACTAAAGACTGACGAGCAGCAGAGCTGTGGGATGCCATCAAGATCACCCAGGAAGAAAGCAGAAGGTCTTTAAAAGACAGGAAAGGAAGAAAGGCCCAAATGGAGGTCAGAAGAGACTCAGAAACTTGCTCTCGAAATGATGAAGTCCAAGAGCTGAACAGAAAACTGCAAAGGGCAGCTCGAGAAGACAAAGTCACGTTATTAAAGTGAAATGTGCAAAGGTCTGGCGTTCGAAAGCCAAAAGAGAGGAACACATTCAGCATTCCTCAAGTTGAGAGAACTGAAGAAAAAATTCAAGCTTTGGGTTGTGATATTGAAGGATTCCCTGGGAAAAATACTGAACGATGCAGAAAGCATCAAAAGAAGATGGAAGGTGGGCAGTCATTGCACCCAAAAGAAATGGTCAATATTCAACCATTTCAAGAGGCAGCATACGCTCAATAATCAATGGTACTGAAGGCATTGGCAAAAAACAGGGCTCCAGGAATTGATGGAATACAAATTGAAACCTTTCAAATAATTGATACAGCACCAGAGGTGCTCACTTATCTATGCAAGAAATTTGGAAGAGGGTTACCTGGCCAACATACTGGGAGAGATACAAAGAGAAGTGACCCAACGGAATGTGGAAATCACTGAACAATATCATTATCAGATGCAAGTAAAAGTTTGCTGAAGAGCCTTCAAAGACAGCGGCAACAGTACAATGACAGAGAAAAGACAGAAACTTAAGCCAGATTTAGAAGAGGATAAAACTGGCAATATTACACGATCTTGGCTGAAAGCAGAGAATGCAAGATGTTTACTTGTGCTTTACTGACTATGCAAGGTTATCAACTGTGTGGATCGAGACAAATGTTGGATAACATTGCAAAGAATGGGTATTCCAAAATACTGCACTGTGCCCATGAGGAACCTGCACATACACCAAGAGACAGTCATTCAAACGGAACAAGGGTACACTAAATGCTTTAAAATCAGGAAAGGTGTGCACCAAGGCTGTGTTCTTCCCCCACACTTATTCAATCTGTATGCTGTGAACGTAATCCGAGACACTGGATTATGTCAAGAAGAATGTGGCATCAAGATTGGAGGAAGAGTCATTAACCTGTGATATGCAGAGGATACACCCTTATTTGCTGAAAGTGAAGAGGACTTGAAATAGTTACAGATGAAAGACCACAGCCTTCAGTACTGACTACATTTCAATGTAAAGAAAACAAAAATCCTCACCACTGAATCAATAAATAACATCAAGATAAATGGAGAAAAGATTGAAGTGGTCAAAGACTTCCTTTTGCTTGGATGTATGATTAACATTCATGGACGCAGCAGAGGAAAATCTGCTGCACAAGACCTCTTACAATGCTCAAGAGCAAAGATGTCAGTTTGAAGATTAAGGTGCACCTGACCCACGCCATGATATTTCAGTAACCTCAAGTGCATGTAAAAGTTGTACAATGAACAAGGAAGACCATAGAAGAATCAAGGCATTTGAATTACCGTGTTGGCAAAGAATATGGAAAATACCATGGGCTGCCAGGAGACCAAACAGATCTGTGCTTAAAGAAATACAGGCAGAATGTTTCTTAGACGGGAGGACGGGGAAACTTCGTCTCTCAGACTTTGACCATGCTATCAGGAGGAATGAATCCCTGGAGAAGGACATCAGAGCTGCTAAAGGGCGATGGACTGACACCGTGGCTGCAACAATGGATTCGGACTTTAACAGCCGTGCAGACAGCACAGCCACTGAGCCATCAGTCGGAAAGACGGTGTGGCCGGCACAGGACCAGGCAGTGTTTGATGCTGCTGTAAGTCAGAACCAACTCGACAGCACTACACCACCTTTACAAACAGATTCTGTGTGTCATGAAGATTGCAGAAACAAGTCTTAATTAATCATCCAACGTAGGAAGAAGGGAGGGGACGTTCTTACAGCAGAATCACGTTGCTCGAAACTTATACTTAGGTATCCAAGAAATATAAGTGCAGAAACAGGGATTTCTGGGAGCGTATTCCTCTAAGGAAGAAATGTTCACTTATGGAAGCTAATTAGAAATCAAATCATTGCCAGAATTGATCAAAGAGAAAATCTGTGAACTGCTCATGTGACAGTCCCTTTCACAGGAGACAGAAACCGTCTCAGATGGAACCACCTTCTCCTTATCCAAGTCCGTCTGTCTTTCACTCTCTCCCAGTTTTCTGAGCACACCCCACCCCAATAACCAGCAGACCAATACCAACACAGAAATATGAGGATGAGTCAAAAATTATCCACATTCCAGTTACATTAAAATGCCCAGCTGATAACAACACTGAGCGTGCACATGAAATGATTTTGTGGACCAGATGAGTGACATGGATCATGTGGCAGATCATTCGCATATCAGCCCTGGCTCTGCCTATACAATAATCCACGACAGACTTGGGTTTCGAAAAGTTTGTGCAAGATGGGTAAGGAAACAACCCACGGAAGAGCATAAATAGAAACAAACAAAATTTGGACCTATCCTCGAAGGAAGGTCAAAGTTCCTTTAAAAAAAACTTGTGACTTGTGACGAGACATGGATTCATCACTACGAGCGTGAGAGTAAAGGCACAGTATGGAATGAAGACATTCTCCATCACCGACCAAGAAAGCATCCAAATTCAACCATCAGCTGGAAAACTGATGCTGACAATCTTCTGGGTGTCTTAAGGGCCAGTGTTGGAACACTATCAGGAAAAAGGTTCAACAATCAACACTGATCGTTACAGAGAGAGGCTCACTGAAGTGCTGAAGCCCGAATTTAGGATTAAACACAGAGGACTGCTAACCAAGGGCATTGTGATCTTGCACGACAATGCATGTCTGCACACCTCTGCCCACAATGCGGACACAGCTAAAGCATCCTCCCTAAAGTCCTGATCTTACTCCATCGGACTTTCACCTGTTTGGTCCCCTGAGAGCAGCCCTTTGAGGATAAAGATTCACCTCTGATGAAGAAATAAAGACAGCGGTGCATTCAGCCTAGCACATTTTTTAATAAGGAAATATGAAGGCTTCTTAACAGACACACAGAGTATTGAAAAGCAAGACTATGTTGAAAAAATGATGCACTTGTCTTTTCTAAAAGTGGATGAAGATACATTCTAGAGCCAGAGTGTACCCTCGTAGAATAAGAAGTGACTTTGGTGGTCTGAGTGGCTGCCGTTCGTTGAACATGTAGGAGCCGTGACAGTACTCGATAAAACCCTCAGCTCTGTCACCCGAGAACCAGGGCCATCCTGACTCTAAGATCAGGAAAGCAGGGCTCCGGCGTCAATGCTTCCCACTTCAGGACAACGCCCGCCTCCCTCCCCTGCCCAGTGCACGGTCTCCACTTCGACTGGAGAGTTCTCTTCCCCAAGAACCGACCTTACTCTGGGACACCTAAGCACCCGAGTCTACATGCAGCAAAGGGCCAGTGCGCACCACAGGTCTCAGCAGGCCTTGTGGGCCGAGCCCCAACCTCAGACTTGCCCTTACCTGCCGGAAGATATAGCTTGCCAGGGGCTCGTCCAGGTTGGGGTGATGGTCAATGAAGGCAAAAAGGTCCAGCCCAGAGCCGTGTTTCTCCATCACCAGCTGGAAGAACGCTTGGTTCTCAAACACGTCCAGCACCTGGAGAGAGAAGGAGAGGTCCAGCTCTGCAGGCAGGCCTTGGGGGCAGAGGCTCAGGAGCGGCCATGCAGGCGCCAGATGTCATTGGCCGTGACACTGTGTCCACCTTGATGATATTGGTGTGCTCCACCCTGGAGAGGACTGCAATCTCCAGAGTCACTTTTCCAAGCTTGGGGTCCTCGACCCAGCAGTCGTCCAGAACCTTCTCCTTCTTAATAAACTTCACCACAACCTACAAAGAGAACAGAGGGTAAGGTCAGCTGGTACCACTCCTCCCTGTGCCGCACTCAGCCGCAGCGGCAACAGAGCCACGCCCCAGGTCCTGGGGACGCCCTTACAGCACTAAGGAGGACAAGAAGGTCAGTGCTGACCAGGAACGATGTTCCCAGTGGGAGATCTGGAGTGAAGGTTCTAGACAGGAGCATGCCTGGATGGCAGGAGTGGGACCAAGAGGGAAGTGGCAAGCCAGACGGACAGAGGCAAAGCAGGAAGCAGGGAGGAAGGAGGGTTCCACACTATCTTGTCATCTCTCAGACAAGCCCAAGGCAGTGCTTGGGGCTACCATGAGAGTGCTGAGGTGGAATGTTCCAGAGCCCCCCCACCTCCCCAAGGGCAGAACCCATATCTTGGACATCCCAGGCAAGCGCTGTGAGGGGAAGTGAAGAGACAAGGATGAAGGCCAGAGTTCTGAGGAAGACAAGAAGGAAAGAAGCGAGGGAGTAAAAGAGGAAAGCGAAGATTTCAAAGGGTGGCTTGAGAGGACACAGTAAGACCGTGCCCAGACCTGGAGCCCGAAAACCTGCAGGGAGGCCAGGGCCCCACCGCTCAGGCTGAAAGAGCTGAAGAGAAACTCCAGCCTCAAGGTGCACTACCCAGGGGCCGCTGACTGAGTGTCTCAGAGCCAGGGAGGGAGCGAGCAGGTGTCTGAAAGCCAGCTTCACACACATACTTCACAGGGAGAGGCCAGGGGGCAACAGGGAGCCCCCACCAGGACCCCCCCCCCTGCAGAGAAGGAACTAACACAGCACAAGAAGAAAATACATTTAAGATGCACAGTCTTAGCAAGTATCAGGTATAAATGCAGAAAACAGTCAGCAAATGCAGTCTCTGCAGAGATCGCTCAACTCCAAAACTACTGAAACTTAATTCAAAATACAAAAACAGGCTGCTAGCCTCAAAACCCAAAATAATATTGGCCAGCAATGTACATGAGCCTGAAAAGGAGTCAGAGGAAAAGCTGTACTCCCACAAAGACGTGACGGGAACAAGTAAGTATAACACGCAGGGATGCAAAGTGCCACCCACACAGCCTCCTGGGGAAATCAGTAAGACAGGCACCTCGGCCAACAACAACAAAAATCAGCTCGGGAAAGGAGAAGAAATTGAAGATCAAAAAAATAGAAATTTAACAATACAAGTGCAAGGCTTAGCCACTGAAAACCACAGAACCTGCTGAAAGAAACTACAGACGACATAAGTAGACAGACATTCCATGCCCATAGGTCAGCAGGATTGAGATCGTTAAAATGGCATTTCTACCCCAAATTAATTGCTCCCCACAGAAATCTCAGCTGTCCTTCTCCACCCTCCCACTCCCTAAAACGGACATTACTGGGAAAGGAAAACAAAGTCCGAGGACTCAGGTAACAAGAGAGCGTGGTACTGGCATAGGATCAACTCAAAGGCCAGTGGGATAGGCTTTAGAGTCGGGAAATCATCCCTCACATCTACATGTCCGAAGGCACTGAGACTACTGGAAGGGGGAAGGACAGAAACAGAAACCAGAAGCTAGAAACAGCTCTTCTATAAGGAAATCCAATAAAGCAAACGCTGCTTCTTTGAAAATGACCAATAAAATGGTCACGCTCAAGCCTGACTGATCAGAACAGAAACTCCCAACAGTCATCAATTCTTTACTTGTGGTTTCTGTTATAATCTATTCATAATCACCAAAACTCACACACCTCTAGCGTGAGTGGCTAAGAACCAGCAGTGCAGCGGTACAACGGAAACAGCCCACTGACTGCAGTGTAGACAGGTCCAAGTGCAGACTTCTCAGTGAAATGGGTCAGAACCACAGGCCACCAGCTACAGGACTTCACTTCAAAACCAGGCGGGCAAAGGCAAAACTAGAGGAGTTTCAATCGGTGCTCTCCAGGGCTAGAGGTGGGGCAGAGAGAGACGACAGAGGGCAGGCGGAACACTTGGGGGCAAATGAAATCTTTTCTATCTTGATGGTGACATGGGGCGACCAAATGTACGCAGGCCAAAACCCGAAGATCTGAGAAGAGGGTACAGAAAAGCTCAACCAATAGTTACAAAGGTAAAATAAACATTAAAAGGTGTAGCGCAGTAGATTACAACCGGGAGGCCTGCCGCCTGTGGAGATTCACAGCCTCGGAAACCCCATACACACTCGCTAGGAGTCGGACCCAACTCGATAGCACACAACCACCACCACCTTTGGCATCCTGGTGTGGCGCTGTGGGATAATGCTCTGGACCACAAGATCAGTTTCAACCACAAGGCTGACAGTTCAAATTCAGCAGCCACTCCTCGGAAACCGTATACAGGGTTACTATGAATCAGAATGGATTTAACGGTATGGAACAACATAAATAGGAAACACACTAAAAATAAGTATATGTTCTAATTGTTGTTGTTGAGCTGTTGGGTCAGTTCTGACTCATAGTGACCCGATACAGCGTTTCCAATGAGCGGGCTGGTGGGTCTCAACTGCCAACTTTGTGATTAGCAGTCTAGTCAGGGAGCTGTTGAGCCAGAATCCGGGGGCTCCACAGCTCCCGCTCATGCCCACCCCACAACCACATGAGCTGTTTCCTTAATAACGTGAACTCTGTGAGATGCTGAGCAAAGCATGGCCCAAAGATAGGAGGGGGAGTGCTGAGGGCAAGAGGAGAGGCTGCTGTCGGAGACGATGGAGTGGCCCAGAAGTTTGGAAAAGTTGGACACGGACATCATTAGGCCCCCACCTCAAGGAACCTGCTTGTGCTGATCCTTCTAGAAGAAGTTACTTGTTCAGAAAATACCAAGAAAAATGCGAATCCCAAACAAGGCACCTGCGCTGGATTCGAAGGCTGTTTCACACACATAAGACACTCTATCAAGATTCAATGATCATGAACCTGTAAGAACTGAAAATAAAGCAGGACCAGGACAGAGCAGCTG
>NW_006408832.1:938164-983543 GCF_000296735.1 Chrysochloris asiatica
CCCCCGAGTCACAGCACATGAGGAGGAAGCAGCCCCCCGAGTCACAGCACATGAGGAAGCAGCCCCCCCTCCAGTCACAGCACATGAGGAGGAAGCAGGCCCCCATCAGAAGCAGAGAGGAAGCCAGAGCAGCCTGCCACAGAGACCAACAGAGGGTTCAGTCCGAAAGAGAAGAGAAGGACACAACAGAGCAGATTCACAAAAACAGGTGACAAGCTTATAGCTAACAAACTGTACAAATTGTTTTCCATTCCTGTCAGACATTAATAGCAATTGTTGTTGTTATAAGTGCCTCCAACTCACTGTGACCCTGGTACAGTTTCCCAAGAGTGGCTGGCGAGTTGGAGCCACCGGCCTTGCGGTCTTAGTGTTTATTCTACACTGCCACACCAGGACCCCTAACAACAATTAACCATGTAATACGTCACAGTGTGTTTCAAGAAGGAAAGATCATTAAATCATGTTCTGTGTAACTTCAAAACACCCTTCTAATGCCTATCTTACGCCAAACTCTCTCACAAAAGCCGAGGGAAGACAGACTGCGGAGTTGGATGGGAAAGTTAAAACAACAGTTTGGAATAAAACAGAGAACTTTTCATGTGCTCGGCGTAGACAAAGACGTCTTAAACAGGACACAAAGGAAGCCAATTATAGAGAAATTTTTGTAAGAATTCCTGTTCATCAACTGACATCATTAAACGAATTAAAAGGCAACATACCACATGAGAAAAGCTATTTGAACTACGTCCTGGTGTGGCACAGCAGGATAATGCACTGGATCCAAAGGTCGGTTTGAGCTGCAAGGTCAGCAGTTCAAACCCAACAGCTGCTCCTTGGAAACCCTATACAGGGTCGCTATGGGTTGGAACCAACTCTATGGCACTTAACAACAAAAACAACAAAGACTATAAAGTCAATACAAGAAAACAGACAACAGGAAAACAGGCAGTAGACGTGAACAGGTTCTTCATACAGATGGTCCCCAGAAGGCCAGTAATCAGAAAAAACACTTCACATTACTGCTGCAAACACAGGACATCGCAAGGGAGAGTCGTGTAGGCCCGGGCACATGCCTTCAACCAAGAGGCTGCAACCAGGAGCCTTACAAACAACTCCCATGGAGACTGTAAAGAGTCCCACATGTCAACGGGGTAATGAGGAAAACCCAACAGGGAAAAAAGAAGAAAAGCCTTAAATAGGTTCCCATGAACGGTCCCCAAAGGGCCATAAATACGGCACCATCATGAGTCTGCAGAAGAATGGGTTTCAATCACCATCTGACCCTACCACAGAGCCACCAGAAGGGAGGGGGCAAGAGAGACCACTAGTATGCAGGGGTGGAGGAGTGAGACCCCACCACAGAGCCACCGAAGCGGGAGAGAGGCAGGCAGGACTGACGGAGGTGAGCATCAGACGCAAGGCAGCGCACAGGGCCCGATGTACCAGTGAGGAGTCACCCTGGGGATGATGGAAGCCCACTGTGAGTGCCTGCTGACCGCCTGCCCTGCCCACCCACCCACCCGCCCGCCTGCCTGCCTGCCCATCTGTCTATCTGGCTGGCTGGCTCTCCCTCCAGGTGGGTGGAGGAACTCATGGTTGGATTTTGAGGCTGAGATCCACAGACCCCGGAGGAGCTTCAGAGGGGCCTGTGGTCTAGTCTACACATCAGGCCCGTCCGTCCCAGGCATGCTAGAGGGTGTGATGAGGAGCACAGGAGCCCCTGGTACAGCCGCGGGACCAGCAGGGACAAGTTCTCACATCAGAGGACCCGAGTCTGGCTCAGCATTCCTCTGAGAGCCAGTACCTCCTTGTCCGCCTCCTTGTCCAGGGCAGTCCACACGAAGCCGAAGGCTCCACTGCCGAGGGGGCTCAGTGTGCTGTACTTATGAGAGTACGCACCCTCGCAGGCCGCCAGCCCCTCCAGCTCTGCCGCCTTGGGGGACTCCTCAAACCAGGGCTTGGCTCGGAGCATCTGTGAAGGGAACAGGCTGAGCTAGAGCAGGGGCTATACCCAGGGACGGGCACGATGCCCACAGATGTGTCCTGCCCTCCTTTCAGACAGCCAAGGCACAGTCCTGCTGCACACCCCACACCTACACATCCCTGAGCCCCAATTCTCCCACACCCCGGCATGGTCACCAGCACATTCAGAACAGTACATGTGACTTCATACATGTGCCACGTACTGGAAGACAGTGTCCAACTCAGAAGAGAGAGACAGGGAAGTGCGGACTGGCTCGTGTCCACAGGTAAGGGTGTCCACCCACCCACCTCGCCCAGGCTGGGCCCTGGCAGCTCAGCCATGGAGTGGGTGGAGCTGGGCAGACTGGCCAAGAGCAGGCGGGTCCGAGCAGCCGCATCCCGGTGGCTGTGCCGCAGGTCCTTCATCAGCCAGCAGCAAAAGAGCGGGGCCGCATCACGGAGCTCCACACGCCGCACCTCAAACTGCACACCTGGGGGCAAAATAATGCAGGCAGCCATGAAGCAGGAATGTGCCATCTACCCCCCAGCAACAGAGGGCAGCACAGAGCAGAGGACACAGGCTGCCAGAGGGCCCACCAAGGGGGCAAGAGCCAGAGGAACAGCCTCCACAACCCGCCCCCCACCCCACCCCTCGTCTGCCCACCAGCCTGGAGCAGAGACCAGCAACCACATGTCACCAGAGCAGCTGGATCCCAGGGCCGGACAGCAGGGACCACCCGAGAATGACTGCAGCCAGCCACTGCAGACCACCCCCAGCAGGGAACAGCCTCTCAGAAAGCTCATGCTCACACCACCATAGCAGAGATGACATCTGTCCAACGGAGACACCACTGTGACCAGGGCTCCATCCAAAGCCACACACATAGACAAACAAATACACACATTACATGCTAGCCCCCCGCAGCTACACACACATGTGCACACAGGCACAAGCGTGGACATACTCTAACCACACTCATGAAGACACGTGGGCATAGTCTAGTTACTCCACCACTTGCTTGCTCAGTGCAAGGCACCGTGCTGCTGAAATCCCAGCAGGGACACCCATGGGGGACAGGGTTCAGTGGAGCTTCCAGACGAAGACAGACTAGGAGGAAGGAGAGACGGACTACTTCTGAATGTGTAGCCTCGGAAAACCTTCTGAATAGCAGCGGGACACTATCAGCTATCATGCTGGTCGATAAAATGTTACGAAGAGCACCAGAATATTGTCAGCTAGAGTGCCCCTAGGTTAGATAAGCCCCTCAGGTTAGAAGACACTCAAAATACAACTGGGGAAGACCCGTCTACTCAAAGTGAGCTGACCATATTAGTGAGAATGGAGTAAAGCTTTCGGGCCCATCATTTGCTGATGGGGCATAACTCAAAATGAGGAGAAGCAGCTATAAATATCCACGGATACTCAAACATGAAATGTACAAAGGATGAATCCAGGAAAATTGGAAGTTGTCAAAACAAAACAAGATGCAAAGATTGATACTGTAGACGCTGTCAGCTGACATGCACTAGCACTGACCATTTAGAATCTGACAATCACATGGTTTACTAGGCTGGAACAACAAATTCAAGAGGAATGGCAGTGCATTCATCATCAGCAAGAACCTTTCAATGTCTACCTAGAAGTATGATACTGTGTCTCTGCTAGGAGACTATCTACACGCCTACAAGGGAGACCACTTAGTACCATATTTAAACTTACACACCAACCATAAAAGCCAGCGATGATGAAAGTGAAGAATTCTACCAACTTCTTTCATCTGAAATTGATCAAACATGCAATCAAGATATATTGATGCTTATGGTGATTGTAATGCAAAGGTGAGAAAAAAAGAGGAAGGATCAGTAGTTGGAAAATACATACATGATTGCCTCTTGGTTTACATATAAGACAGAACAAGGGGTCACAGAGTGGTTTAAAATCAGGAAGTGGGCATCAAGGTTCATTCTGTCACCATACTTATTTAACCTGTATGCTGAGCAAATAAATCTAAGAAGCTGGGTTATATGAAGAAAGGCATGGCGTCAGGATTGGAGAAAGACTCATTAACAACCTGCAATATGCAGATGATACAACCTTACTTGCTGAAAGCGAAGAGGACTTAAAATACTTACTGATGAAGAACAAAGACCATAGTCTTCAGTGTGTGAAGACAAAACTCCTCACCACTGGACCAATAAAAGACATCATGATAAATGGAGAGAAGATTGAAGTTGTCAAGAACTTGAACTTGCTTGGATCTATAACCAACTCATGGAAGCAGCAGTCAAGAAGTCCGTAAGTGAATAGCATTAGGCAAATCTGCTGCACAAGACCTCTTTAAAGTGTTCAAAAGCAAAGATGTCAGTTTGATGACTAAGCCATGGTATCTTCAATAGACTCATATGCATGTGAAAGTTGGACAAAGACCAAGGGAATTGGTGTATTTGAGTTATGGTATTGGAGATGAATATTGGAAGTACTATGGACTGCCAGAAAAACAAACGCATCTGTGTTGGAAGAACAGCCAGAATGCTCCTTAGAAGCCAGGATGACGAGACTTCATCCTCATGCTTCGGACATGTTATGAGGCGGGACTTCTCCCTGGTGAAGGACATCATGCTTGGTAAAGTGGAGGTCAGAGAAAAAAAGGAAGAACCCCCAAGGAGTGGGTGGCACCATGGCAGCAGCCACGGGTTCAAACATAGCAGCTGCCGTGAGGGTGCCGTAGGACCAGGCAGTGTCTCATTCTGCTGCGCACAGCGACCCTACGAGTTGGAGCTGACTCACTGAGATGGGAACAACAACATCCTAGTTACACACAAATACATATGTACACACATCCATCACACACACATGCACGCTCATGTATATCCCGGTTACACATGTGTACACACGGACAGATCCTAGTTACACACACAAGTTGTTGTTAAGCACTAGCAAGTCGCTTCCGGCTCATGACAATCCTGTAGAGGGCTTGCAAGGAAACACTGCTGGGTTTGAACCACTGACCTTGCCATGAGAGTTACATACATAGATATAGAAATATTGTGGTTACAAGCATACATGCATGTCCCACTCACATGTGTACATATGGGTATGTTCTAAAGACACATATGTGTGCAAACACACAGGGTCATCCTAGTTACACACGTGCATAGAGGTGAGCACAGCCTAGTAACCCACGGCACATCCTAGTTACACATGCATGCACATGCGTGCACTGTGCACGTACCAGGTCATGGAAGTCCTATACACGCACACGCATGCTCCTAAACGAACGCAGCTCCCTTTGCTGGGGGAAGAGACTACAGAGATTTTAGTTTCTCCTTTGTGTTCATTTGCACAACAGTTTCTACAAATACCACATACTGCTTATGTCTCCTTCAAAAGTTGAGACTAACCCCCACACTGAGCAGCACCCCAGGGCTGAGGAGCTGCGATGACGTGGGCTTGTTCAGAAACTGTGACCAGATCTGACCCACTGCGGGGGGGTGGGGGGTGGGCTGCAGCGGTCCAGCATGGCCCCTGCATCTTCCCTTGGGAGGGTAGACTGGAGCAGACACTTGGGGGCCCCACCTGCCCCGGCCTACACTTAGGAAATCAAGACAAGAGGAAGTTCAGGACATCACTTCCACCAGGCCTACAAAGAGGTGGGCTCTACAGGTCCTGCCCATCCACCCGCCCATCTGCCCATCACAAGAACTTACTTAGTCGAGAGCCATCCCGGTGGTAGCAGCTGCCTGCGTAGGTGCCCTCCAGGATCTCACGGGGTTGGCTGGGGACACGTTCCCCTTTCACGGGTGTGGAGGTGGGCTGCAGGCCCAGCTCCAGCTGCGCTGTATGTGGGAACAGGTCCCCAGGGCTGGTTTCAGGGTACAGAGAGGGCAGCAGACAGGATTCGGATGGCATCATCTGGCTGTGGGCCCGGGAGATGCTGAAGTCAGAGGAGGTGCCGGTCAGCAGCAGCAGCCCCTCCCGGTCCAGCCTCTGAAGGCTGCCCTCATGCAGGCCAGAGCCCATGCCCACAGGAGAGGGCGTCCGGGTGGGGGTTGCCATGAGGCAGGAACAGCTGGAGGCTGCCCGGGCTGCCTGCTCACTGAGGAAGAGCTCCTTCAAGTCCCAGGAGCAAGCGGACACATTGGCATCGTGCTTGGCTGTGTGCTCTGGGGTACCGGGGAGGTCTGTGGCCAGGGCGTAGCAGGCCGAGGAGCTGCCCGAGCGGCCACACTGCAGGTCTCTGCCCCCCGAGTCACAGAGTGATAGAGGGTGCTCTGCAGACAGCTGCTCTTTGATCAGACAAGTCTGCAGTTCTTCCCTGTCGCTGATCCCACCCAGACACAACTCCTCCAGCGCCAGGGTCCCCAACGAGATGTGTGCTGTTCCCGGGGGGCTCAGGCCTGTCCCCCGGGCAAGAAGCTCTGTCCCACACCGGGGGCAGTGTGTCGGGAGGTCAGCTCTGGCTGGCTGGCTGGCTGCTCGGGCCTTGGACACAGCGGCCTCAGCCTGAGGGATGAAGCCCACGGGCTCCTCAGGGTCCGGGTCGCACTCCTGAACGTTCCTCCTCTTGTCCTCCTCTGTGTCTGGGGTGCAGAGCAACTCCTGTGTGCCATGTGCATGCTTGTCCCCGGGCTGGTCCTGCCTGAGACTCTCCTCCCCTGGTCCCCGCTGGGTCTGCTGCTCCTGGGCCAGAGGACATCCTCCTGGGGTATCTGCCCTGTGGACAGGGCCATGGGTCACACCATTACTGAGGGGTGGGAGAATGGCAGGAGGAACCACAGACATCTCCGGGGAGAGAAAGCCCAGAGCCACTGACACCAGGAACTTGTGAGGGAAAACTGAGAAGCGAAGCCTTGTAACCACATCCCCCTGCCCACCCTCCAGGTCAACCCGCAGATGAAGACCCATGAGGGTGCAGGGCGGTTCCTAAGACAACTCCACACAAAGAGCATTACGCACATGCGCACAGACCTCGCCTCGCCACGCCTTGCTCAGAGCCTGTGTGTCTCGCACACTGAAGGCCTGTGTTGTCAGTTTCTCCAGCTCCGTGTGGAAATGTTTCTCTGGGCAGTGATGCACGCCCACCCACCACCGGCCTCACTCCCAGGTGACCCTGCAGCCTTCCAGGGGCACTCACGTGGGGGCCGGCAGGGACGAGCGTGGGGTCATGAGGTGGCCCCCAGGTTCCGGCGACAAGCTCTCCTCCAGCGGCCGGGCATCAGAAGCAGTATTCATGCTGGACCCTGACACATTAGAGACGGGGCATTTTCTGTTCATAGACACAGCTCCTGAGACAATTACCCAAGTTCCCAAGTGTCCTCCTACCCCCCACACAGACGCAGCCCTGGCTCCCTTCTGCCCGCTGCCCTGCCCCTGCCTCTCCCGCCTTCCCATCCATAGTGTGTGGCCCCAGGCTGGGGCATCCAACCCTACATGCCTCCCTTTGATGCCCCCAATCCCGAGACCAGCCCTTCTTGTCCCCACCAGGTTTGTGGCATGCTGGGGAGCAGGAACCAAATGTCTCACCCTCAGTCCCGCCAGGCAGGTCCCAGCCCTGCCAGGGGTCTGCCAATAGCCCCCCAGGGGGGCTCTGGTGGCTGACATCTGGGCCCTGGGCCAGGGAGCTGTCACAGGTGAGGTCCATGTAGTTGTAGAAACCGGGGATGAGGAAGGTGATGCTCTGGAAAAGGTGTTGGGGGGAGTAAAGATGCCATGAGCGCATCCCACACAGCTACTCTGCAGCCCGACGGACATGCAGAAACCCCCAGTGCATTGGCGGGGGGCAGGGACGGACGACACACAGGGCTGAGAGGCACTGCCCGCCCCCCCCCCGCCACCAGAGGCACAAGTGACCCATCCCGAGTGCCTCATCCTGTCCACATGGGCAGGAGCACCCAGTGTCCCTCCCCGTCAGAAACCATGCCTGACACACAAAGGACAGAAGCGCCTCGGATGGGAGGGCTCTGGCAGCACAGAAACTGTCTCTCCTCCCGAGAGGAGGTGTGTGTCCCTCCACTCTCCATGGACACAAACACAGTGCTGCTGGGACAGTCCAGAAGTGGAGGCACCGCAGCCTGCACAGGGACCGGGACCCACTCATCAAAGCGAATACTCTTCTAGGGAGACACAGCACGCAGGGTCAGGGACCAGGGTAGCCATCGAGTGATCAAACAGGCAGGGAGTGAAGGAACTGACCCATCCACCTTTCTGCGCAGTGAGCAAGCCAGTGAGCTGCCCCTCACCAGGGTACCTGCCAGTCCAGCTCCCAGCCCACAGCTCTGAGATCTAGGCGCAAGCCCACCTGCTCATAGCGGGCAGCAGGACCCGGGCGGGACCCACCTTGCCCAGGAGTTCGGCCTTCGCATAGCCCAACAGCATGAGTGCAAAGCTGTGGTTGACGCCATAGATAGTGCCGTCGGGCAGGAGGGTGATGAGCCCACTGATGGTACAGAACACCCAGACAGAGGCTGTGTAGCCCAGCGTGGGCACGCCAGCTGCCGTCTGCTCAGAGCCGGGCTTGCACGTGAGTTTGAGGCTCAGCGGGAACGTGGTGCCGTCCCTCGCTCTCCCCACAGACCTCTGGATCCTGAGACTCTGCAAGAGAGACGAGCAGACACTTGTCACAGTGGAAACAGCCCAGCAACACCCAGCGTCCCCGACTTCTCCTTCTGTCCCTCCTGTGCCCCATCTGGGCCTGGGAACAGTGTGGGGGCAGAAAGGGGTTGAAAACAGAGTCCAGTGGCGCACCCCTGCCCCAGCAGCCTGGCCTGAGTACTGTACGTGCCCACCTTGGGGACATGCTCGCCAGGGGCAGGGATCTGCATAGAGGAAATCAGGTCAGTGATGCGCTGGCCAGCCACCTCCTCGCTGGACGCATAGCCATGGAGATGGGCAAAGAGGCTGTCACACGACGTGATGATCCCCTGTGTGAGAGAAGGCTGCGTGTCAGACACACCCCTAAGCAACCAGCGAGCCCACCTAGTGCCCCACAAGCCACAGGAGTGGCAGAAGGCTGGGGCTAGGAGCAGGTCCTCAGAGGTCACAGGATAGCTGCACTCCCTCCTGGACAGACATTCCAGGGAGCAATGTCCACTGGTGACTCTGGTCCTGGGCACCCCACGCCCCAGGTGACTCTGACTCCTGATCTCCCACCTGACCCAGATCCTCAGAAGCCCAGACCCCACCCCAGCAGTGCTGTCGTGGGGCAGGGTGGGCTGGGGAGGGCTCAGCGTCCGTTCTAATATGGCAAACTGAGGAAGAAGTCCAGTGTGGACAGGAATGGAGTGCGGACCAAGCAGACAGTCCAGAAACACAGTTGTCTTTAGACGTGCTATGATGTGGGTGAGCCCACAGAGCTGAGGTGAGAGAGCCGCGCTGACAGAAATGCCTCGGCAGGGGACAACGGAGGTGTCACAGGCAGGGTCATTGTCAGACACACAGAGTGTCTGTCAGGGTGGCACCAGCGGTAGCTACACAACACTGAGACTGCGAACAACCTGCTGGTACGTCCACTCAAAAATGACCTATGTGTCAAATTCATGTTGTGTGTATTTTAACGAAATTTGAAGGGTGTGTCTCTCTCTCTCTGTATGTCTCTCATTGTGTGTGTCTCTGTGTGTGTGTCTCTCTCAGACGAAGTGGCAATCAGTAGTCAAGGAGGGGACCAAGGTCTGAGATGATCCCAGTCCTTGCCTGAGCACACAATCAGTAAAACAGACACAGGAAATCAGCAAGACACATACACACACCGAGACACACACAGAGTGAAAGACACAGAGGCACACACAGTGAGAGCCATACACAGAGAGAGAGACGCACACACTCCTAAAGGCAGCTGCAGGGAAGCCTCCTGGAAGGTATGAGGTGAGAGTCACTCACATCTTGCTGGAAGGAGACGTACGCAGAGACCCTCTCCACGGGTTCTAGCACCACCACACAGCAGCGGCCACGTTCCTGCCGAATCCGCTTCATCCACACAGACACCGGGATCTCCTCCCCACTGCGGCTAACAACGTCTACCTGTGGGACAGACAGGCTGGACCCTCAGACAGATGGGGTCGTCCCCTCGGCTCCCTCAATTCAGGCCTTAGGAACTGCACACAAGGCTTCTGAGCCTCAAGTCACAACCTCAGAGACAATGGGGTACCAAAGGAGCCAGGGCCTCTCGTGTCCTCTTTCGAGGCCAGAAACACAGCAACTTCTCAGAGGACAGAGGCGGACTCATGCCATGGCCCGGATTCACTTTTCTTTATAGGCAGTCTCTTGAACCAGGATTTTTCTCAGGCACTTTAGTTCCACCAAGCTTTAGGAAGGCGCTGGGCAGTGGAAAAGGGGAGCATTCGGTGGTTATTCGGAAGGCCAGTCCACCCAGGGGCACCTCGGAAAGAAGGCCATGCCATCTGTGAACTCCTGGAAAATCACCCAGCTCGACTCAGACACACGGGGGCGCTGTGAGTCAGGGTGGAGTTCACAAGAGCAGATTTCTAACTTCCCTCCTAGCATGCAGTTCACGTTCAGTCCAGGCTCTGTGTCTCCAGCGCCCCCACCCACAAGCATCCAAGGGGCACAATCTATATCCTGACATAGGACCTCGAGACAATTAAAACTGCATTGCCATTTGGAAAAGGACCTGGTGTCACCCAGTTCTGTCACCGTCAGAAGAGATCAGGCAGAGTCAAGCCCATGCCCTCAAGATGCTCTGGAGTGGACACACCACGACTTCCACGTCCACAGAGCTAGCGGCAGCAGTGACCACGGAACCAGCTGCAGGGTCAGATGAAGAAGCCGAGGTCCACAGGCCCCCACCCTCGGCAGAAGTCAGCCCTCCCCGCGGCCATCGGCTTTCCGCCTTGAGCCCCTTATGCCCGTGGCTACTCACCACCGTCCCAAACACCACGGCGGCACAGCCGTCAGCCTCCACTTGCTCCTCGCTGAGGGCCTCCACCACTTCAGAGTCAGACTTGAGGAAGAAGCGTGTGAGCTTCTGGCCGATGAGATCGTGACTGCTGTACCCCAGGAGTTCACAGGCCTTGTCGTTGGCAACCATGATCTAGGGTCACAGAGGCGAGGGGGCGCAGTGTCAGCGGCCATGTGTGGACCTGGTCTCCCACAGTGGCCTCGGGGAGCGATGTCGGTAGGACTCATGTGACAACATGCTGCTCAGGAACCAAATCAGAGTGTCCACCCGCATTCAGGACGTCTGATGTCACTGGGACCAGACGCTGACTCCTCCTCCCAGGCAAAGCCTACTGCACTGTGCTGTTGAGACCAGGGAAACACATGGGCCGCACTGGAGACCCTCCATTTGGTCGGGTCTGTGCAGGATGTCCCCTAGCAAACACACCAACAGGGACCTCTCTCAGTCACCTCACCCCACCCCGGAGTCTGTCACCCCTTTATATTCACACCTTCAAATGCTCCTCTTTTCTGACTGCACGGCCTTCCAATTGCACAGAAGCACAGATGGCCAGGAGGGGTCAGAGGCCCAAGTCCATGTCCCCGTTGGACCACCCACCCGCACACACACCTCAGTGGTCTTGGCATCCACAGTGAAGATGGCCTTGTTGGGGTTGCCCACGGGGGCCGGTGGCAGGGGAGTGGACAGGCCCGTGGGCAGGCCACGCAACAGGGAGCAGCAAGAAGTGCTCCCTAGGGAGATAGCAGGATCGGAGAGCTCGGACTGGCCAGGGTGGTGCAGCTTGCCGGCGCAGATGTTCTGGGCAGCTAGCGATGACAAACAGTAGGAGCTCCACCTGTCCCCTGGGAGAAGGTATGAGCAAGTCAGCCTCAAACCCACCACAGAGGTAGGCCCATTAGCAGACTATCCTAGTTGTGCATCTGCACATAACCCAGAGCCCACCGGGACAACCAGACACAGAGACGGCCTGAGATCGGCATTTCCACACCTCAGAGGACTCCCCCCACACACACTCTGGAACCCCTCCGGCACCTGCCCCTGCTAGCCCCCAGAAGCAGACACACACTGGTCCAGCTCACTGCTCCCGCACTGGTCTTCAGTCACCACTCCGGAGGCGTGGGGGAGGCAGCGAGGTCCAGGGAGGCGGCACACAGTAGGTGCTCAGTCGGGGAGCTGGGGAGGCAGAGGCAGCCCACTGCTGCCCCTTTCTAGAAGCTTCCTGCCTGCCCACCTCACAGCCTCTGGCTCCGTTTCTCTCTGCCCCTGTGCTGACTGGCCGCCCCTATAACAACAGCACACAGGTGGTCTCCCTGAGCTCGCTTCCTTCATTCTCTCTGCCCAGCTGGCCAGGAGGAACCTGAACACGCAGCCGTCACCCTCATTCCTGCATGCTGATGAGTCCACAAAGAGTCAGGGTCATGAGCCAGACCTCAGACCACTCTCCCAGGTGTACGGGTAAGAAAGAGGACCTCAGGAGCTGTGACCAGACCATGGGGTGGGACAATTCCTGTAAATGGCCAGACCAGTTCAGTGACGAAAAGTCCACATACAAGTGAGAAAGCAGTACTAAGGGATACGTAAACAAGTAAGCATGGCTGCAACCAATAAAACTTGACTTTACAAAAAGCAAGCTGAGGGCCCTGTGAGACAGCACCCACCACACTGAGGCACCCTTGTGTTAACCCCATCTTACTTGGCTCTGAGTCTCAGGTGTGACGCAGTGTGGCACAGACTCTGAAGACCAGGGGCTGTGCTCTAACTAGACCTGGAACCGTGGAGGGATTCCAGCCCCGCGTCCCGCCATCCCACCATCCCAGCCAGCAGGGAGCCAGGACAAGGCCCCTCAGCGCTTCTGCTCTGCAAGTGAGCATCGGCCTAAGTAGCCAAGGAAGACCCCCATGGGTGGGGACGGGGCATTACCGGAGAGTGTCATCCTGCTCTGGCAAAGCTTGGAGAGCCCCTGCTTCCTGCTCAGGTGTCTGTGGGCCGAGGAGAAGGCCTTGCTGCTGGGTGTGGACATGCCCTGCACGCCCGGACTCTCCATCGCCGCTGCTACCGGGAAGCTCCCGGACAGGCGCCTCTGCTCCTCTTCGAAGGTTGCCGAGCTCATCGGACCCACTGCCCCAAGTTGTCAGCTAGGAAACACAAGGGGTCTGGAGAGAACATAAAGGTGGTGGACCCACCCAACCCTTCACCAGGTCCAGGTGGGCTTGACCCCCAAGAAGAACCCCATGGCCACTTCCATCCTGGCCAGGACTCAATATGCAGAAAGTCGGTCTCTCAGAGAAACCATCGGGACAACGAGGAAGAAAGTAGGAACCGAAGGGAAGGTGCGCTCAACAGGCAAAAGGCCAGTCTCATCACCCAACACTGCCTGGACTTCATTCTGCTCGGATCCACCTACTCATGGAAGCAGCAGTTATAAAATCAAACGACGTGTGCATTTGGCAAATTTCCTGCACAAGACCTCTTTACAGTGCTGAAGAGCAGAGATGTCATCAGCTTGAGGACTGAGGTGCACCTGACCCAAGCCATCGTATTTTCAATAACCTCATATGGATGTGAAAGCCGGACAGTGAATAAGGAAGACCATAGACGAATTGATGCTTTTGATTTAAGGTGTTGGAGGAGAATAGTGAAAGTGCCATGGGCTGCCAGAGGAACCAACAGATCTATGTTGGAAGAAGTGCAGCCAGAGCGCTCCTTGGAGGCCAGGATGGCCAGACTTCGTCTCTCACACTTTGGACATGTTGTTAGGAGGGACCACTCTCTGGAAAAGGACTAGTAAAGCACTTGGTAAAGTGGAGGGTCAGCGAAGAAGAGGAAGACCCCCCCACCCCCACCCCCTGCGCAACTAGGTGGATTGGCACAGAGGCAGCAGCAATGGGCTCAAGTGTACCAATTGTGAAGTTGGCCCAGGACGGGGCAGTGTTTCGTTCTGTTGTGCATGCGGTCACTAGGAATCAGAACCAACTCATCAGCATTTAACAACACCCAAGAGTCCTGATGTGGTGCTCTAGGATAAACACTGGACTGCTAGCCATAATGTTGGGAGTCCAAACCCACCAACGGCTCCTCAGGAACCCTATACCGGGTGGCTATGAGTCAGAACTGACTCGACAGCACTTAATAACCCCCCACCACCCAACAGTAAGGATGTGGGCCAAGCGCACCGCTCATGTAATGACGTAGCCAGCCTCCACTGTCACACAACAACCTGTTCTTTGGAACCACCATCCTGACAAGGGAGGAGCGGGTATATGCTAGAGGAATTCTTTGTGCACGTGTAGTAAGAAAGACAGACAAGAAGGTTGCAGTGGCAAGAACAAGAAAACAGATGCACAATTCGGGTAAGTCCACACCCTGGTATACTACGGTGACAACCTGAGCAATATACAGCGTAAAATAAACCACACCCAAGGCTATCAACAGCAACTCCACAAAATCCCCAACCATATCCAAGACTGAGTCTAGGATGCCTGGGTTTCCAAGGAGGCCAAACTAGGACGTGCTAAGGGTATTTCTTAAACAAGAGACTGACAGACACCTAGTCTGGGCAAACAGTGCCCTCGGAGGATGGGTAGGGGCAGAAATGGGGAGGCCCTCACGTGGAGGTGGATCTAAGTGTGAGCATTTTCTTGTGTGGCTCATGTCTAAGGACACAGGTTTTTTCTTTGGTATGAATCAACTGACGTATACTAAAGAACACAAACACAAATACACCCAGTGTAAGATCCTGGACAATGACCTCTGGGTATGAACCAAAAGGGGTGGGGGTAGTGGTGGAGGCAGTGACCCTGTATAGCTTTTCCAAGGCTATCCATCTTTATGGGAGCAGAAAGCCTCATCGTTCTCCTGCCAACAGCTGGTAGAATCGAACTACTGACCTTCTTGTCAGCAACCCCACTCATAACCCACTGCGCTACCTGGGATCCTTCAAGAGGCAGGGAGGACGTTAGAAATAAATACTAAACTATTTGAAAGTGCCGTTTTGCTTCATGTAGAACTATTCAAATGTTCCAGGTGTATATTTCTTTCTACCAGCATCTCAATGTACAAACTATTCCTACAATAAACAGTCACAAGATTATATTGTGAATGTTTGGTTTTCTACTTTTAAAACCAATTTACAGCCCAAGCACAGAAGACTGAAAATAGCTTCAGAATGTAAATGTTACAATGCTTTACTTTGTAAATGTGATAATGTAACTCCTCAGTAAACATTGTTACACAACTTCACAAACATAACAGAACTCTTCAGCACTCATTGTCAACACTATTACTTTGTATCAGGTATAGAACAAGCCTGGGAGACTAGGGAAACCCATTCAGAAGGGAAGGAAACCTTCAGGGGTGGGTAAGTAGCTTCCAATGGGTTGCAACTTCCAGCGACCCTATTTATGTGTCTCCCACCATTCAGCTAGCTTATCCTGTCGGCCCCCCAGCTCTTTCCTGGGAAGAGCCCTGGCAGCAGCTAGTGTGGTTAAACACTGGGTTAAACTGGCAGGTGGGTGGCTATCTACGCCTGTGCAGACTGAGTCTCCTCTGAAGACCTATACAGCAGTTCCCAGTCCTCCAGGGGCACTGTGAGTTGGACTCAGAGGCAGTGGGGATGCATTTGGTTTGGGTTAGAGTTGTTGAGTAGAGAAGTGGGTGTTTAGTGATGTTACTGAAGGTTCCAGTGGGAAGGAGGAAGATAGGCACCCTCTGAGCATGCCCGAGGGTCCTCTGCAGGCTCAGCAGGCTCACAGACAACAACAGGTCACCAGAGGACCCTAGGAATCACCAGCCGTCCCCAGGTTTACGTTCCACTCAGACACTAACCAAAAATGCCAGCCAGGCCACACAGGTGTCAGCACTGACCAAGGGAAGCCCAACCCAGCAAGTGGCTCCATGGCTGGTGGGTCCAAGAGCAAGTGACCCCCTCAGGAGAAGCAGTAACCCTCCTTTGGGTGAATTTGGGGGTGCAGGCACCATCTCTCTCCCACCCCTCTCATCCCACTAAGCGATGAGAGCAAGGTCCCACCCCTCTCCCCAGCTGTGCAGCTGAGTAGACCCCGCCCCAGGAAGTCAGCTTTTTCTTGTGGAGCACCTCGTAGTTTCCAACTGCTGAGCTTAAGGTTCGCAGCCCGATTCATAACCACTACTACCACAGCTCCCTTCCCAATTAAAGGGTAGCGTAGTGGTTACGAATCGGGCTGCGAACCACAAGGTCAGCGGTTCGAAACTACCAGATGCTCCACGGGAGAAAGATGAGGTTTTCTGCTCCCGTAAAGATTTACAGCCTCGGAAACCCTGTACAGGGTCGCTATGAGTCGGAACTGACTCGACGGCCTACAACAACAACAAATTGGCACACCTCAATGTAAAGAAAGCAAAATTCCTCACAACTGAACAAAAAGCTTCATGACTAATGGAGAAAAGATACAAGTTGTCGAAGATTTCATTTTGCTTGAATCCACATATCAGCACTCATGGAAACCGAAAGCAGTTACGAAATCAAATGAAGTACTGTGTTCGACACACCTGCTGCACAAGACCTCTGCCAAGTGCTCAAGAGCAAGGAGGGTTAAGGAGTGCCTGACCCAAGCCATGGTATTTCCCACCACCTACTGAGGAAGCCCTGTGGTCCACACTGTGGGTTAATGTGCCTTTTCATCTGCAAGGTCGGCAGTTCAAGCTCACCAGTCGCTATGGGTCGGAACCGACTCAAAAGCACTTAAAACAACAATGTCCATGTAAGGAGCTCTGGTAGCGCAGTGGTTACGAATTGGGCTGCAAATCTTAAGCTCAGCAGTTCGAAACTGCCAGCTGTTCCACAGGAGAAAGATGAGGCTTTCAGCTCTCCTAACAATTCAGTCTCAGAAACCTTGTAAAGGGTCACTACGAGTCACAACCAACTCCATGGCACATAACCACCATCACCAATGTGCACGTGGCAGTCCTAGTGTGGTGCTGTGGGCTAATGCGTCAGACTGCAAAGTCGTTTGAACTGCAAGGTCGGTGGCTCAAGCTCACCAGCTGCTCCTTGGAAATCCTATACAGGATCGCTATAGGTCGGACTCGACTAGACAGCACTTCACAACAACAACAACAACGTGCACGTGAAAGTCGGACATAGGAAAAGTTCAGAAGAATTGATGCCTTTGAGTTAGGGTATTGGAGAATACTGAAAAGTACCATGGACAACGCTTTTTTGTTTTGTGTTGGAAGAAGTACAACCAGAATGCTCCTTGCTGTTGTTGTGAAATGCCTCCGAGTCGGTTCCGATCCATAGTGACCCTGTATACGGTTTCCGAGGAGCAACTGGTGAGCTTGAACCGCCGACTTTGCAGTTCAAAAGGCTTAGCAGTCTGGCGCATTAACCCACAGCGCCACCCCAGGCCTCCAGAATGGCCCTTAGAAGTCTTGTATTTCAGGTACGGTTTTCAGAGGGACCAATCCTTGAAGAAAGACATCACGATCGGTAAAGTGGAAGGTCCGAGGAAAAGAGGAACCCCCCCCCCCAATGCATTTAGCCCTGCGCAGCAGCAACAGACTGAGGAGTTAACAACTGCGAGGATGGCGAAGCATCAGGCGGTCCGAACCCACTCAACAAGCACTTAGCAACAACCCCATTGACGGCAAGGAACCACAACAAATTCAGGCAAATGCAGTGGGCTAAGACTAGGCTGCCGCTCTCCTCCGCCAAGTGCCCCTCGGTCAAAAGATGAAGCGATCAGCTTCCGTAAAGATTTAGCCTTGAAAACCCTATGGGGCTGTCCTACTCGGTCCTACAGGCTCGTCTTGAGTCGGAAAAGAGTTGACGGCAGTGGTTAATTAAGTCAACGGCAGAAGAATGGAAAGACGATTGAGATAAGACAAAAATAAATGAATGGCAGGTTAAAGAGCTTGGAGGTGAGATTACCAGGCGTGGGGCGCGGGGTGGAGAGGGTTGCATTGGTGCGCGTGCGCATATCTAGCTCCTTTTCCCCCTCAACTCCCCCACGTACAGGGCAGACGCCGCGAGGCCGGACACCACTCTGCACTCCCGGCCCCAGCCCCGGGAAGGGGCCAGGGAAGAAGTGGTCCAAGAAGACGCTCGAGGACGCGCTCGTCCCGGAGGTCCGTAGATGCGAACACGGAGCGGCGAGGCAAACGGCCGCGGGGCTCGGTTTGTCGGAGAGCCGAGGGTAGAGCGGCAGGGCAGCACCGCAGCACCGCAGCAGCCCCCAGAGGCCGAACAAGCCGGCCCCATTCTCCGAGCGCAGCTCTCACCTGGAGGGTAGCCGCCGCTCCGCTCGCTTCTCTCGGCGCCAGGGAGCCGACCCGCGTCTATCCCCACCGGCTAATCGTGGAGCGCCTCGCACTGATTGACAAGCATCCTGGGCCAGTCAGCGGTGCGTTTGGGCGGGACACAGCCGGCTCAAGCTAGGAGCCCGCGCTAACGGTTGCTAGGGACGCACCGGACGCCCTCTACGGTACGCCGGAGAGGCCAAACAAGACGCAGAGCGCCCATCAGCCCCACCCGCAGACGCGGCTTCTTTTGCTTTCCTGGAGTCCGAGGATGAACAACACAACATCAGCCCTCGGCAGCTTCGACTCAAAGACGGGGTGCGGGGCAGCTCCCTATCGGACATCTGCCGCGCACAACTTCTCGACCTCAAAGCCGGCGGGCGCGAGGGAAAGGAAGTTGGATTGGGAACGACGACTCAGAGTCGTTCTGCCTACCCGGCCGGTTCCTCCGAACTTGCCCACCTGCCCAGCGCCGAGCGATAACCAAGGGCGACCCTGTTGCACGCGTTCCAAACGCTGGGAGAAAGTTGTCCTGCCGCTCGGCCCATTCTGCAGATGCAGCCCACGAGGCTCGGAGCTACAGGTGCAGCCCCCGACGCGGAGATGCGCTCCGCTCCTCGCCCCGAGTCCCTTGACGCCTCAGGAGGTCAGACAGCGAGCACAAGAATGAGGAGCAGTCCCCAGATTTTCCTGTGCAGACGGCCTGGACACCCTCTCTGTTCGCCTGCTGTTACGTCTACCCTCCTCTTCCCATCGCCTTGCCTCCCGGCTCCCATCGCTGCAGTCGGCTCCGGCTACCTGCCCTGGGGGAGGAGGAAAGACTGGCGGCGTCCCGGAGGTTGGGTTGCGCGCGGCCTCTAGCTGGAACTGCAACTCCCGTGAGGCACCAGGGCTGCGCAGCCGCGTCAGGGCACGAGCCGCGGATCCGGGCTCCCATTGGCTGGGCGGCCTTTGCGGCGGGAGCTCTGATTGGCTGGGAGCGCTGAGGCGACAGATTCCGGAAAGGGGAAGAGCAGCCAACATGGCGGCGGAGCGCGGTTCGGGGCAGCAACAGTCGCAGGAGATGATGGAGGGTGAGCACCACAGGCGAGCGGCGGGCCGACATTGTCCTTTGCTCGAGAGAGACTCAGAATCCCTTCTCTGTCCATGGCCCGGGTTCCGGCTCGGCCTCAGGAGCCTTGACAGCTGGCCCGTGGGCGGCAGCGCCCGGCTGGCCCGCGGGAGGGCGGTGGCCAGAGTCTGGGCCGGGGACGGAGTGGGACGGCCACTGTCTGACCCGAGGCTCGCGCCGCATCTCTGAGATTGGCAGGCGGGGAGCGCCCCGCGTTCCTGGTGGGGAAACAGGCTGGGGGCGGGCGTGGTGAGTGAGGGTCTTCGCCTGCGCGCCACTAGGCTGTGGGGACAGAAGGTGGAGGTTTAGACAGGTCGGTTTCAAGTCCTTCGTGATTCTGAAAAGATTCAATTCATCCCCCTTTTTGTTTTGCTGGAAAATGCACTCACACTGGGGACGCTGTTAGGTCTCAGTTCTTTGGGTTTGGGGTTGTTGGCTGGGGTACAGTCATGATCCCAGTGGTAAGTGCTAGGGAACAGGAAGGCCGACTTGTGGGGTTGTGGGAAGGAGGAGGAAGGCTGCAGCCAAGGTCACGGGGGGTCTGCAGGGCCGCGACCCATGATGATCGTGTGTGATGAGGGTGGGGAGCCGCCTTGGAGGGGTTGGGGCCACTGTGGACTTTTGTGTCTTGAATCTTGTTAAACAGGAAAGTGACTCCCATTCTCCCTGCTCCCTCTCCATGTCCCCGCGGTTTTGGTAAATGACAGGGGTTGCTGTTTTGCCCAAAGAAAAGCCCACTTGGTCAGTGTCTCTAAACTTGGGGCACCTCTGTGTTCCCACTGCAGTGCTTCCTTCTCTGGATGCTCCCCAGCCTGCTTCACAGGCCCCAGAGCCACCTTGCCACATGGTCATCAGCTGTCCCCTCTTCAGACACCCGCCCCCCCAGGCTGCCCTACCTAATTCAGCTCCTCCGCACCCACCCTGGGCTCGCCTCTCAGGGCCTGAACTGCTTGTTACCTGGTCACCTCCACTGGTCCTGTGGCTTTGCCCTCACACCCTAAGCTCCGTCCTAACTCTCCCTCCGTAGTCCCGGCTAGAACTTCTGGGTCCCACCCAGTGCACTCCACAGGGGCCAGCTGAACTGGGTGGGAAAGGTTCACTCAAGTGCCCTGAGTGAAAGAATCGTCCTGGTAGATGTCCAGTGATTCATCTCGTACCTTCTGTGTGTTGTGCGTCAGCAAGCTGGGTTGTGTACCTTTTCTAGTTTAATCCTGACACCCATTCTCTGATGTGTCAGTACCATATGGTTGTGTGTCGTCAGGTCGGTTCTGACTCAGGGATTCTGTGTAGGGTTTCTGCAGAGTGGCTGGTGGCTTTGAACAGCCAACCTTATGGTTAGCAGTCAAGTGGTTATCTTGCAGCACCCCCCAGGACTCCTGGGTATCACATGGTCTTCCTTTTATAGATGACAAAAGTGAGGCTTGTGAACGTGGCTTTCTCCACCAGGGCCAGGGCCATCGGCTTTTCAGCAGTGTCTTTGAGTGAAGATGGGACTCAGGTCAGATTAAGTTAGATCCTCTGGATGCAAAGACTAGACTGGACAAACCAAGCCGAGGCCATGAGAGCTGTTTAGCAGCACAGGTTCTAACCGAGGTGGATGAGGAAACAGAGGACTCACAGAGAGGCTTTGTTGTTGTTGTTAGGTGCCATCGAGTCGGTACTGACCCATAGTGACCTTTAGAGGCCAGTTTTATAAGGACTTGTTTTGTTTAGTACTCATTTGCCCCCCAGGGAGATAAGCCACAGGGTCAGGAAAACGATTCTGTGGGGTACCAAGTTCTTCATTCATACTTGTCTGCTCTGGCTGCCTCAGGTCTGCCAAACAGGCTTCCAGAAGAGCTGTGAAAAGGGCCAGTTGTTTGACAGTCTTGCCAGACAACATGCACCATTAACTGATTTAAAAGCACTTGTGTGCCTGCCTTTGGAAGCTACGAGTCGGTGGCGCCAAGCCCAGTGATGGTCACCTGGGCTTCTGTATCTCTTGGCTACATCTTCCTTCTCAGCAGAGTCCTCAGCTGCCCACAATCCGCTCTGAGTCCCTGCCGAGTGCCTTCGGAAGCCACACGCTTAGCTCCCACGTCTCCAGGGCTTCTCACTGTGTGTGTGTGTGGCTTCAGTCGACAGGCGGGTTGAATCTGAGGAGTCTGGCGATGAGGAAGGGAGGAAGTACTGCAGCAGTATCACCACCAACCTGAGCGCACAGAGCCTGCGGGAGCGAGAGGGGCGCAGCGAGGAAGACCCCGAAGGTAGGGGCGCGTGTCCCCGGGGGAGGGGGGAAGGTGTCCCACGTGGGGCAGAGCCTGGGGTGGTTTCCCAGGGACGCTGTTACAAAACAAACCCACCGCCAACAAATCGAGTCCAACTCAGTGCCCCTGGACAGAGCTTCGGAGACTGCCGGTCTTTACGGAGCAGCTGGTGGTGCGGCGGGTTAAGCCTTGGGCTGCTAACTGCTAAGTTGGCAGTTCAAGCTCAGCAGCTGCTCAGCAGGAGAAAGACGAGGCTGTTGCACGTGGTGTAAAGATGGACCGACTCGGAGCAGTTCTGCTCTGTCCTCAAGGGTCCCAATGAGTCAGAATTGACCTGATGGCAGTGAATTAAGAGGAAAAGCATTTCAAATGGTTTAAGGGGAACTCGTATAGTCTCGGCTTCACAGCCTTAGAGCCAAGGGTGAAATTTTAGGATGTTCATTAAATCATTCTTTGCTTTTACAATAACAAAAAAAAAATTCTTTTTCTTATTTTTTTTAGCTGAACTAATTTTTTTAAGTAACACTGCTCTCTGTACCAGTGAAGATGACTGGTAACTATGGCAACCTCATTTTAAGGCGAAAGGAGACTGCCACAAAAGTAGACTCACATTGCTTTTCTGGAGCTGGCACTCTGGGAGTGATGTGGGTGGAAGTGAACGCCCAGGGGAGAGGGGCAGAGAAGCGCTCTTGTTATCTGATCTCTGTGTAGGAAAGCACTTCAGCTGGCCATCCGCAGCTCTGTACTGTGAAGACACAAGACAGTCATCCTGCCCCTGGTATTGGGGTGGGATTTGGGCAGAGAAGTCACGCTCTCTCCCCTGCTCAAGTGTTCTGAGGGAAAAGGCCCTGCTCCTGCCTGTGTTTAGGTTTTTAGTTCAAATCAGAAGCCTTGGTGGTACTGCGGACTAAATAAGCATTGGACTGCTAACCATGAGATCAGCAGTTCAAACCCACCTGCTGAGCCACAGGAGAAAGATGAGACCATTGGCCCCCATGAAGATGGATACAGATAGGGCCAGGATTGACTCTGAGGCAGTGGTTGGTTTGGTTTCGATCTAATAACACAAATCCAGACATTAGCTCAATTGTTTGCATTTGCTTCGTTTCCTAACTTCTTCAGCACGCACGGTCAATAAAAAGTAATTTCAGAAAAGTGTAGCGTGCCCTGCACTGGCTGTGAGGCAGGCAGAACCCGGCCGTCACGTGACCACTGCCAGCCCAGTGGGTTATTTATAGCATCCTCTACTCGGTGATGTCCCACTGGGGCAATAAGTGACCCATGGCCTGAACTGTAGAGCATCTTTCAGGATAGCTTCCGAATTCCCACGTTGAATGGTCACCATCTTTAGGAGACTCTCGGGTGTATCTCTTGGTTTTGCCCAACTCCTTTGGATTCCTTAACCTGGACTCTCAGTCAGGCTGTCCATAGACAACCGGGGAGGTGTGGACAGTGCTGTCAGTGGGCAGTGCTTGTCCATTTGATGTTTGTTGTTAGAGTGAGTGAATTGCATTGTGTTTGGGGGTTGGTGGGCTTTGGGTTTGCCTGTAGAATCCTTTGAGAGGCAGATGCTCACCTAGGTTCCCATGAAGGGTGATGTGCTTGTACCTGCACAAGACTGCAGGCTCTGGGCATCCCAGCAGGACAGCTGGCTGCACCTTTCAATCCTGGGGAAAACTGCTCACAGCTGAGACATGCATGTCAGTTCTTCGGCGGGAGCACTGAGCTGTGCGTCATTGTGGTTTGCTTTTAGTAGAGAGAAATGTTTGTCCTAGAGCATGTGATAGGCCCGGCGTGGTCTTTCTTCAAATGGCCTGGTGTGCTACTGTCTTAAACACGGAGGAGAACCCTGCACGTTGTCAGCACAGGGCCTTTGCCCACATGTGACCAGCAGCCTCAGTGTCCCGTCCCCTCCTCCATAGCTGCTCCGTCATCTGTATCTTCTCTCCACCTCCTCTCCAGACCTTAGCCCGTCCCAGCTCCTCACTGCCCGCAGTCAGCACCTTTCTCTCCTTTTCTCCAGAAGAACATGAGCTGCCTGTGGACATGGAGACCATCAACCTAGATGGAGACGCTGAGGTAACAGTGCCGCTCGCCCCCTACCCCCGCCCTCTGATTCCAAAGTGCCCGCTGTCAAGGTTCCATCTCCATTTGATCTCTGAGACTTTTGAGGCATATGAAAAGTCTTTCACACTTGGTGTCCAGTTCTGTGGGTTGAATGACGACATTGTAAATGGGGAAATGTGGTGCTAGTTCAGGGTGAGTCTCTCTGCCACTGACTTGGTGTACGTGGGGCCCTTCCCTGAACCTGCAGCTGCTCCCCAACAGTAACATGATTAGGGTACATCGCAGAGCTCAGGGGAGCCGGGGGAAGAGGGTTTCCACATGGAGGGTCTGCTTTATATCAAAACACGGTTCCTGGCTACCCCAGAGACCACCGGGCAGTCTGTCTCCTGCCTCTCCCCTCCCCAGCAGACCTCTTCTCCTGGCTCCCTTTCAGAAGCTGAGTGGGAGTTCTGTGTGTTTCAGGATGTGGATCTAAACCATTACCGCATTGGGAAAATCGAAGGGTTTGAGGTGTTGAAGAGAGTGAAGGTGAGACGGGGGTCCCGTGGGCATGTGCAGAGGGGCCGCTTCCCCTGAGCCCACCTGTGACCTCAGCCATCGGGGACACTGACCAGCAGGCCGCTGGGTGGGCCTCGTTGGAAGTCTGCTTCCTTGTCGTGGGTGTGCTTGTAGGGACTTCCCAGCGCTCACGGCCCTGCCAGATGCTCCCAGGAGGCCGTGCTCTCTGTCCCTGTGACAGGGTCTCACGCCCCGTCTGCCCCCTCCCTCCCCCCCTCCCTAGACTCTCTGCCTGCGGCAGAACTTAATCAAATGCATCGAGAACTTGGAGGCGCTGCAGAGCCTTCGCGAGCTGGATCTCTATGACAACCAGATCACGAAGATGGAGAACCTGGAGGCACTGACAGAGCTGGAGTGAGTCAGGGCTGGCCGCCCCCACCCCAGGTCCCATCTAAGGCCACTCCACCATTGGCCACCCGCCATGCAACCAAGACTGCTTCCAGCCCAATGTGGAAGCAGGGTAGGGAAAGGCAGCCTGAAAGGCCATATAAAATCTTTTCTTAGAATAAAGGGACAAGTCACGTTTCTGCTCTAAGGAGTCAGGGCCTGGGGTCATTTCACCCGAACCCCTACCCCTCTGCTTTTTGCTGAACTTACTCTCACTCAGCACTTACTTGATCCCATGTATGTGCTGAACCGGGTCCTGGGTCTGCTCTCAGATAAAGCTCATCCAGACAGCGCTGAGGGTCGGGGCCCCCACCTGCAGCATCAGTACCAGCCTGGGCCCCTGCAGGTCTGCAAGACAATGTGAGACAATACGGCCTCTAAGTTAAGTATTAACATGCTTGTTAAAACCATAAATGTCTGCCTCTCCTCAGGGTTCTCGATGTTTCTTTTAACCTGCTGAGGAACATTGAAGGAATTGACAAGTTGACTCAACTGAAAAAACTCTTCTTGGTCAACAATAAAATCAATAAAATTGACAACATTAGCAGTTTGCATCAGCTACAGATGTTGGAGCTGGGATCCAACCGCATCCGGGTATGTGCCCAAGGGGCCTGGGGTCTAGAAGCTGGGCCCAGTCATGTGATCCAAGGGGGTCAGAATGTTTGCTTGGCTAATGATTTTTATATGACAGGTGATGTTTCTTTGGAAACTGAGGAGTTAATCCTCTTCCTGGGGTGTTTTGCTTTCAAGTAAAATAATAGTAGCTGTGAGTCATCATGGCAGTCCATCTTGTTGGGGTCCTCCTCTTTTTCCTTGACCCTTCACTTTACCAAGCATAATGTCCTCCTCCAGGGACTGGTCTCTCTTGATAATATGTCCGAAGTATGAGAGAGACAAAGTCTGGCTATCCTGGCTTCAAGGAGCACTCTGGCTGCATTTCTTCCAACACAGATTTGTTTGTTCTTTTGGCAGTCCACGATACTTTCAATATTCTCCTCCAATACCAAAATTCAAATACATCAATTCTTCTACGGTCTTCCTTATTCACTGTCCGACTTTCACATGCGTGTGACATTATTGAAAATACCGTGGCTTGGGTCAGGCGTACCTTAGTCCTCAAACTGACTTCTTTGCTCTTGAACACTTTAAAGAGGTCTTGTGCAACAGATTTGCCCAATGCAATATGTCGTTTGATTTCTTGATTGCTGCTTCCATGAGCATTGATGGTTGATCCTAGCAAAAGTTGTCTTTGACAACTTCAATATTTTCTCCATTGATAGGGATGTTTTTTATTGGTCCAGTGGTGAGGAGTTTTGTTTTCTTTATATTAAGATGCAACCCATACCAAAGGCTGTGGTCTTTGAGCTTCATCAGAATTTAAAGTCCTCTTCACTTTCAGCAAGCAAGGTTGTATCATCTGCATTTCACAGGTTATTAATGAGTCTTCCTCCAATCCTGATGCCACGTTTTTCTGAATAAGTATGGTGAAAGAATACAACCCTGGCACACACCTTCCCTAATTTTGAACCACTCGGTGTTCCCTTATTCTATTTGAACCACTACCTCTTGGTCTATGTACAGATTCCTCATGAGCACAATTAAGTGTTTCAGAATACTCATACTTCTCAATGTTGTCCATAGCTTGTCATGATCCACACAATCGAAAGCCTTTGCATACTCAATAAAGCACAGGTAAACATCCTTCTGATATTCTCTGCTTTCAGGCAAGATCCATCGGACATCAGCAATGATAACTCTCGTTCTTCTGAATCTGGCTTGAACCTCTAGAAGTTCTCTGTCAATGTATGGGTGCAGCTGATTCTGTATTAGCTTTAGCAAAATTTACTCGCTTGAATATCAAAGAGATTGTCCGATGATTTCCACATTCTGTTGGGTCACCTTTCTTTGGAATGGGCACAAATATGGATCTCCTCCAGTCAGCCAGATAGCTAGTTGCCTTCCAGATTTCTTGGCAGAGATGAGTGAGTGCCTCCAGTGGACATCAGTTGGTTGAAAGGTTTCCATTTGTAGTCCATCAATTTCTGGTGCCTTGTTTTTTGCCAACACCTTCACTGTACCTTGGTCTTCTTCCTTCAGTATCATTGGCTCTTGATCGTATGCCCCCTCTTGAATCAGTTGAACATCGATCACTTCTTTTTGGTACAGTGACTCTGTATTTCTGCCATCATTTTTTGATGCTTTGTGCAACATTCAATAATTTACTCATTGTTGGTAAGTACTGTGGAGTGACCCCGCACAGGGTTTCTGAGGCTGTAAATCTTTACAGGAGCAGAATGCCTCATCTCTCTCCTGTAGAACCGCTGGTAGTTTCGAACTGCTGACCTTGAGAAGTTGTAACTACTACACAACCAGAGCTCCCATAAAACCCTTCAATACCACAAGTAGACGTTTGTAGTATTCTTCACTTCCTCAGCTGGAGAAATGTTGAGCGTGTACTTCCCTTTTGGTTTTCTAACTCGAGCTCTTTGTACATTGTGCTATGATGGTTGACTTTGTCTTCTCCAGCTGACCTTTGACATTTTCTGTTCAGCTCTAGTAGTATCTCCTCACTTCTTCCATTTTGCTTTCACATTTCTGTGCTGGAGAGCAACTTTCAGAATCTCTTCTGACATCCATTTGGGTCTTTTCCTTCTTTCTTGTCTTCTTAAGAACTTTTTGCTTTCTTCTTACACTATGTCATCCCACAACTCTTCTGGTGTTTGGTCACTAATGTTTAATGCATCCAATCTGTTCTTCAGATGTTCTCTCAATTCAGGTGAGATATGGTCAAGGTCATAGTTTGACTCTCATGGACTTGTTTGAACTTTCTTCAGCTTCAGCCTGAACTTGCATGTAAGCAATTGAGGGTCTCTCCTCCAGTCTGCCTCTGGCCTTGTTTTGGCTGATGATATGGAGCTTTTCCACCATCTCTTGCCACAGATGCAGTCAATTTGATTCTGTGTATTCCATCTGGTGAATTGACCTTGATGACATGGAGTAAAGCCCTCAGGACCTTCATTTGCTGATGGGGCACAACTCAAAATGAAGAGGAACAGCTGGAAACATGCATTAATAATCGGAACATGGAATGTACAAAGTACAAATCTGGGAAAATTAGAAATTGTCAAAAATGAAATAGAACCCATCAACATCGATATCCTAGACATTAGTGAGCTGAAATGGACTGGTATTAGCCATTTTGAATCTGACAACCACATGGTTTACTATGCCAGGAATGACAATGAAGAGAATTGGTGTCGCATTCATCATCAGAAAGAACATATCAAGATCTATCTTGATATCTATCCTGATAGCGTTATATTCCAGACACCTACAAAGAAGACCAGGAGCTCTGGTAGCATAGTGGCTACAAGTCAGGCTGCTAACCTCAAGGTTATCAGTTTGAAACTACCAACAGTTCCATGGGAGAAAGATGAGGTTTTCTATTCCCGTGAAGGTTTACAGCCTCGGAATTCCTGTACAGGCTCACTATGAGTCGGAACCAACTCCACAGCACACCACCACCACCATAAGGAAGACCAGTTACTACCACGATTATTCAAATTTACACACCAACCACCAAAGCCAGTGAGGATGAAATTGAAGAATTCTACCAGCTTCTTCCGTAAGAAATTGATGAAACATGCAATCAAGATGTATTGATAATCACTGGAGATTGGAAGCAAAGAGGAAGGATCAATGGTTGGAAAATATGGCCTTGGTGATAGAAATGATGCTGGAAGTCACATGGTAGAATTCTGCAAGACCAGAGACTTTTTAAGCAGCATAAAAGACGACTATACACATGGACCTCACCACATGGAATACACAGAAATCAAATTGACTACATCTGTGGGAAGAGACGGTGGAAAAGCTCCATATCATCAGCTTGAACAAGGCCAGGGGCAGACTGTGGAACAGACCATCAATTACTCATATGCAAATCCAGGCTGAAGCTGAGGAAAATGAAAATAAGTCCAGGAGAGCCAAATATGCAGATTCAGGCTGAATCTAAATTATCTTAATGTCGCAGGTTACTGAGTCTTCCTCCAATCCTGATGCCACGTTCTGCTTCAGAGACTCCAGCTTCTCGAATGATTTGTTCAGCATACAGACTGAATAAGTGTGGTGAAAGAATACAACTATGGCACACACCTTTTCTAAATTTAAACTACTCCATATCCCCTTGTTCTGTTCTGCTCAAATGACTCCCTCTTGGTCTATGTATAAGTTCCTGACGGGCACAATGAAGTATCCTGGAATACTCATTCTCCAAAATGTTTTCCATAGCGTGTCATGATCTGCACAGCTGAAAACCTTTGCACAGTCAAGAAAGCACAGATGAACATATTCATGGTATGCTCTGCTTTCAGCCAAGATCCATGTGATGTCAGCAGTGATATCCCTGGATCTGTGTCCTCATCCGAAGTCAGCGTGAACCTCTGGCATTTCCCTGTCGATGTACCATCGCAGCCATTTTTGAATTATCTGTAGCAAAATTTTACTTGCATGAAATGTTAATAATACTGTCTGATGATTTCCACATTCCGTTGGGCACAGATATGTTTCTCTTCAATCAGTTGGCCAGGTAGGTCTTTTCCAAATTTCTTGGCATAGATGAATTGAGTGCCTCCAATGCCACATCAGTTTGTTGAAAGATTTCAATTTATTCCATCAATTTCAGAGCCTTGTTCTTTGTGGATACCTTCAGGGCACTTGGACTTCTTACAAGATCATTGGCTCTTCATCAGATGCTACCTGTTGAAATGGTTGAACACTGACCGTTTCTTTTGGTACAGTGACTCTGAGTATTCCTTCCATCTGCTTTTGATGCTTTCTACATCATACAAGGTTTCGCCCAGAGAATCCTTCAGTATTGCAACTTGCTAGCATGTTTTCTTCCATTCTGTCAGCTTGAGAAATGCTGAGCCTGTTCTTTCTTCCCTTTTGGTTTTCCAGCTCCAGGTCTTTGCACATCTCATTATAATGTTTGACTTTGTTTTCTCAAGACGCCCTTTGAAATGTTCTGTTTATTAACTCTTTGACCTCCTCATTTCTTCCATTGGCTTTAGCGTCTCTACACTGGAGAGCAAGTTTCAGTGTCTCTTCTGACACCCATTGTGGTCTTTTTTTTATTAGTGACCTTTTGCTTCATTACAGTATGAGCTTCTAATGTCTTCCATCCCACAAGTCTTCTTGTCTTTTGTCATTAATGTCTGATGCATCAAATCTGTACGTGAGATGATGTCTGAATTCAAATGGGAGACGTTCACTGTCATACTTTGACTTTTGTGGACTTGTTTTAATTTCCTTCCTCTTCAGCCTAAACTTGCGTCTGTACCTGGCCTTGTTTTGCCTGATGAGATTGAGCTTTTCCCACAAATATAGTCAGTGTGATTTCTGTGTATTCCATCTGGTGAGGCCCATGTGTATAGTCATCTTTTATGTTGTATAAAAAAGTATTTGCATAGAATATGGAATCTCTAGCATCATTTCTTTCACCAAGGCCATATTTTCCAGTTACTGACCCTTCCTCTTTGTTTCCAACCTTTGCGTTCCATTCGCCAATGATTGTCAATACGTCTTGGTTGCCTGTTTGATCAATTTCAGACTGAAGAAGTTGGTAGAATTCTTCATCATTGACTTATTGAATAGTCGTGGTATTAACTGGTCATTCTTGGTGGTGTTGGTAAGTGCCGTTGAGTCAGTTCTGACCCGTAGCATCCCTGTATACAGTTTCTGAGGAGTGCCTGGTGAGTTTGAAATTGACCTTGAGGTTGAATACTTACCCTACAGCACCACACCATGTCTCCTTGTAGGCGTATGGATGTTATCCAATGACAGACAGCATTATACTTCAAGGTAGATCTTAACATGTTCTTTTGATAATGTGGCACCATTCCTCTTCAATATGTCATTCCCATCATAGTAAACATGTGACTGTCAGATTCAAAATGGCGAATACCAGTCCATTTCTGTTCATTAGTGCCTAGGATATCAATGTTTATGCGTTCCATTTCGTTTTTGACAACTTACAATTTCTCTAAATTCATATTTTGTACATCCCGTGTTCCAATAACTAATGGATGCTTAAAGCTGTTTCTCCTCATTTTGAGTTGTTCTCTATCAGCAAATGAAGGTCTCCAAAGATTTACTCCATTCTCTTCATCCCAGTCAGCTCCTTTGAGGCGGCAGCTCTTCCCCAGTTGTATTGTAAGTGCCTTCCAACCTGAGGGGCTCATCTTCCAGCTCTGTATCTGACAATATTCTGCTGCTCTCCATCCTATCTCAGTATTCAGTATTCGGGGCAGTGGTGGTTGTTAAGTGCCATCAAGTCGATGTTGTCTCATAACCACTCTGTAAAGGGTTTTCGAGGAGCCGCTGGCGGGTTTGAACTACCGACCTTGTGGTTCACAATCTCATGCTGTCCCTACAGCATCACCCCAGGTAGAACATCTGTAAGTGAAGATCATCTGACCCCCACCTCTGGCCTCCAGGGGTTGTCGTAAGAGGAGTCAGAGGCCCTGCCAAGCCTGGTGTGGTGTGGGTGTCCCCTCCTGCTTCATTCCTGAGGTGGCTGTTTGGCTTCAGGAGACAGTAACCCTCATGGCCCAGGCTCAGCTTTGTGACCTTGGAGAGTTGGGCAGGATGCCAGCCAGAATGGTGGTGTGAGTAGGGGTCCGTGGCCTGAGGGACCTCAGCAACCACATCAGGAGGAAGGTGGTCTTAGTCAGAGATGCTGAAAGACGACTTCCCTTGGGGAGCAGCGAGCTTAGAATGGGGAGACCAAGCTCTCATAGGCCTGGGCCCAGCGCTGGGACACAGATGGGACAACATGGCCCCTACACATGCCTGTGGCTCGTAGTTACTGAAGGAACAGTGTGAATGGTGCCGCGTGGCTTCCAGCAAGGAGAGCAAGAGCCAGCGCCTGCTTCTGGGAGACTCAGACTGAACAGTCTTAATAATGTATCAGCTCTGAAGTCAGCAGGACAGGGACCGAGTGCTCCCAGAATCCCAGAGCACTGTGAAAACTTACACACGGGGACAAGTAGGAGGGACTGGAACCCCATCCACCTTCTTTCTTTGTCCATCAGGAGATTTCACGAGGACTTGTCCAGGCAGGAAAACCCTTGGCCTGTGTCCACAGAGCTGTGGGCTACTTATCCAGGACATCCCTTCTCTGTACTCCACAGGCCATTGAAAATGTTGACAGCTTGACCAACCTCGACAGTTTGTTTCTGGGGAAAAACAAGATTACTAAACTTCAGAACCTAGATGCACTTACCAACCTCACCGTCCTCAGTATGCAGGTATCACCGCCTTCACCCACCCAGCTCGGCCCCCACAGTGCACCCCACTTTCAGGGGCAGCAGGACTGAGGGGCATTAGCCTCGTCACTCCATGTTACCATCAGGGGGCACACTGGCATACGCTGGTGTGAGCTCCATTGCAGAAACTTCCTTCTTTGTCCTGATGATGCTCACCATCCTGTGGGATTTGACTGGAGTCGTGGTCGATCTTAAACATCCAGTGACCCCGACCTTGTAGACCTTCCCGAAGCACACCTCATCAAAGCACGTTCTCTGTGTCACGCCGTCAAGTCCTGCACATGAGAGCCACATACAACCGACTCTATGTTTCCAACGTCCACCCCACCGCATGCTCAGGGTTCTAGGGACACCCACCTGTCCTGATGCCCCGTCACCTGCCCCCACCTGACCTGAGCACTGGCGCTCTCTTGCAGAGCAACCGGCTGACGAAGATCGAGGGGCTGCAGAACTTGGTGAACCTGCGGGAGCTCTACCTCAGCCACAACGGCATCGAGGTCATCGAGGGTCTGGAGAGCAATGTAAGACATCGGCAGTTAGCCCGGGCCGGTGAGGGCAGGGGGCGGGGGGCCGGTCTTAAGGGCTGGCCTGGCGCAGACTCTGCTTCTGGAGAGAGATGAACACCAAGTGCCCCCCGCTCACACGGAAAGCCTGAGAGCACATGTGGAGGGCTACTGGGTGTGCCTGGGATGCCCCGCACCCCGCACAGTGTGGCGGTACCTCTGCCTGGGCCTCAGGACTCTAGTTTGCAGGGGTCTAGGGCTGGTTGCCCTCAGTGGCTCCTGCGCTTTCTCAGCCCCTGCCCCCTCCCCCCCCCAGGGGCAGCTTCAGCCCCACACCTGGTCCCACCCCCCCCCCCCACCAGGCCCCCAAGCCAGTCCTTAGACTTTAGACTACACAGGCACCAGCCCCGCTCAGGGAGCATCCGCCCCGGTGCGCGCTCCCCTGCCAATAAAGGACTTTTGCTCGTCGAATTTTATTGCTTTTTTATCTGTTTGTGTCCTGGTGGCACTGATGCCCCGTGGCCCCTTTTTGTTGTTGGGAGCAGAGCCTGTCAGTCCTACAAGGCCCTCCTGGACCATGTCCCGGGGAGACCAGGTTCTGGACATCTCCATGAGAGCTGGTACCCCCAGATTGGGGCATTCAGTGTGCCGTCTAATCCAGGTGTCCTGAATCTGGAGAGGGAGGCAGAGGAGAGTCGTGATGGGGGCTGGCTCTGGGACAGACCGGACAGGCAGCTGTGTCATGTTCAGGGACCTTGGTGGTGCAATGGTTAAGCACTTGCTGCTAGTTGCAAGGTCTGTGGTTCAGACCCACCTACTGCTCCGAGGGAGAAAGAGAGTCTGTGTGCTCCTGTAAAAACAGACAGACTCAGAAACCCTAAGGAGCCAGGTCACTGTGGCTCAGGGTCGGCTGGGTGTGGTGTGGTGTGGTGGGGGTTCCTCCTTGTTCCGCCTCAACAGGTACAGCAGCCGTGGCTCAGGGCTTCCTGTCGGTAAGACATGGGCCGTCTGTCTGTCTGTGAGCTTTCCTGGGGGGTTTCTTGTTTAGCATGGTGCCTCACTTTGTAGGCTGTTTGTTTTTGTGCTGGGAGGTGACTTTGACTCTCCTCAGGATTGAGCCAGGTCCAGCACTATCTATTCAGTGGACCCCGTTCCCACAGGCCCTTCTTTACCCAGGGTGTTCTCAGTTCTAACCCCACCCTACCCAAGGACCTCCTTCCTTTCAGATGAGCAGCCACCTCTCCCCGGCCGTGTCCCCTGGCTCTTGGCTGCCATCTGCTCGGCCTTGTGGCCACCATTGTCCCAGCGGCCTCTTCTGTGGTATCATCTTAGGGCCTTTAGACTCTGGAGACCGGCAAGGTCCTGCAGCTGGGAAGTCCCCTGGCATTGTGTGGCCTTAGTCCACTGCAAGCATGTCCCCTCAGCCTCAGGAAGGACGTGTCACAGCGGCCACATAGCTCACCAGGAAGGTGGGACTGAGGTTGGGTCCACAGAGCACTGCCGTAGTCCCATGCGGGCCAGAGGCTTTGGGTGGGCTCTGCTCTCATCTCACGGAGACAACTTTATGTTCCCCTAAAGTGTGGACTCAGAACCCTAAGAATACAAGAGGGAATAGAAGAAAGGGAGCCTCCGTCCTGGGGACGGGGAAGGAGCGACTGTTAGCAGAGGCCTGCCACCAGCTGGTACAGCTTCTTTAAGTTTTGGGGAGACCTGCCATTTGGCTCGGTTAACCGTAGCTGTCACACTGCATGGCCATCCAGTCTTAGCCTTCCATTAAATCTTAAAGCTTAAAAGAAACATCCTATTTGCCAAAGCCAACCCTGCGCTGCCAAGAAACATCCGACCCAGGCTTAGCTGGTGTGACTGGAGAGTGGGCATGTGGCGGGCACTTCTAGGAGAGAAATCAGAGTAGCACCTGCCAAATGCGAAGTCCTGGGTCACACAGGACAGCTGCCCTTGGAAGGTTCTCAGGAAAGCCTGCTCCTGCTTCCCAGATGGAGAGAGGACATTTGGGAGGATTCCACGGTGTCCCCAGGCCACGCCACCTTGGCTTGTAAGCAGAGGACTCTTGCTCTGGAGCCTGGGGCAGCAATGGATGGGGGATCAAGTCCGATAGCTACAAATCCCAGCAGCGGGGATGGTCTCCATGGGGTGAGGGTGCCCCTGCAGCTGCTGGCAGCGGGCAGTCCTCCTGACCCTGGTCTGCATGCTGTCCAGTGCGGGTGCTCCTCCCTGAAGCTCTACACCCTCACCCAGAAACCCTGAACTGAGGTAATTCAGGACAAATTTATCTCCTTATTTTAGAACAAACTCACGATGTTGGACATTGCATCAAACAGAATCAAAAAGATTGAAAATATCAACCATCTAACAGAGCTGCAGGAATTCTGGGTAAGTTTACCCTGTGCTGATTGTTGACACTGACTAGAGTGGCCCACTGAGTCAGGCGCTGTGTGCATTGAACATCTCCAGCCTGTAGTAAGCTCTGAGTTCTGCCCTCACCCCCCCACCCCCCAGGTGCAGACTGAATCACAATTGCATTTTGACAAGTTACCTGTGATCATAGTGCGTGTGGTAGTGTGAGGAGCCCTGTATTGACCAGATCCTAGAATTGCCATTGATTCGAAGGCTCCACGCCCAGACACTAGAAGGAAGTGCTGGGTAGGTTTCTGCAGTCAGCGCTTTTGGAATTGACCATGTGTCTGGCTCTTAACGATAGGTGTGGTTTTTAAGAAGGTAATACAGAGTCAGTAGAAAGAGGAACCATGTAAGAAGTCTTCACAAACTCCTCCAAAGGGGCTACAAACAGTCATCCACAAAGTGAAGTCCTTAGTGTTAGGGTTTTAGCAACTTGGATACGGTGTCTTTACTATGATGCACTAGGGTTTATTGAACCTCTCGGATCTTGGATCGGCCATTTTCATCAAGTATGGAACACTCAGAAAATACCTGACCCACCCTCTCCCCAGTGTCTTTCGGAAACCCCAGTTACGCGTGTGCTTGTCCATGTCCGATCGCCGAGGTGCTTCCACACCTCTGGCCTCCAGGCGGTGACCCTTGTGTGCTTTGGTTCGCATTGTTTCTGCTGCTTCCGTGGTATCGCTTTTTCGTGTGCCATACCCAGTCTCCTGCTTCTCACCCGTGCACTGCAGGTGTGATTTCAGGTCACCTGTCTCCAAGTGTAAAGAAAAGAAGCCTTTGATTCTTTTATTGTACTTTCTGTGTTCTCTCCTCATTATGCTTACGTTTTCCTCTAAATCTTCCTGTTACACGTCTAATAATTTTTACTAGGTGGTGGCCTTTGTGTCTGTTCGGTTTTCGAATGTCTAGACTTCCTTGGACTTTCTAGCTGCCAGGCAGTCAGGTGCTATTCGAGGCTGCCGAGGCTTACTTCCCACTTGATGAGGATGAATCTAAAGTAGCCTGTGCTCGGGGGGCCTAAGATGGGAGGAGTGACCCTCCTGAGGTCTCTACTACATGTCCCTGGGCTTGAACACGCCTGTCCACTCTGGTCAGTATCCAGCTCTGGGTCCCCACCAGGTGCTCTTGGGTCAGTCTCACAGACTCCATGTTACGTTGATGTGCCTTTGTTTTCAGTCTGAGACTTAGGCCCCATGAGATTTCCAGAGTTTTTACTCACACAGCTCACTCCTCCAGAAATGCCCAGTGCCTCTGCCTCTCTGTCCTCAACTCTGCGTGGCCACCAGGCTCGGTTTGGGTCCCCTCCCCAATCTCCAGAACAGTCCTAGAGCTCCCAGGCTTGGTTCCAGGAAGCCTGTTGTCCGGCGTCGCAGTAGCTGGCTAGTGGTATCCAGCTCTGGTTATTTTGTCACCGTCGGAAGCGCAAGTCCTACACTCTTCTCTTACAGATGCGTCTTCCCTTGTGTTGGGGTCTCTTCTCCCACGCTAGAGCAGTGCCTGACACGCGGTCTGTTGGGTGGGTGGAGAACAACTGTTGATGACCGTGCCCACCGTGCACCCCCTGAGAAGGGCTCACGTCCTGTGATCCAGACACCTCTCACAAAGGTGCAGGTGGAAGCCCAGTATGGAGAGGGAGACGGGAGAGCCATTTCATTCTTATTAGTCAGCTTGGCAAATACATTACAATAAGGAGTTAGTGTTGCGGTCTGCCATGGTGTCGTCAGTCCGTAGTGTACTGGGCACTCTTGTGGCCACCAGTAGGACCTCAGTGTGGACACACACTCCGTAGTGCCTCCGTGAAGTCTTCGGATACCCACACACACAGACTCACTGCACACATCTGCCATCCTAAACAGCTGACGAGAAAGGAGGAGAAGATCTCACGGTGTGTTTGTACAGTGGAAATAACTTGTCTGGTATTTCCTGATACTAAAAGTATGTCTGCTCATTGACCCCAAAATAGTCAGATGATACAGAAAAATGGGAAGAAAAAGCCCTTTGTGGCGAGAGCTCCAGGCAAGGTGCTATGTGTCACCTCACCTACCCAGGCTGGTTCTGAAGGAGGGGGCCAGGGTGTGTCCACACCCCGGCTAGCACTTCACCTGTCCCCTTGTGGTCCACTGTGTCGCACCAGAAGGGATAACCAGGGGAGCAGAAACCATCTGATGGGGAAGTATCCTGACCTCTCGGCACCCAGCTCGCTGTCCTGAGCAGCACCATGTGCACACCCGTCCTGGCTGAGTCTGCAGGCCGACACACCCCACACCACTGCCCCCTTCACTCCCCGTCTCTGTCGGCCCCTCCTGAATTTGTAGGGCACATCCTGAGGACAGGATGATAGCTCGAGGGCTGGCAGACTGTCGGTACAACCCCATGCTGCTCTGAGAGGCTGGACAGCACCACGCCGTCACTGGGTCCCGGAGCCGCCGCCTCTACCAGCCATGCTGCCCGCCACTCATGGTTTGTGTTTGCATTCCTTCATTACAAGGGAGCTCAGCCCCAGTCACTCACTCTGACAGGACTGGACAAACCTAAGCTTTAACTACGACACCAATAATAGCACGTGTGATGTCTTCCCAGTACTTTTCTCTAGCTCCCAGTTTTCAGCAAGGAGGGAGGTTGTTGTTGTTGTTAGGTGCTAACAAGTTGGTACCGACTCATAGTGACCCTATGCACAGCAGAACGAAACACTGCCCGATCCTGGGCCAACCTCACTACTGTAGCCACGCTCGAGTCCATCGATACTGCCACTTAGCCAGTCCATCTCATTGGGGGTCTTCCTCTTTTTCTCTGACCCTCCACCTTACCAAACATGATATCCTTCTCCAGTGACTGGTGCCTCCTGACAAAATGTCTGAAGTATGAGAGACGAAGTTTGGCCATCTTGGCCTCCAAGGAGCACTCTGGCTTCACTTCTTCCAACACAGATCTGTTGGTTCTTTTGGCAGCCCATGGCACTTTCAGTATTCTCCTCCAACACCATAATTCCGGAATACTCATACTTCGCAATGTTGTCCATAGGTTGTCATGAGCCACACAATCAAAAGCCTTTGCGTAGTCAATAAAGCACAGGTAAACATCCTTCTGATATTCTCTGCTTTCAGCCAAGATCCATCAGACATCAGCAATGATATCCCTCATTCCACGGCCTCTTCTGAATCCAGCTTGAACATGTGGAAGTTCTCTGTCAATGTATGATGGCAGCCGTTTCTGTATTACCTTCAGCAAAAGTTTACGCGCATGAGATCTCAAAGTGATTGTCCGATGATTTCCACATTCCATTGGGTCACCTCTTTAGGGAATGGGCCCAAATACAGATCTCTACCAATCAATCGGCCAGATAGTTGTCTTCCAGATTTCTTGGCAGAGATGAGTGAGTGCCTCCTGTGCCGCCTCACTTTCTTGAAAGATTTCAGTTTTTATTCCATCAATTTCCTGGTGCCTTGTTCTTTGCCAATTCCTTCAATGCGCCTTGGACTTCCTCCCTGAGTATCATTGGCTCTTGATCATATGCTACCTCTTGAAATGGTTGAACATTAACCATTTCCTTTTGGTACAGTGACTCTGTGGATTCCTTCCATCTTCTCTTGATACTTTCTGCATCATTCAATAATGTGCCCAGTGAATCTTTCAATAACAATAGTTGAGGCTTGAATTTTTTTCTTCAATTCCCCCAGCTTGAGAAATGCTGAGCATGTTCTTCCTTTTTCGTTTTCTGACTCCAGATCTTTGCACATTTTGTTGTAATATTTGGCTTTATCTTCTCGAGCTGATCTTAGAAATTTTCTGTTCAGCTCTTGGACCTCCTCATTTCTTCCATCTGCTTTAGCATCTCTACGCTGGAGAGCAAGTTTCAGTGTCTCTTCTGACATCCATTTTGACCTTTTCTTTCTTTCTTGTCTTCTTAATGACTTTTTGCTTTCTTCCTGTTTGATGTCCTTGATGTCATCCCACAACTCTTGTCTTTGGTCTTTAGTGTTTAATGCATCAAATCTGTTCTTCAGATGATCTCTAAATTCAAGTGTGATATATTCAAGGTCCTATTTTGTCTTTCATGGACTTGTTTTCATTTTCTTCAGCTTCAGTTTGAATTTGCGTATGAGTAATTGGTGGTCTGTTCTACAGTGTGCCCCTGGCCTTGTTTTCACTGATGATATGGAGCTTTTACATTGTCTCTTTCCGCAAATGTAGCCAATGTGATTTCTATGTATTCCATCTGGTGAGGTCCATGTGTATACTCATCTCTTATGCTGTCTAAAGAAGGTCTTTGAAATGAACTTTATCATTGAATTCGTAGACACTGGGTGGCCCCGCGGACACCTGCCACCTGGCACTCACACTCTTGGGTCAGGTCCTCCCTGTGAGTAGTCTCCGAGCTTCCTGACTGGTTTCTAACCAAGAGAATACAGCAGAAGTCATGAGCTTACTCTTCCAAGATTAGGTGATAAAAAGCTTAGCTTGTGCCATGGCGTCTCATCGCTGGGGAGAGCCACCAACCCTGTGGATAGGTCTATGTGGAATGGAGCTGATGTTTTGGTTTCAATCCAGCGAGGATCCAGACTGCCCAAACAGTCAGAGGTATGAATCCCACCACTGTCAAGCCTGAGATGACCATACTCCCTACTGGTACCCTGAGGTCCTCCCTATGACACACCCTGAGCCAAGACCACCCAAGAACCACTGCAGATTCCTGGCCCCCAGAAACTGAGGGACAGTAAGGGTTTGGTGTTTTCAGCATATACATTTGAGATAGTATTCTATGCAGCAGTAGATAAAAGTAGAGGCTCAGAGGTGACAGATACTGGACTTGGCAGGCAAGGACTTTCAAACAGATGTTATAAATGTATTTAATGATTTACGGGGGGGCTGGGGCAGGGAAATGGACATAAAACACAGAGGGGTAATCTCATCAGAGAAATAGAAACCCAAAAAAGATTGTAGAAGGGATTAGTGTCTGACATGAAAACATTTACAGGAAGGGTGTTATCAGCAGATGGGACAATTAATTTAAAGGTAAAACATAGAAACTATAAAGCACAAGGAGTGAGGAATTGGAAAAAAATAGCATCTCTGACAACTAGGAGTCCTGGTGTGGCGCTGTAAGATAAGCACGGAACTGTTAACCACAAGGTTGGTGATTCAGACCCTCCAGACACTACTTGGAAACCCCGTGCAGGGTTGCTATCAGTTGGAACCAACAGCACTTATCACCAACAGTGGCATATGGGACAATATCAGTCTGTCCAATGTATGTATAATTGGAGTCTCAAAGAGGAGAAATAACTGATTATCATTTCTAATTAGAAATAACAATGTTGTTAAGTGCGGTCAAGTTGGTTCCAACTCATAGTGACCCTGTAGAGGGTTTCTGAGGAGCAGCTGGTGAGTTTGAACCACTGACCTTGTGGTCCAGTGCTTATCCCACAGCATCGCCCCAGGACATATATAAACACTTCATGAGTAAAGTGTTCCCCAGCTCTGTCTGCAGGCCCTTAAAAGCAACAACACCCCAGTAGCACTTGGCATACCTGGTCCTGAGATCGAGGGTTCTGAGCACCTTTCGGGGAAATGACTGAGTCTGTGGCTAGAGCACCTGTTACATCAGAAAGAAGGAACATGTCCAGAAACACCAGAGCTAACTTGAAAGGGGCATTGTTGTTGTTGTTAGGTGCCATCGAGTCAGTACCGACCCATAGTGACCTTATACACAGCAAAGTGAAACATTGCCTGATCCTGGGGCAACCTCACTACTGTTGCCACGCTTGAGTCCATCAATGCTGCCACCTGGCCAATCCACCTCGCTGGGGGTCTTCCTCTTTTTCTCTGACCCTCCACTTTACCAAACATGATACATCCTTCTTCAGCATCTGGTCCTCCCTGACAATATGTCCCAAGTATGAAGAGATGAAGTTTGGTCATCCTGGCCTCCAAGGAGCACTCTGGCTGCACTGCTTCCAAAATGAATCTATTGGTTCTTTTGGCAGCCCATGGCACTTTCAATATTCTCCTCCAACACCATAATTCAAAAGCATCAATTCTTCTACGGTCTTCCTCATTCACTGTCCAGCTTTCGCATCCATATGAGGTTATTGAAAATACCATGGCTTGGGTCAGGCGCACCTTAGTCCTCAAGCTGACATCTCTGCTCTTCAACACTTTAAAAAGGTCTTGTGCAGCAGATTTGCCTAATGCAATACGTCGTCTGATCTCTTGACTGCTGCTTCTGTGAGTGTTGATAGTTGGTTGATCCAAGAAGAATGAAGTCCTTGACAACCTCAATCTTTTCTCCATTGATAAGAATGTTGTTTATTGATGCAGTCGTGAGGACTTTTGTTTTCTTTACATTGAGATGTAATCCATACCAAAGGCTATGGTCTTTGATCTTCATCAGTAAATATTTTAAGTCCTCTTCCAGTTCAGCAAGCAAGGTTATATCATCTGCATATCGCAGGTTGTTGATGAGTCTTCCTCCAATCCTGATGCCACGTTTTTCTTCTTGTAACTCAGCTTCTTGGATTATTTGCTCAGCATACAGGTTGAATAAGTATGGTGAGAGACTACAACCCTGTCGTAGTGACAGTTAAACACCAAAAACAATTGTCAATGACAGCTTATGAAACATCAAATAAATTAACTTTCAGTCCACAGAGCTTATCAGACCCATTCACTACTGTTTCCTTGGGCAGCTTGCAGTCTTCTGCTTAAGGGTGGCAGTCCATTTGGGAAAAATAAAACCTTAGCCAGGAACCTGTGTCCCATCACATCAAATAGAAAAGAAATGTGTTGTTCTTCAACCTAAAATTTCCAGCTGAATTCCTGAAGTGATACAATGCTTATAAATCAATAAATGATCAAGTTAGTATTTAAAATCTTCAAACACCCTTTCCTGATTATCAGACAGTTCCTGAGCAGACAGTTGCTTTATATGAAGTAACAGATGGCATCCCAGGTACCAGCAGCATCCAGGGTATACGTCCCCTTTTTTGTAATTCCATACAGGTCTTTAAGAGCTCCCTGACACACTATAGCAGCATCAATGGGCTCAGGCGTGGCAGTAATTGTGAGGTTGGCCCAGGACCGGGAGGGTGTTTCGTTCTGTTGTGCGTAGGGTCCTAATGAGTCTGTATTGACTCAGTGGCACCTAACAACAACAACATTGTATGTGAAATGTGTACTGAGACTACTTCTTGAGAATGTTAAAATGTTACTAAGTTTAGAAGTACTGCCCATTTTTCTATGTAAATATCAGCCAAAAAAGAAACATTGTAACGCAAAGTACAACCCTCCTGTGGAGTGTTTGTCTTAAGAAACCAAGAGGCAGTCCCTAGGAAAACTGCCACCAGGGAGCCAGCCGGTCAGTGGGAGAACCCTAGGTGCTGATTGAGGCCAGGACACCAGTGGAAGCTAAAATCCTTGGCGAACTGGATGCTTTGACAGGGGCCAGAGTCCCAGAGAGTCCACAGAGACTGCTAATTACCAAAGGGAAAGCATGTTCCTAAGCCACCTGGGAATCACTCAGTCATCCAAAGGATTAGACTTTGCTTGCATCTCCTAATGGTGGGACCACCTGATGCTACGTGTCCCCTAGTATGGTTCATTTACGAAGCATACTGAACTGAATGTTTCATCGGAATCCAACCAAGAGTTCAAGTTTACAAGAGGATATGGATACCATAGAAGCTAGTTAAATGACACATCAGGATCCAGCAAAGAAATGGGACCCATCAAAAGAACCAAGTGGGAATTGTAGAATGGAGCAATGCAGACTCTGAGATGAGGACAGTTCCTGGGCAGACTTGTCAGCAGATAGGACACTGAGTGGAAGGCGAAACACAGGCATTGTACAGACCAAAGCGCAAGGAGGGAGGGATTGGAAAGACACTAAGAGCCCTAGTGTGACGTGTTCTAGCCGGGATATCTTCAAAATGTCAAATTGATTTAAAAGGCGGTAAAAAGTGAGACCAGGGGAAATGGTCTAGACGAGACCAAATAGTATTCTTTCTGCAGTGATCCCTTGAAGAAAAGTTTACCTGGAAGGGCTGCACACCATGTCACACTTGTTGCTTGACACACTAGCTGCCACAAAATCACGTCACGCCCCTCTCCCACGTCACACCCCTCACACACTGGCCTCCCCTCTCCCATGTCACACCCCTCACACACTACCCGCCCCTCTCCCACGTCACGCCCCTCACACACTACCCGCCCCTCTCCCACGTCCCGCCCCTCACACACTGGCCTCCCCTCTCCCATGACACACACCTCACACACTAGCAGTTTACTGAGACATTAAGTAAAGCTGACAGCCTCAAGCTGTATCTTCTCTGGGTCAGGTGCAGACCCCAACAGGAGCCGGCTCAGGATTTAGTCATGGGGGTTTCCCTAAGCAGGGACCTGTCGCCCCACAAAGTCTGTGAAAATCGGGCTGCTCTGCACATGCTGGCTTCCTCCCCAGGAGACTTGGCATGTGCTTTTACTAATAAGAGACAGTCTGGCTGTGCCCTCCTACCGCAGATGTCCAAGTCCCAGGCAGCGCAAGACTGTAGTCCCTGAGAGAGTGGTGCCCCACGGTTACCTGGCTCTTGGCCTGGGAGTGGTTGTGCTGAGCTAGAGAAGCAGAGATCAAAGTTTAGGGCAGTTGGAAGTAGGTGGCTGAGAGCTAGGCAGCCCCGGCCCCAAACCAGCCCACCAGAGGCTTATGGGATGGTGAAGCTGCTAGAAGAGCAGTGCTGATGTCAGAAAGGCTGTAGAGGTAAGAACCACATCCTCCCCGAAGAGCTGCTCAGACCCACTCTCAAAGCTACAGTCAAGCTCCGCAGAGTCCAGGGCTGACAGAGTTTGGGAGGTGAGTCTTGCCAACTTCAGGGGGCTTAGGAAACACTTGGACTTTCTGCAGACCCACCCTGTGAAATGCCAGGAAGTCAGTTCTGACTCATAGTGACCCCCTATAGGGTTTTCAAGGAGCAACTGTTGAGTTTGAACTGCTGACCGTGCAGCCCAGTGCTTATCCTTCAGCAGGACTCCAGGACTCTGCAGACCCCCCCTGACAGTGTAAAACCAAGGTGGCCAATCACCAAGGAGCTCTGCTAGCGTAGTGGTTACGAATCGGGCTGCTATCCTCAGGGTCAGCAGTTTGAAATTACCAGCTGTTCTGAGGGAGAAAGACGAGGCTTTCTGCTCCCGTAAAGATTTACAGCCTCGGAAACCCTGTGCGGGGTCACTATGAGTCGGAACCAACTCCACGGCACATAACAACAACAACAATCAGTAAGTACTTGTTAGAACAACATGAGAACCCTGTCTCTACAGCATGTTGTACACAGTGTGCCATGTTCCATCCAACATCAGTAGACACAGAGAGGCAGGAAACTGGGATCCACATCCAGGGAAAATAGTCTTGAACCTGAGCCAAGAGCACTTGTCTCTTTCCTAAGTATCTCTGGGTTGTGACCCCTCGTGTTCCTCGTGGCTGTTTGCAGACCTTTCCTCCTGTCTAAATGTCTCTCGCGGTCATCCTAGAGAATGTGTGTGATGCTGACTATCTCCAGGCCCCTTCTCTGCCGTGATGTCCCAGCTCTGCTCCTGCCGCAAGTCTTGGTGATTTCAGTGACGTACAGAGACGACGTCCAGTATGTGGGACAGACCTGCGCACCTTCCAAGGTCTTTTCTTCTACCACACCTTGATCCAAACCTGGTCTTTACCAATTAGTGCGCCTCCAATAGCTCCGAGCACCACACCCTCGGACCACCAGGATCCCTCACCTGCTTCCCCCTAGTAACCTGACCTCAGCGCTGTGCCTATCCTGTGGGCCTACAGCTGGCGAGCCAGCCCCTGTCTCAGTGTCCACTGCTTTGTCCTGACCTTCCTTCCCTCTGGGCTTTGGCGGAGGCCTGCCTTCAGCCCACTCTCCCTTGACCTGTTTTCTTACACCAGATGAGCTGGGGAAACTTGGCTTATGGCCAAACAGCTGAATTTGATGGGGACAGAAATGCGGACTGGTATTGCCAGTCATGGAAACTTCAGTCCTGCCCAACGCCCTGTTCCATTCTCGGGTCTCAGCCGCTCTCCTCTCCTAGGTCGCTCTATCAGGTCTTCGGCCCTGGGAAGGTGGGGTGAGCCACACACCGCCCACCATACCAGCAGATCTTGCTTCCGTCATAGAGGGTGGAGGGTTGTTCTCTCCAATGCCGCCACCCCCAAAAGGCCATTCCCACAGCCATTGCCCCCACTCCCCTACATCCCAGGCCCCTACCAACTTCTCATTGGCACAGTACCATACTGCAGTGGTCTCATCCTGAAGCCCTCTCGACCACCACTCCCCACCCCATGTCTGCTCTCACCATGGGCTGGCTGGCTGTGTCCTCACTGCCCCCCCCATACTTTCTTAAGTCCCCGCTGCCCAGTGTGGCCCCCAGCCAGCACGATGCTGGACTGCCCTTTAACATATTTGAACGTCACTGTGCAGAGAGGTGCATGACCAGATCCCATGCCCCTTCCACCCCTCACACTCCCCGTCAGACACCCAGGTTACAACAGTGGACTTGGCACGGCACAGTACTCGACCATGTTTTGTTCCGTTGTATGTGGGGCTGCTGTAAGTTGGAA
>NW_006408832.1:985133-992985 GCF_000296735.1 Chrysochloris asiatica
TAGTTAGCAGCAGCGGTAGTAACTTGGACCACTCGATCCTTGAAGTTCTTTTTTCCTTCCGTCTCCAGGACATCCCACTCTTGGCCCTTCCATCTTTGTAGGCCTTCCTTTTTGTTTCTCTTTTTTTTGTTGTTTCTTTTCATTTTCCACCTGTACAAGGCTGGAGTGCCCTGCAATTTGGTTCTCAAGTGTCTTCTCTCTCCCTCATGACCACCCCCAGCCAGTCAGATGCCGTTAAATACCCACGCGTCTTCTTGGCCCCCAAGTTTATTCCCAGCCACAGTGCCTTTCCCAGAACAGGGCTGTTGTATGTCTCAGAGGCCCTGGCTAACACAGATGGTTAAGCATGCCACTACTAACTCAAAAAGCTGGAGGTTCAAGTCTGCCCAGAGGGACACTAGAAGAATGCCTGGTGATGGACATCTGGAAGGTCACAGCCACGGGACACATACTGGGCCACCGTGAGTCAGAATTGGTGCTACCACGCCCATCCCTGGGTTCGTGTGTTCTCCCTTCCACCTCTGGTCTCCACTTTGATGAATGGCAGCTCCAGCCCTTCAGGTCTGCAGTCCAGAGACCCTGGCATCTCCCACATTGGTTTCCATAGTGGGTCCCTTCAGAGCGTAGCCAGACTCCACCCTCTTCTCAGCCCTGCCACTGCCAGCCTGGGCCAAGCCACCCTCACGCCCTCCCTGGACCACCACAGTAGCCTGCCAGCTGCCCTCCAAGCCCCCATGGTCAGCACCCACCTGTAAGGCGCCCTGCAGGGCCCCAGCACACAGAGCAGAGCCTGGCTCACAGGGGTGTCTCAAGTGTTCGCTCACTAAAGCCATTTAGACGCGTTCAGAGCCAAACTGGAGGCACGTCACAGAATTCCATAGGGACGGCCATTGTCTGAGCACAGTGGCATGCGGGCCACTCTGTCAAGGACATCTCCTCCGTGTCATTGCTGCCAAGTGTCCATCAGCTGCCCCTCTAGTGAGCCGTTCCATGAAGGGTGGCTTCTACCCTAAGTCTCTGCCTTGTGAAATCCGTCACCCACCTTCTGCCCATGGTGAACTCCAGAGAGTCCTTGTCCACAGAAAAGGGAGTTGTCGTGTCCGTGTGGCTCCTAGAGACGGCTGTGATGCTGCTGGGCCCCCGGCTTTCTGCTGGCCCCTCTTCCAACGTTCTGCCTTCCCGGACCCCTGGGGGGATTGCTCAGGTTCCTGCCCTGGTGGCGCCCTACTCTGTGGTATTGGCGTCACTGACCTGGCCATGCACTGCCATCAGCTAGTGCTAGGTTGTGGCCAGCACACCCCTGCCCGGGCGACGCTGACACTCTCCCCGTGGGCCACGCCCCTCCCCCTTGTGCCTTTCACATGGAGGTCTCCTCAGAACTGGGTTTCTTGGCGGGTGTCACTTTTCCCTCGGTCCCCGTCTTTGGAAACTCAGTGTACCTACCTTCCTGCCTGGAGCACATCTGCAGGCCCACGTGATCACTGGGCAGGTGTGTGCTGAGCCCAGGTGGAGGGTCTGGAAGGGTGAGACTTCCTGCTGAGGACAAGTGCCTTCCCTCCAGGTGGTTGCGGTAGGCACATCACAGCATCGACACATGACGACATGGACTGTGTTCAGATTGGTTGCCGGTTTGAAAACATTTCCCGCCAGGGTTACGCACTTCGGGGAAGTGAAGGCTGACAGCGTATTTACACAGTAAAATCAGGAATTGGAAGTATGATTTTCTGATCAGCAGTCTGCAAAGTGGGGAAGTTAGGGGCAGGCTCACAGGTGGGCTCTTATGGATGGCATGGGTGGGCTGCTGAGTTAATCAGATCATTGCCGAGTACAAGTGGACTTTAAAAAGTCCATGGGAAATTCCACTGTCTTTTAATTCCATTGTCACACAAGCTTTGGAAGTCCCCTCGAATGTGACTGATGGGGGTCTACAGGGTGGTCCCAAGACAGTGTTGAGACACTCCTTAAAACGGCTTCGTAGGCGGCGCACTTCCTGAGTTGTTTGTCTGGGAGATTGCCAACACCTGTCAGAGAATCCCGTCCGCAGCATTGGTCTCCTTCAGGTGTAGATCTGTGTGAAGGGTCAGTGCTTACTGGTAAGTAAGCAGGGGTTTAAATGGAGCCGAGACTCTGGCGTTCTCACGTGGGGAGTATTCGGAAGGTGCCTCTGGCGCCCCCACCAGCAGGCCCCCCACAACAGAACACAACACAGAAGGGTCCGTTGCAGTACTGAGTGTTCCATCTCAGCAGGTTTGCACAGAGCTGGCCAACCCAGCTGTGAGATGAGGGGTGTCTTGTCAGGCTCCCTTTGTCCTGCCTCTGCCAACCTCACTCCGGGTCAGTGGGCCCTGGGCAGGTACAGGGGTCAGGACGTTCCTGGGAGGACTGAAGGCCAGGTCTTCTGTGTGTCTTCATGACCTTGCTCCCAGATGGGGGCTCTGTGGGGCTGAGCTTCAGCTCGGCTGGGCGCGGCGACTGCTGTAGCGAGCCTGCTGTGTGTCCGTGTGTCCTCCCAGATGAACGACAACCTCATCGAGAGCTGGAGTGACCTAGATGAACTGCAGAGTGCCCGGGGCCTGGAGACCGTGTACCTGGAGCGGAACCCTCTGCAAAAGGACCCCCAGTACCGACGGAAGATCATGCTGGCCCTCCCCACCGTGCGGCAGATTGACGCTACGTTCGTCAGGTTCTGACCCCTGCTCCGCACCGCCCCCTCCCCACGATGGAGCTTCCCAGCCACGGTTTTTAATCTTCCTCTTGCTCCTGAGATGGTCACTCTGCCAACAGTCACAGCCCAATGACAGTAAAGGCGCCGAGCGGTGACTCACCTGCCTGATGCCCGACACCCGCTCTATTAAACGTTGTCACATGGTGCGCGGCCCCTGGTCAGTGTCGGACGGTTATTGTGGCCACAAGGGAGGCCGCGGCCCTGCCTGTGTCGTGTGAAATGGTGGGTCTGAGAGTGTGTGGGGATGTCCACCGCTGCCCAGCAGTCCTCAGAAGCCATCCCAGCATCAGGACCCATGTCCTCCGAGAGCTTATTAAACCTGTAGACCAGTTGGAGCCAAGTTTGAGAAAAAAATTATATATATTAAAAATAAAGAAATAAGCGAGAACTTGGGTATGAGATGCCCAGCCTTCTGTGCTGTGACACTTCAGATGTTTCTCAGGTGTGACCGTGTGCCCTCAGAGAAAGCAGTGTCCTCACCTGTGAGTGGGAACCTGAGCCTGGGGGTGACAGTTCTAGCTCAGAGCTGCTCTGTGACATGCCCACGGCAGCCCAGTAACTTGGGGTCAGGACATGTCCTCACCTCAGAGAGTTCTGCTGGCCAGGGCATAAGAGTGTCCAAGGGGATGGTTTGAAATGGATAGGAAAAGAGAAGTTACAGTTTTGTTACAAGCGAATAGGATACGACGTTGGGTTGCTCCCCAGCCTGCAGATACCTTGATCTTTACCCGTGAGGCCCACGTCACACTTCCCACAAAACTGTGAGGGAGGAACCGTGTATGGTCAAGGAGGCCCTGTACAGACCAGCTCCAGGACCCGCTGTGGACTCCAGCACCATCCCCAGCCCCTCCCACCATGCATGCAGCTCAGCGCTCCCCTCAGTAGGTGATTTACAGGACAGCTGCCCAGAGCCTCAGCAGACCTTGGAAGGCACCAGGGGCAGTCTGGGGGGGGCTGGACAGGTGTCACCAGCAGGTCATGTGGGTTCCAGAGACCCAAGAAAGGAGTTGCAGCCCTGCTCTCTGCAGGGCAGAGGTCCTGGAGGGGGGCAGGGCTGACTCAGTTCTCGGTTCTGGGGTGTCTCCTAGGAGCCCGTTCTGGATTCCTGCCCTGCAGAGGTTCATGCCCCACCTGCTCCACCCCCGCCCCCAGCACTCCAATCCCTGGACCCTCCACAGCCCAGGTGGGCAGTGACCTCCCACAAGGTCCCATCAAGAAAGGCCTGATCCCTCAGAGTCCAGCCTTTGATGAAGGACCCTCCAGGGGCCCCAGCCCTGCCCCAGGGCCAATGGAGAGAGAGGTGTACCTTCCAAAGGGAGGCACACAGCAGGGGCTGGAGCCGGCCAGGCCCCTCAGTCTGGGGACAGCTTCTGTTTTTTACTTCATACGGTTCTTTATGGGTAGCTACAATTTCAAGTTGCGTTACTTTTGTGGTTTAAAAAGGAACAGGACCCACTCCGCATGGCACTGGTGTCTGCCACGCCCACGTGACTTGGGTCTAACTTTTCCTACCTGTGGGTGTGACATTTCAAGATGCATTTGCTGTGAGTGAAAACACCACAGACAGAAACCCCATCCAAATACTGCAGCCGAAGCCAAGGAGGTCTTTTTGTCACCTCACACTCGGGGCTAGGAGGGGGCTCCTTCTCAGAGACAGGGTCGCACTTGCACTCCAGTAGCCTCTGTGCCGGACGGCAAGGTGCGTTTGAACTGCAAGGTTGGCTGGTGGGTCTAGCTCACCAGCCGCTCCTTGGAAACCCTAGACGGGGTCACTGTGAGTCAGAACCAACTCGACCATGGCACTTAACAACAAAAGCCTCATGGTTGCAAGAGGGCTGCTGCAGAGCCAACCATCAAGTCCACATCCCGGGTGGCAGGATGAAGGAAGGGTGCCCCTGCTGACTGAACCCGCCCCCTTCTTCAGGAAAGCAGTTCTCATTGGTCTCTGGCGGAGGCATGTGCCTCCGTAAAGGAGTCTGCAGATCTGCCTGGCTGGTGTCAATGACACGCTGACAGTCCACACAGCTCCCAGGTGATAGCAGTACTGAAATCACTAAACAAATGAGTCCCCGCCTCGCCAGCCGGCTGTTAACTAGCTGCCTGCAACATTTGTATGGTGCCCGTGGGAGGGGTAGGGAAATAGGCTGTGGAGACTGGGCCCCACACCCCCTGCTCAAACAAAGGCAGGTCCTATTCCAGGATCCCACAGACCTCACCCCTACTGCCTGTACCAGCCATTTGCTGGGGGAGGTGACAGGGTGGGGGCCGTGGGCTCCATGCATTCTCTGCCCTCGGCTGGCCGGACTTTGCTGCCGGACCACACAGGGACTGCGAGGTTGGCCATGACCTCTGAGGCCGATTCTGGAAGGCACGGTGCCAGGTGAGAACCCCGTCTACACTTTCTGGGCTCTAGGGCAGCGGGGAGCAGGCTCTGGACCCAAAAACCTTGAGCTGCGGTGGTAGGTGTGGGCTGCTCCAATGACCCTACTGTCTAGGACCGGCTCTGAGCCCTGGGGGGTGGGGGGGAAGCAGTGGGGCCTCAGTTTCCCCAGCTCCCAGTGAATCAGGACAGCTCCGGGCCTTTGGGTGGGCCCTTCTGCAGGTCTCTGGTAGCCTCTGGGGGTGCTCAGCCAGGCAGGGCTACATCCCACTCAGAGCCCTGGAGGACCCCCAGTCCACACTGAAGACCATCGGATACTACACTCTGCCTCTGTGCTTAAGGCTCTGCTCCTTGGACCTCAGTTTACCTGACATAAGGGCAGGACTGGACATGCTGTCCACATCTGTCCACATCTGTCCACCTCTGTCCTCTGATGGCACCCCTTTGGCCACCGCAGTTCTGCATGCCTTTTGTCCACCCTTGGCTGCACTTTGCTGCCCATTACCTGGAATGGACCACCATCCTCACAGACAAACAGAAAAACTCCCAGGGCCAGCATGGCTAGTGCAGCCCAAGTCAGGGTGTCCCAGACATGCCTCCTCCCTCACCACCCTGCCCAGGGGCCTGGCATTAGTTCCTCAGACAAGCGCCTGCGAGCTACCATCCGCTACCCTTGGGGCAACTCTGCCCATCAGGCGAGGCATCAGGGCTCTGGGCTCCAACCCCCACACCACGGAAGGCTGAAAAGTAGGCAGCCCCAAGAAGCAGACAGATGGGCAGACAGACCTCTTTTCTGGCCTGGCCCCAGAGACAGTGGGAGGGGTAGTGGGGTCCAGGGTCCGGGCTCACATCCCTCTGCCCTCCGGCTACCCTGGTCCTGCTGGAACAGAAGTGGGATGCTGCGGCGCTGGACCCGGGAGGAGGACAGCGCAGTCCTGATTGATGTGGCCCCAACAGCGGAGAGGGCAGGCCCTTATGGGAGCACAGCCTTGCATGCAGCCGTGTCTGAGGTGAGATGGCAGTGCGCAGGCCAGCGGGCGAGGTTCCCGGAGGCCCAGAAGGTGGGCATGCCTCTCAATGGAAGTCTCCGCCCAGTCTGGGCACTCCAAGGCCCCAAAAAGCCCTCAGGAAGACTGAAGTGACCTGGCCCCCCAAACCTGGAACACCCCCCCCTGCCCACCTGCCAAGCTTTCTTCTGTGATCCTGGGTGGTAGTCATTGGCGGGGGGAGTGGTCCCCAAGGTCAGCGGCCAACATCTCCTTCCCTTCCAGATGGGTGGACCCCAGACAGCCGCCTACAGGGCAGGGAGCCCAGCCAAGCCCAAGATTGGTGAGTCCCTCCTTCACCTATCAGCCACACCCATGTTGGTCCTGGGGGTGGGGACAGACAACAGGTGCAAGTACCTCATTAGCCAGGCTGCCTCGGGGATGGCAGTGGGAATGGAGGGTCCTGTGCTGATGCTCTGGCCTCCTCACACCTCTCAGCCCCCAAATCTCCCCCAGTCCAGGCCCCACCCCTCTCCTGCCTCTTAGCAGAATCAGCACTAATCTCCACCCTGCAGCTGAGGGATCCCTGTTAGGGCAGATGGCAGACCCCTCCACCCTCTCCTCAGAACGCTCAGCAGCTCCTCCATTCTGCAAGACCAAAGCCTTCACTGTGGGCTACAAAGCAGTCATAGTCCTGCCCCCTACCCAGCCCCTTAGACTTCCCCACCACAAGACCACCCACCCCTTTGTCCACATCCTGCTGGCTCCTGCTGCCCCCAGATGTCCAGACACCTCCTGCCACAGGCCCTCTGCCCAGCCTCACCCTCCGCCTGGGGCTCCCTGCCCACTGCACTGCTTCATTTGACCTGTGTCTACACCGTGTGAGAATACAAGCTCCCTGAGAATGGATAGATGAACCTCTGAACAATGAATGAGTAGAGGCACTCTGCAGGGATAGACGGCATCCGCTAAGCAAATCATGGCCTGCACCTTCAGGTGATTAGCACATCTGCAGGCCAGTCCCCACAGCAATGGGCAGGCAGTCCGATCACTGCAGCAGGCTACGCAGCTTCTAGAAGGTTCCTGGAAGCATTTCCTGCTCTCTCTGACAGTTTCCCCAAGTTTCTCCCCCTCTCTTCCAGCAGTTCGACAGTTTAGGAACAATCCCAAATCCCCCCTTTTTTTTTGAGAGTTGTTGGAGATCACTCACTCTGATCATCTGGGACTGAGATCTTGACACTGACCCCCACAGCACTTCCGCCCACCACAAGCTCCTTTCTGCTCTGTTTGGGAGTTCTTCCCTACTCTCCTATTGGGATTTGTTTTGTTAAATTGTTGTTGGTACTGATCTTGAGTTTGTGGTTTGTAGTTTGATGCTTAAAAACAAAAATTCCATAAGTCAATTCCAACTCATAGTGACCTGTCTTATAAGGTTTCCTGTTGTACTTCTGTTAAACATTTTACGAAATTCAGGAAAATACCTTCTATTGGTAGAGTTGAATAAGAGGGATCCCCAAGAGCCACAAGAGGTTCTATATACATGTCGTTACGTGCCGCTGAGTCCATACCAACCCATAGCGACCCTGTGCAGACCAGAACGTAACACTGCCGGGTCCTAGGCCAGCCAACCTCACAACCTTTGCTATGCCTGAGCCCATCGCTGCCACTATTTTGTCAATCCATCTTGCTGGGGGTCTTCCTCTTTTTCTCTGACCCTCTACCTTACCAAACATGATACCTTCTCCAGCAACTGGTCCCTCC
>NW_006408832.1:993297-1003403 GCF_000296735.1 Chrysochloris asiatica
TGCCTAACATACAGACACATACATGAGTCAGTCCTGTTGTGGTGCTGTGTGGTGAGCACTGCAGTTCAAAGCAACAACATGTATTTGAACAATAAGCACATATGAAGTTACTATGTTTACGCGTGTATCTGAATGAACGTTAAATTGTATCGTTGCAGACCTTCTTTCTGCCTCTATTTTTCTCATTTTCTTCCTGTTGACTGAATAAATCAAATTTGCTTTTTAATATTGTTGTTGTTAAGTGCCATCAAATTGGTTCCAACGCATAGTGACCCTGCATAGGGTTTCCGAGAAGTAGTCAGTGGGATGGAACTACTGGTTCTGTGGTTCACAGTCCAGTGCTGACCCTACGGTACCACACAGGACTTTACAATTACTCTAGAAATGACGAATTATAACTTATATCAATCTACTTAAAACTGTACTTTGTCATGCTCCACATTATGGAATAAACTTACAACTTTTGACTCCATTTTCCCCTCATGCTATTTTCCTCTCGATGTCACATACGAGTCCCGATATTCTGTGAGTCCTGAGTGACACTGTCGTGGTGTTGCTTTCTACAGCCAGGAGTGTTCTTGGTGACTGTATTTTGTAGAATTTTACAAACCATGAAGTCAGTGGAAGGAAGCGTCTGATCACTGGACTCCACCTTCCCACCCAAACCTGTGTCTCTCAGCTGGAATGCGCAGTCCTTTCCTGGGCCCGGCAGGCCTCCTTAGTCCATCCCCCGTGCCCCGGTCCCTGTCGGTTCTCCACAGACTTCGTCCTTGTTTGGGAGGAGGACCTGAAGCAGGTTCGGCAGCAGGACAGCGCCACCCAAGACAAGACACACACACACAGGACCTGGAGGGAGACCTTTCTGAATAATCTTCGTGCAGCTGGACTGCATGTGGACCAGGTACAGGGGTCTTCATCTCTCCACCTGCTTGGTGACACCACACACACACAAGGCCTCAGGGCACACCAGGCCCTTCGGTGAGTTCCCCGTGGCTGGGAGTCCTGGCCCGCACTGCCTCTAGCCCTGTCCAAGCAGTGCTCGACTGACACAGAGCGCATCCTGGTCCGGAAGCAAAGAGTAGAAGCTTTGTGGGAGCCAGCCATTCAAGGGAGATGTTCCATTTCCTACCAAATGTCTATAGGATAAGGCACTAGACGGGAAGGTTGGCAGTTGAAACTCACCAGGCATTCCTATGACTCACTATGAGTTAGACCGGGCTCAACAACCACCACCAAACCAGAGTGGAGCGTGTTTCTAAATGCAGCCGTGATGCTTATAAGATGTGATCTGTTAACCAGTAGTTACTGTGGAGATTAAAGGAAAGTCTTTGTAAACCAGCCTCATACTCAATACGAGGACTAGCCCATGGAACTGAGTGGCCCCAGGCAGGCTAACACCTGCCACATGTCTAGGCACACAAATGCTCATGCACCCACACACATGTATATACACACACGTACAACCACTCATGTGCATTTCCCTACATACTCCATGTACCCACAGGTGTGCATTCCTGTACTCACATCCACATATGTGCACATACATGTGCATTTACCCCGTGTGCATCCACACATATTGACCCACATGGCATGGACATGCATGTGCATTCACCCCATGTGGTTCACACATGCACACACATGTACCCAAGTGTGCAGTCCTGTACACACACCCACGTAAGCATACACATGCACGGACACACACATGCATTCACCCCATGTGGTTTGCACATGTACCCACGTGCATACATTCCTGTACACACGCCCACACATGTACACACGTGTGCTCACTCCATGTGTGCACACATGTTCACATGTAGGCTTGTGGACCCCCTACACACTCCACATATTGCACACACATGCACGCACACGTGAACTCACCCCATGTGGTTCACATCCACCCACATGTACCCACATGTGTACATTCCTGTGCATACATCCACATATGTGCACACACCTGTGCTCACCCTGTGTGCTCACATGCTCACACACGTACCCACATGTGTGTCCCCATACATATGACCACATGTGTGCACTCACACATACACATATGTGTTTGTCCTGTGTGCTTTCACACACCCACACATGTGTATCCACACATGTGCATTCCTGTACACAGCCCACATGCACACACATGATCACACTCCTGCATTCACCACACATATGCGCACACCCATGTGCATTCCCACGCATATACACGGACACACATGCAGATGAGTGCATTCATCTCCACATGCACCCACACGTACCCAAACAGTGCCTTCACCCACACATTTGCATGCACACAGACTAACACATATGTACACATGCATGTCCTCAGTTCTCCTTCCCTGCAGTGTGACATCCAGGACGAGGACTCAGCGGTACACTATATGCTCCTCAGTGCGGCCTGGGCTGCGCTCTGCTATTACGCGGAAGACCTGCGCCTGAAGCTGCCCCTGCAGGTACCTGGCACTCACAGGGCACAGGGCTGGCGAAGACCTCCCGGGCCCCACCCAACCCCAAGCCGTGGTCTCTGGAAGCAGCTGCTGATGCCAACGACCCCGGAGGGCTCCCACTCCTGATCTCAAACTGGGCGGGGTGGGCAGGGCTGACCTATGTGCTGGAGCCCTTGCTGAGGGTCCGGCCCTGCCCTGGGTGGTCAGGTGGGGGCTGCTCAGCCTGGATGGAAATCTGCCTGGAGCAGGTAGCTCCTGGAACTTCCCTGTGCCATGCCCGTGGCCACCATGGCAGGGAGCTGACCAATTGGCCCCTCCTCCATCCTTTCCAAGAATCTATAGAGAAGCAACCTCAGAGCCTAAGGAAGGGTCTGCTTCCGACGTCTGCCTCAAATTCCGAGTGCGGTGAGGGGGACTTTGCCTTCATCCAGCTTGATAATGACCATACCCCGCACCCCCACCCTGGTCTTTCCTGGCAGGAGTTGCCCAATCAGGCCTCTAACTGGTCAGCCGGTCTACTGGAGAAATTGAGACTTCCCAACATCCTGCAAGAGGAGGTGCCCGACCTGCCCCCCGAATACTATTCCTGCCAGTTCAAAGTGAGCAAGCTGCCCAGGTAAGGGTGGCCCCACGCCATGGACAAGCTCAGGAGGGTCACTCCAGACAAGAGCCAGGGGGATGTGTGTGCAAAAGGGCACAGAAAGTGTGTGTGTGCGACACCGACCTCGCCAGACCCCACCCTGCTGGACTCAGTGGGCCAGCTGCCATGCTGACCAGTCATTTCTAGGAGCCCCCGCAGCAGTCGGGTGGCTTGGTTAGGCTACAAACACCCTAAGGTCCACCTCTGACTCAGCTCCATGTCCACTGAGGGCTGGCACGGTGCCTGGAGATGGTCTGGTCAGTCCGGGCAGCTGGACAAGCTGGTAACATGGCCACATATAGACAGGGCAGGACTCTCTCTCCCCATGTCCACACTACAGATACTGCTTTGGTGACCGGCACTGTCTCACTGTCCACCCTAAGAAACTACCCGCTGGAAATCCAGCCTCCATCCTCGCCCCCACCCACAGGGGTCCCCAGACCTGACATCCCATTCTGTGACTACATGATCACTGCAGATTCCCCCTGTCCCTGCCCACAACATGGTCAGGCCCTGTGGGCCCAGTCTGCTGGAGAGCTGAGGGCCCTGATGTCTGAGGCATCCGAGGAAGGGGACAGCAAAACCCTTTACGTCTCCAGGTGTCAGGGTGCGGGCTCTGAGGACACGTGTGCATATGTGTGGGTCTGATGTATGTTCTGTGTGTGCTCCATGTGTGTTTGCTCCTATATCCATGTTCCTGCTCCCATGTGTGCTCAGGCTCCCGAGTGTGGGTATGCTCCCATGTGTGGGGATGTGCTCCCCTGTGTGGGTGTGATCCCACGTGGGGATGTGCTCCCATGTGTAGGGATGTGCTCTGGTATGTGGGGATGTGCTCCGGTGTGTGGGGATGTGCTCCCGTGTGTGGGGATGTGCTCCCATGTGGGGATGTGCTCCCGTGTGTGCGTAGCCATTCATGCATGCTCCTGTGTTTGCATGCCTGCATGTGAACCTGAGCTCTCCGTTCTCACCTGCGGCAGGTTCCTGGGGAGTGACAACCAGAACACCTTCTTCACCAATACCAAGCGACACCAGATTGTGAGTGGCAGCCATGCTGCAGGTCACCCCACACTGCCCCTCGTCCAGGGAACAGGAAGGCTCATGGGTGATCTTGGGCTCTGACTTTGGGCTGAGGGCTAAGACAGAAATAGGGCCCTGCTTTCAGAGGCTGCACCCCCTGCCCCTCACTGCACAGGGTGAGCATGTGATCAGGAGACAGGGTGGGGACATGCCCAAAGTGCCCAGAGGACCCTGCAGACACCCCAGGCCTGAGATAACTCTGGGTGGATAGACGTGGACAGAGCGAATCCCCAGGCCCTGGTGGGCACAGTCAGGGTCCCATGGCACAGGCTAAAGCCACCAAGGACAGCTGCTGCCCTGTGGAGTTCCCTGGGCTGGGCTGGAAACATGGTGATGCTGTGAACCAGGGGTGGGTCTGATTCTGACGAGCTGCCCCTTTGTGACCTGGAATAGTGACCATCACTGCCCAGGGGTAGTTGTGAGGAAGGTGATGCCAGGCTGAGGTGGGCCCACCTCTCCTTGTAGCCAACACCTTGACCAGCCTGTCTACCAAGGGCTGCAGGGCATCCCTGCCCCTCTGGTCACACGACAAGTGACCAGGGCTACTCTGTCCCCTACCCCACCCCAGCTGTTTGAGATCCTGGCCAAGACCCCATATGGCCACGAGAAGAAAAGCCTGTTTGGGATTGACCAGTTGCTGGCAGAAGGGGTCTTCCAGGCAGCATTCCCCCTGCATGATGTGAGTCTTGGGGGTGTCGAGGGGCCCGGGCTTGGGGGGTGCCCTGGTCAGGATGGGGCCCCAGGGGCTCCCTGGATCTCAGTGACCTACTGATAGGGTCTGACCACACCTCTGACCACATCCATACCTGGTGTCAGCAGATAAAAAACTGAAATGGTCTTTCTCCCCAGGACTCTGTGGCTTCAGTCCTCAACCTCACATGGCCACAGGGTGACTAGGTGGTCCCAGGTTTGAGCCTCCCCCCACCCCCACTGGCCTTTTGCCTCCAGGGCCCCTTTGTGTTGCCCCCTGAGGGACCACAGCCCCAGGCCCTGAACCAGCGGCAGATCCTGAGACAACACTGGGCCCGCTGGAGCAAGTGGAATAAGTACCAGCCGCTGGACCACGTGCGCAGGTACTTCGGAGAGAAGGTGGCTCTCTACTTCGCCTGGCTGGGTGAGTCTGCCCTCAGCATGATCATACCCAGCACAGCTCTCTGTGCTTGGAAGTCCCAACCTCACAAGAGGGAGGCCCACTGAGGGTCCTTCACAGCCCCTCCTGACCAACCCTCCTTGCTGGGCAGTCTCTCACTGAGTGCTTATGGTTGTGTGGGGACCCTGACTCCAAACCTACGACCACCACCTGCCTGCCTGCTCCAGAGAAGCTGCACCCTTCCCTCTGACCCCCCCTCATCTCTTCTCTCAGCCCCCTCCCACCCCGCTCTAGCCCCCCTCGCCTGCAATGCCCCTCCCCAGTTCTTGTGCCTCCAGCACCCACCCCCCCCATGTCCCTGACACTGATCCCCCACTCCTGTCAATGGACATCCCCAGCCTTCCCTGAGCAGGGTCCCTGACGCTGACCCCATGCCCCTGCAGGGTTCTATACAGGTTGGCTCCTGCCAGCAGCTGTGGTTGGCACACTAGTGTTCCTGGTGGGCTGTTTCATGATGTTCTCAGACACACCCATGTGAGTGTCCCCCCAGCACAGACCTTGTCCTGTGTCTGCTAGGGGGAGGGACCAAGGGCCAGGCCCTGTGCAGAGAGCTGGGGATGAGTGTATGGGCTTCCCTGGAGGCCAACACAGGTGGCAGGGGTGCCCTGGACTAATGAAGCTACCACCCCCACCCTAATCCCCGCAGTTCCAAAAGGGGTGTTCTGGGACATCCTGGTGGCTGTGTGCCCAGGGGTCCTTCTCCTCTCTGGGCCTCCTCCTGGGAGCCACCCACCAGGGTTAGAGGCAAACCAACGCACAACACGCATTTTTCCTTTCTTCCATGGTCTCACCCTTGCGTCTTACAACGCCGTGGGCAAGTTTCCTCCCAGAACTCAGTTTGGATTCTACTTCCTTATGGAGTTGACATTTCACAACATCGTCTCAGAACTAGTCATTTGCTTCATTTGTTAGAGCAGTTTTTAGAGCAGTTTAGGTTTGCAGCAAAGTTGCTCAGAAGCAAAGAGCTGCTGAATCCACCTGCCCTCACCCTTTCTCCTGTCATTCCCAGCCGGCTTTTGTTACATTCGTTGCAATTGATGGCTGAAATTACTACAACATTGCTAACTAAAGTCCACAGCTGACAGGACTCACGGGCTGGGGGTGGGGGGGCAGTCCTGGATTGGTGACAAAGGCATCATGCTTTGTGACCCCCATCACAGCCCTGGGCTCCCCCTGTTGGCCCCTCCCCTCCCCCACAGCCCCTGAGTTTTCACCTTTGCATCCATTTTTAAACACCATTTTTTGAGAGAGTCGCGGGCCTGACAGCCCCCCTCAGCCCTCCTCCTACAGGCAGGAGCTGTGCAGTAGTGACGACAGCTTCCAGATGTGTCCTCTCTGCTCCGACTGCCCCTTCTGGCAGCTCTCCAGTGCCTGTGCGCTGGTCAAGGTGTGTGTATGGGGGGGGCGGGCAGGACGGTGTGGGAGGTGGCTCTCCCACTGCTCCAGGGTCAAGGTGGTCAAGGTGCGGGAGAGCAAGGCCAGGGCAGGAAGGGCGGGAGGGCGGCGCTCACGGGATCCAGGTGCCCAGGGTGGGGGTGGGGTGAGGGTGATGCCAGGTTCAGGCGCTAAGTGCCAGGGAACTCCTAGGGCCTGGTCCACCTTTGGGTCACCCTCTAAATCCCCCTCCCCCCTCACTAAGGAGCTCTGGTTGCTCTGTAGGATAAGCACTGGACTTGCCTACCGCAAGGTCGGTGGTTCAGACCCACCAGCAGCTCCGCAGATGTAGCTGTCTGCTTCTGGCATTGAGTTTGGCTGGGTTTTGAGCTCCCTTCTCTGGGACAGGGAACAAGGCTGGCGCACACCTACCCAGACTCACACATTGTGTTATGTACGTCAGGGTGCAGACCCCGGGGAACCTCAGGTTCTAGTTTCCTGGGGCTCAGGGTCGTCTCCGCCTTGAACCTCTGGAGGGACTGCAAGAACAAACGGCTCAGACTTCGTGGATGGGGTGGGAGGCCCCCAAGACTGCCAGGCACCCCCCACCCCACCTCGCAGCCTGCGGTTGGGGCTGCCCCCATAACCCGTGCACTGGGTCCCAAAGCCCAGCAAGCACCCTGGAACTGCAGGAGGGAGGGAGAGGAGGAAGGCTGGGCAGGGAGCCTGGCACCGAGGGTCCAGGCGGTGCCCACTGTCGTCTGCAGGCCGGCCGGCTCTTCGACCACGGCGGCACGGTCTTCTTCAGTCTCTTCATGGCGCTCTGGGCCGTGCTGCTGCTGGAGTACTGGAAACGTAAGAGCGCCACACTAGCTTATCGCTGGGACTGCTCGGACTACGAGGACATCGAGGTGGGAGCCTGGCGTGCGCCGAGCCCCGCCCCCGCCTCGCCACGCCCTCGCCACGCCCTCCCCGGCACCGACATCCACGCCTTTCCAGGAGAGGCCACGACCCCAGTTTGCCGCCGCTGCCCCCAAGACAGCCCTGAACCCCATCACTGGCGAGGATGAACCCTACTTCCCCGAGAAGAGCCGAGCTAGGCGCATGCTGGCCGGCTCCGTGGTGGTTCTGATGATGGTACCGGCCCGCTCCCTGCCCCCAAAGGTCCTGGGAGCTGGGTTGTGGGGTGTCTGGCAGAGCACTCCCCTCCCAGACACAACCCAGCCTCGGGTCCCCATCCTGCAATCCCTCCTAGTTGGAGACTCAGCCTGGGAGGGCGGCTGGGACGGTGACAGAGGGGCTTCCTGTAGAAGCCCCTTCCCCAGAGAGAGCCAGGGCTCCCAGTTCAGGGCTCGCACGGTGTTGAGAGCAGGACCCTGAACTCCCTCGACGCCCAGAAGCCACCCCCACTTCTGCAGGACCACCCAGCCTAGAGGGTCAGACTACCACCTCCGGTCACTGGACTGGACTGAGGAGGCTGTGAAGGGAGCAAGGCGACTTCCTGGAGGAGGTGCTGAGCTGGGACTACGGAGTCCACTACTCTGCACGCCCCTCCCTCACCCCTCAGGTGGCCGTAGTGGTCATGTGCCTCGTGTCCATCATCCTGTACCGGGCCATCATGTCAATCCTGGTGTCCAGGTCGAACAACACCCTCCTGGCAGCCTGGGTAAGTCCACCCTGTTTCTGCCCAGTGGGGTGCTGACCACCATGTTTGGTCCCGTGCTGACCAAGGGTGTCCCCCCAGGCATCCCGCATCGCCAGCCTCACCGGCTCAGTGGTGAACCTCATCTTCATCCTCATCCTGTCCAAGGTCTACGTGAGCCTGGCCCACATCCTGACGCGCTGGGGTAAGCAGAGACCCAACGGCCCTGATTCTAAATGACTGACATGTCCCGGAAAGGCCTCCACTGCCCTCCAGATATCCCCAAATGGTCCTTACCTGGGCATGTGTGTGCTGGGGACTGCAGGCTGGGGCTTGGTCTCTGTGATATTTGTGTTTACACGTCCATGTGCATCTGTATGTATGTTGTTCATGTGTGTGTACATGTATAGGTGTATAGGTTGTATACATGGATGTGTGCGCATGTATGAATGTGTGCGCATGCATACATGCTTAATTCGTATGCAGGTATGTGTTGTATGCATTGTGTGCACATGTATGGATGTGTGCATATGTGTACTGCTTGTATGCATATGGGTATATGTTATATGCATATATGTATGCATGTGTATGGGTGTGTGCATGCTTGTGTGTGTTGTGTACATGTATGTGTGCACATGTATGCATGTGTGCATGTATAGATGTATATGTTGTGTGCATTGTGTGCACATGTGAAGATGCTTATATATGCTTGTATATGTGTTGGAAATGTATATGTGTATGTCTGTGTGCATGTGGTCTGTTGCATACATTTATGGATGTGTGCACATTACATGTGTGGGCGGGCATGTTATACATATGTGTATTTGTATAGCTGTGTATCATTGTGTGTATGTCTCCACACATCTGTCTGTTGCATACATTTATGGATGTGTGCACATTACATGTGTGGGCGGGCATGTTATACATACATGTATTTGTATAGCTGTGTGTCATTGTATGTATGTCTCCATACATCTGTCAGTTAGTGGCACTGTGGTGGCTTGTGTGTTGCTGTGATGCTGTATGTAAAATCCACGGTGCATAGATCTCAGCGGCACTTGCAGCCTAAGAATGGACTAGGATGAAGGACTAGGCAGTTCACTTTGGAGGGATTTGCCCCCAAACACCTTGGGCATTGCAGTATCTGCTTTGATGCTGGAAGATGAGGCCCTGAAAGCTGAAAGGCACACAAAATACGAGAGGAAGAGCTGACTCCTCAAATTTGCTCCTTAATGACATGAAAGGAGCAATGCTTTCAAGAACTTCATTTGCTAATAGGGCACGCCTCAAAGGGAGAAGACTTAACTGCAGACGCCCATTGATCATCTGAATGTGGCGTGTACAAGGCATAAATCTAGGCAAACTGGAAGTTGTCCAAAGTGAAACAGCACAGAGAAGCATTTGTGAGCTGAAACGACTGCTGTTGGCCATTCTGAATCAGACATTCATATGGTTTACTATTAAAGAAGAATGCCTTCACATCCATCAGTAAAAGAACATCTCAAGTTCTCTCTTGAAATACAATGCTGTCTATGACAAGACAGTCTCTATATACCTACAAGACACACCTTTTAAGACAGCTGTTACTCAAATTTACGCACTACTAAGAATTCTACCAACTTCTTCAGTCTGAAATTATCAACCTTGAAATCAAGATGCCTTGATAATTAATGACGATTGGAATGCAAAAGTTGGAAACAAAGAGGAGGGATTGGTAGTTGGAAAATATGCTTTGTTGGAGGAAAGGACACTAGAGATTGTTGGAGGAAAGGACACTAGAGATTGTTG
>NW_006408832.1:1003773-1045388 GCF_000296735.1 Chrysochloris asiatica
TACCTTTTTTTCAACAACATAAATGGTGACTCTGCACATGGACCTCACCAGGTGGAAGACACAGGAATCAAACAGACTACATCTGTGGGAAGAGACGATGGAAACACTCAACATCATCAGCCAAAACAAGGTCAGGGCCGACTGTGGGACAGACCATCAATTGCTTTATATACAAGTTAAGGCTGAAGCTGAAGAAAATTAAAACCAGCCCATGTGAGCCAAAATATGACTTTGACCTGAATTTATATACCATCTCAAGAACAGATGTGGTCCATTCCACTCTAATGACTGAAGACCAGAGGAATTGTGGGATGACATCAAGCACATCACACAGGAAGAAAGCCAAAGGTCATTAAAAGGACAGAAAAGAAAGAAAAGACCAAAATGGATGTCAGAAGAGACTCTGAAACGTGGTCATCAGTGTAGCTACAAGAAACTTGAAGAAATGATGAAGTAAAAGATCTGAACAGAAGATTTCAAAGGGCAGCTTGAGAAGACAATATAATGAAATGTGAAAAGACCTAATGTTAGAAAATGAAAGGGGAAGACAGACCCAGTATTTCTAAAACTGAGAGAACTGGAGAAAAAGTCAAGGGGTCATTATGAATTACAATAGTGCAAGATTCTAAAGTGAAGGATTCTATGGACAAAAATATTGAAAGAAGCAAGACGGTATCAACAGTAGATGGAAGGAATACATACAGTCAAGATATTAAAAGAATGAGCTGATGTGCAGCCATTTCACATGGTTCTGTGTGATCAAGAACCCAGTAATATTAAGGGAAGAGGTCCAAGCTGCACTGAAGGCATTGGCAAAAAACCAGGATCCAGGAATGATGGTACAAATTGACGTGGGTCAGCTGATGAACACTGTTGTTACTGCTAAGTGCCATTGAGTCGATTCCGACCCATAGTGACCCTGTATAGGGTTTCCAAGGAACAGCTGGTGAGCTTGAAACACTGACCTTTGCAATTCAAACGACTTTGCAGTCTGATACATTAGCCCACAGTGCCATGATGAACACTGGAGGTGCTAAATTGTCTATGACAAGGAATTTGAAAGACAGCCACCTAGCCACCTGATTGGAAGAGATCCATATTTGTGCCCATTCCAAAAGAGGTGACCCAACAGAAGGCTGAAGTGAGAGAGCATCGCTAATATGCAAGTAAAATTTCACTGAAGAGAGCTCAAAAACGACTGCACCAGATATTCAAGCTGGATTCAGAAGATGGGGAACTAGGGATACTGCTGCCATCCAGCTGGATCTTGGCTGAAAGTAGACTATTAGAAAGAACAGTATTCGTTGTTTCTGTTAAGTGCAGTCAAGCCAGTTCCGACTCAAAGCGACTCTGTATGGGTTTTCCAAGGAGAGCTGATGAGTTTGAACCTCTGACCTTGATCATACAGCACCATCCCAGGACTTTAACTTGTGTTTTATTGGCTATGCAAAAACATTCGATTGTGTGGATCATAACAAACTCTGGACAACATTGTGAAGAGTGGGTATTCCAGAACACTTAATTACGCTCGTGAGGAACCTGTACATAGACCAAAAGTCAGTCATGTGGACAGAACAAGGGCATCCAGACTGGCTTAAAATAAGGAAGGCGTACTTATTCAATCTGTGTGCTGAGCAAATAATCTGAGAAACTGGATTATACGAAGAAGAATGTGGCATCAGGATTGGAGGAAGACTCATTAAGAACCTATGATTTGCAGATGACACAACCTTGAAGTGAAGAGGACTTGAAACACTTATAAATATTGATGACCACAGCCTTCGGTATGGATTGTACCTCAAAGTAAAGAAATCTGCTGCAAAAGACTTCTTTCAAGTGTTAAAGAGCCAAGATGTCACTTTGAGAACTGACATGCACCTGACCCATAAGCATGTGGAATCCTGCTGCACTGTAGGATAAGCATTGCACTAATGGCTACAAGGCTGCGGATTCAAACCCACCAGTTGCTCCCTGGAAACCCTGCACGGACTCTGAGTTGAAACAGACTTGACAGTACTTAAGAACAGCAATGACATATGCGTGTGAAAGGTGGACGATGAATAAGGAAGACCAGGGAAGGACTGATATGCTTGAATGTGGTATTGGAGAAGAATATCCAAATTGAACAAACCAATCTATCTTGGAAGAAGTATAACCAAGATGTTCCTTAGATGCGAGGATGGCGAGACTTGGACCGTGTTATCAGGAGTGACCAGTCCCTGCAGAAGGACATCATGCTTGGTAAATTGGAGGGTCATTGGAAAAGAGGAAGACCCTCTCCACCCCAACCTGATGGACTGACACAAAGGCTGCAAAGTGGTCTCAAACGTCACAATTGTGAGATGGTGCAGGACCGGCAGCCATCGTGCGTGTTGGAACCTACTTAGCAGAACTGAAAACAAGCAACAGACATGTATACGTGCCCATGTGTGTGCATGCATGTATGTGTGTTCTTGTTTATTAGGTACCATCAAGTCAGTTCCAACTCATAGTGACACCATGCACTACAGAATGAAACACTGAGGGTTCTTTACCCTCCTCACTTTGTTACAGTTGAGCCCAGTCTATCCGTCTTATTGGGGGTCTTCCTCTTTTCCTCGGACCCTCCACTTTATGTCCTTCTCCAGGCACTGATCCCTCCTGATAACATGTCCAAAGTAGGAGAGACAAGTCTGGCCACCTTGCCAATCTCACTGTATTTCTTTCAACAAACATTGGTTTGTTCTTCTGGCAGTCCATGGTACTTTCAACATTCTCCATCACCAGAACTCAAATGCATCAATTCTTCTACAGTCTTCCTTATTCATTGTCCAACTTTTACATACATATGAGGCTATTGAAAATACTATGGCCTGGGTCAGGCACACCTTAGTCGCCAAACTGACATCTTTGCACTTGAGAACACTTTAAAGGGTCTCATGCAGCAGATTTGCCTAATGCAATACATCATTCGATTTCTTGACTGCTGCTTCCATGAGTGTTGATTGTGGATCCAAGGAAAATGAAGTCTTTGACAACTTCCATCTTTTCTTCATTTATCATGATGCTATTTAGTTTTAAGGATCATCATTCTGACTGTAGAATTTATTTTAATCAACTTTTAGAAAAGACAAAGACATCATTTTTCAACATAATCCCTTTGATTTTCAATACTCTTTGTTCATCAGTCAATAAGTTTTCGGTTTCCCTTATTAAAAAAATGTTTTAGGGCTGAGCTGTAGGCCACGAGGGCACCGCTTTCTTCACTTCACCAGAGGTGAATCTTCATCCTCGAAGGGCAGCTTTCAGGGGACCAAACAAGTTAAAGTCCGATGAAGCAAGATCAGGACTGTAGGGAGGATGTTTTGACACCTCAAAATGAAGTTTTTGGAAAGTGCCAACAGTGTGGACAGAGGTATGCGGATGTGCATTGTCGTACAAGATCACAAGGCCCTTGGATAGCAGTCCTCTGCGTTTGATCCAAAGTTTAGGCATCTCCAGTGAGCCTTTTCTGGATAATGTTCCAATACAGGTCCTTGAGAATCCCAGAAAACTGTAAGCATCAACTTTCCAGCTGACGGTTGATGCTTTAACTTTTTCTTGGTCTGTTTCCTGAGAGTGAACAACAGAGTATGGGATGGAAACCTCCTCCGACTCTGGATGTGGACTCCTACTGAGGCACTGGACTGTCAGCCACAAGGCTGGCAGTTCAAACCCACCACCTGCTCCTTGGAAGCCCTATATAGAGTTGCTATGAGTCAGAACCTACTCGACAGTACTTAACAGTAACAACAATGTATATACGTGCTTGTATAGTAATATGTAAATACATATATTTACACATTTGTGTGTTTACATGTATATGTGTGTGCATGCATGCATGTGTGTGCAGTGGAGCCCTGTCAGTACTCTCCTCCCTCGCCCTGCAGTCCACCAGACCTGAGTGGACTCTCTGTGTACAGAGATGCATCGGACACAGACCAAGTTTGAGGACGCCTTCACTCTGAAAGTATTCATCTTCCAGTTTGTCAACTTCTACTCGTCTCCCATCTACATCGCCTTCTTCAAGGGCAGGTCTGTGGCACTTCCTTCTCCACCTGGCTCCAGGGATGGGGATGGTGGTGGGCAGAAGGGGATTGGACAGGACACAAGGCCAGGCTGGGCTCTCTGGCTACCCCTTTTGCATACCAGAGCATGTGGTTTCCACTTGTCAGGTGGCCACAGGTTGGGGAAGGCTGGGTGGGCTGTGAGGAGGAGATCCGGTGAGATCCCGTCTCAGGATCACAATTTCCCTGCAGGTTTGTGGGTTACCCAGGCAACTACCACACCTTGTTCGGGGTCCGAAATGAGGAGGTGAGTGTGCTCAGGGCACCCACACAAACCATAGGATACGCCTTCTACCCTTGAGCCCAGAACCCCTAAAGACAGCTGTCTACAGTTTCCCCATGCCAACACGAATGTGCCCATGCCACGGTAATAAACCGCCAGATAGTGAGTGCTCAGCCAGGGCCCACTCCCACCAGATGGCCGGGCCCACTGTCCACACAGAGGAAGGACTGTAGAAGCCAGGGGTGAGCCTGTGTTTACAACATGCCGGGGGCTTAGGGGAGAAGGAAGTACTTGTCATATTAGAGGGCTGACGTGCACAGATGATCAGGAAGTGGGTGGCGGACAGCTGGGGGCCTTCAGAGAGGGGTCAGCTGGCAGATGGCCTGAGACAAGGCAGTGCACACCTCTCCAGGCTGAGGGGCACGCAGCTTGGCTGAGGGCTGGGCCTGGGACACTAACTTGACTGAGGGCTGGGCCTGGGACGAAGGGGCTCTAACACACCTCACCTAGCTGACCCTGGGCTCCTTTCTGGTGAGGATGTGGGGACAGAAATGTCCCACAGGGTCTGGCTGTGACCCAGCCCACAGAGGGAGGCACTTCCAGGGCCTGGGAGAGCAGAGTTTTCAGTTACAGGGAAAAGTTCCTGACTCAAACTGGCTTTTGCAAAAAAGGGGAACTTGTTGGCTTAGGTGCTGAGAGAGTAAGATGTGGGCTTCAGGTTTGGCTGGAGGCAGGCGTTTGAATGACACTGAGATCTCCCCCCAGCTCTGGCCCTGTTCTCCCTGATGCCCTTGGGTGCGTACCCGCACACCCACGTTACTTATCCTCTGGCTAAGGCCCTGGCCACTGGTCAGTAGTTGAGGCTGGACCATAGTCCAGTGCCTGGACTCCCCAGAGCCTAGGGTAGCCCCACATAACCCTATGTCCCCAAGGACAGCTGGCTCACTAGGCAGTGTTCCTGGGGTTGTTGGCACACATGGTTGACCGGCTGGACAAGGGGCTTAGACAGAAGTCTCTGAGGCTCACCCAGCTGGAGGTGGGGAGGATGTGGATTAGAGGGCTGGTCTTCCCAGAGCTGACCAGATGTCGTGCTGCTGCAGTGTGCGGCTGGAGGCTGCCTCATCGAGCTGGCCCAGGAACTCCTGGTCATCATGGTGGGCAAACAGCTCATCAACAACGCACAGGAGATCTTCCTCCCGTGAGTCCCCGCGCCCAGCCAGTGTGGAGGGACCTGGGAGCCCAGGCCAGCTGGAAGGGGGACTCAGGATGGCAGAAGTTGGGGGGGGTCTTCCCAGCCACCTCCCCTCCTTGGGCTCTGCAATGCCCCACCCCCTGGGGTCTTGTAAGGGAGTCAAGTGGTGCCCGAATTCTTTAGGCCTCTTGGGGTGGGGGTACCTGGAGGCCCTGAGCACACAGCTAGGCGAAGGCCCCACCTCCCCTGCCCCTACCTCTGCCATCCCATCTTCTCCCTAACCTTCGAGGCTCACTAGAGGGAGGAGCTGGGGGGGCCACAGGAATGTCTAGTGACATCTAAGAAGCCCGTCCTGCATGTGCTCCAGGACATCTGCACCGAAGTCCTCACCCCCTTTTGCCATCCCCCAAGGAATGCACCCCCAAGAGTGCGTGCCAGGCCGGTGTTGAGATAGCACTGCAGGGGCCCCCATGCCCCACAAAGAACTCACAGCATCTGCCCCTCCTGAAGCCAGCTCTCCCTCAGCCTCCCTTGAGCATGTCCCTGCCCAGCTGGACCAGCAGGGGACACTCTCCTGTCTTGTCCCCTCTCCAGGAAGCTACAAGGCTGGTGGCAGAGGTTCCGGCTCCGTTCTAAGAAGAGGAAGGCGGAGGTGTCTGGGGTGTCTGACCAGGCCCCGTGGGAGGCAGACTACACCCTTCTGCCCTGTGAGGGTCTGTTTGAGGAATACCTGGAAATGGGTAGGAACCAGATGGGGGGAGGGGGCCGTGACCACTCGTGGTCCCAGCCTGAGTGATCCTGTGAAGATTAACTTGGACCCTTTAGGTCTCTGGGGGTGGGGGCGGGGGTGGGGGCAGAGGATCCTGCTGGAACCAGGCTTGCCCAGAAATGGGAAGGAAGGAGATTGGGACAGGGGAGACAAAGAGAGCTTGGCCAAGAATGGGAGAAAGCAGTGCCCTGGACAGAGGTTCTGATGGGGTTCCCTTGAAGTGACCTGAATCCCTTCAACACAGAAAGTGTGGCTGTAGCCTCTGTGTGAAGGGAGGAGAGAGACAGGGTAGTTGGGTGAGCAGGTCAGGGAGCGGGGAGTCTCTGAGAGGCGCAGTATCTGTGAGCTGATTTTGTCCAGAAATGCCCATGGTGCCCACACTGGACCTTCCGGGAGGTGGACCTCTGAGACGTCTTCCTTGCATGGCTTGTGTGCTTTCTGAAGGCACAGTCTTTGCCTTGTGTGGGCGTTTGTCCACGTAGCTCAGGGTCTAAGTGCACAATTTGGAGCTCCCCAGCAGCCAAGGCAAAAAGGGGAGCTAGCAGTGGGGAACCCCTATAGCTAAAAGGAAGGAAGGGCCGTAGGGTGTTCAGGAGAGGGGCTTTTGTGAGTCAAGCTGTAAGCAGGCTGGACGCTGTGGATCCCAACTCCCCCGGACAAGGGATGATGGGGTGTGTTGCTCTCACTGGTCACTGCACAGAGGATGTCCTGTGGCCATGTCCTAATGCCCCCAGAGGAGGGGATAAGAAGCAGGGTCTCGTCCCACTCCAGCCTTGTGTCCACTGGGTAGGGCCCTGTTAGGGGTTGTGGAACCTGGGGGTGCGTCCAGTCAGAAGCTTGGTTGGGTGGGCAGTCCCAACTCTGGCTGAGCACAGAAAAGAGGTGAAGCCAGAGTCAGGAAGGCTGCCTGGGGGAGGCGACCCTGGAGCAGAGCCCCGTTGTTTGTGAGGAAGAGCAGGATCGGGTTGTAGAGGGAAGCTGACCCTCCCAGAAACTGCTCTGTGTGGGCGCTACGGAAGTGGGACAGATGTGCACAGACCGGGATGTCCGGGGGCTTCGGGGTGCCACGCTGGCGATGACCCGGCGGTGCCCGCGCCCGCAGTACTGCAGTTCGGCTTCATCACCATCTTCGTGGCCGCCTGCCCGCTGGCGCCGCTCTTCGCGCTGCTCAACAACTGGGTGGAGATCCGCCTGGACGCGCGCAAGTTCGTCTGCGAGCGTCGGCGCCCCGTGGCCGAGCGCGCCCAGGACATCGGCATCTGGTTCCACATCCTGACCGGCATCACGCACCTGGCGGTCATAAGCAACGTGCGGCCCCAAGGGGCGGGAAGGGGGCGGAGCGCGGAGCTGCAAGCGGCTGGCCTGCGGGTTGGAGACTGGACACTTGGGTCTCTGGGGGCGTCGGGAGGCTTGGGGCGCGGGGTGGGGAAAGGCATGGCCAGGAAGAGAAAGGGAGCTGGGGTTCCTGAGAATCCATGGGGCTGTAACTTGGAGGTGCGGCGGGCGTGCGGGGACCTGCTCCCCAGCGTCGGACCTCCTCCCCGCCAGGCCTTTCTGCTGGCGTTCACGTCCGACTTCCTGCCGCGCGCCTACTACCAGTGGAGCGGCCCCGGCGACCTGCGCGGCTTCCTCAACTTCACCCTGGCGCACGCCCCTCCCGCCTTCGCCGCCGCGCACAACCGCACCTGCCGGTGAGTCCGACGGCGGGGGCAGCGGCCAGCGGGCGAGGTTTCCAACCCGAGGAGGCCAGACAGGTTCCCGTGAGGCGGTGACCCTGAGGGAGAGGAAGGTGCGGGCCAGGGAGCCTTCTGCCTTGGTTACCGCACACGTTTTCAAACACAATTCTACAGTCGGCCGGCTCTAGGGTTCTGAGCATGCAGCTAGATGGATGCGATTACAATCCAGTCCTTTCATGGGTTTTATTTCCGTATTCTATTTCTTAAATGGACATCTGAGTAATGTTTAGTTTAACGACCCGTGAGGACAGATGGCCTTCCATTTACTTAGCTCTTTCTTTCTTTCTGGGATGTATTATACTCTCCAGTATAGAAGTCTTTCACGTCCTTGGTTGAATGGATTCTTTTAGATGCGATTGTACATGGAATTACAGGTTCCTTAATTTCCTTGACTGACTTTTTAGTTTGGACCTTGTATCCTGTCCTGTATTTATCAAATTTGTTTATTAGCACCAGTAGCTTGTGGGTTCTTTGGGGTTGCCTAAACACAGAATCATGTTGTGAAGTGCTATGGAGTCTTCCTCCAATCCTGAAGCCCCATTCTTCTTCATACAATCCCACTCCTCAGATTATTTGCTCAGTGTAGGGATGGGATGTTGTTGTTAGGTGTCATCGAGTTCTTTAGAGATTGTGTACAACAGAACAAAACACCGCCCAGCCCTGCACCAGCCTCACAATTACTGCTACACTTGAGCCCATTGTAGCTGCCACTGCCAACCCATCTTGGTGGGGGTCTCCCTCTTCTTCGCTGTCCCTCCTGATAACATGACCAAAGTATGCAGGCCGAACTCTGGCAAACTACCAGCTGTTCCACGGGAGAAAGATGAGGCTTTCTGCTCCCATGAAGATTTACAGCCTTAGAAACTCTGTACAGGGTCGCTATAGGTCAGAACCGACTCCACGGTACTTAACAATCCTTAATATGCTTCACCAACACCCTAATTCAAATGCATTCATTCTTCTATTTGTTGTTGTTGTTAAGTGCCATTGAGTCGGTTCCGACCCACAGTGACACTGTAGAAGGTTTCCAAGGAGCGACTGGTGAGCTTGAACCACCAACCTTGCAGTTCAAAGTGACTTTGCAGTCTAGTGCATTAACCCACAGTGCCACCCAGGACTCTTCCTTAATCACGGTCCAACTTTCACGTGCATGTGAGGCTACTGAAAATACAATGCCTTGGGTCAGATGCACGTCTGTCCCCAAATTGACATCTTTGTTCTTGAACACTTTGAAGAGGTCTTGTGCAGCAGATTTGCTTAATGCAATACGGCCTTTGATTTATTGACCATGAGAGTTGATTGGGAATCCAAGCAAAATGAAGTCTTTGACAACTTCAACCTTTTTTCCATTTATCATGTTGTTATTTATTGGTCCAGTGGTGAGGATTGTTAAGTTCTTTACACTGAGTTGATCTTCATCAATAAGTATTTTAAGGCAAGGTTGTGGCGTCTGCATATTGCTGGTTGTTAGTGAATCTTCCTCGGAGCCTGATCCCACAGTCTTCGTTTACTCAGCTTCTCGGATGATTTGCTCAGCATACAGATTGAATCAGTGTATGGGGAAAGAACACCACCCTGGCGCACACCTTTCCTGATTTTAAACCATTCAGTGTCCCTTATTCTGTTGGAACATGTACAACATGCCTGTTGGTCTATGTACAGGAATACCCACTCTTTGCAGTGTTGTCCATAGCCTGTCATGATCCACATAGTCGTAGGCAATAAAGCACAAGTTAACATCTTTCTGATAGTATCTATCTGCCTTCGACCCAAATCCATCTGAATTGATACTCCGAGTTCCACATCCTCTTCTGAATCGGGCTTGAATTTCTGACACTTCCCTGTCAATGTACTCTTGAGTTATCTTCAGAAAAAATTTACCTGCATGTGATATTAATGACATTGTTTGATGATTTCTGCATTTTGTTGTGACACCTTTCTTTAGAATGGGCACACATATGAATCTTTTCCAGTCAGTTGGCCAGGTAGCTGTCTTCCAAGTTTCCTGGCATAGAAGAGTGAGTGCCTCAGTGCTCCATCAGTTGGTTGAAAGGTTTCGGTTTGTTTTCCGTCAATTCCTGGAGCCTTATTTTAGGCCAATGCCTTCAGTACAGCTTGGACTTCATTCAGGTCCATTGATCCTTGATCATACGCTGCCTCTTAAGATGGCTGGACAGTGACCATTTCTTTTTGGTTTAGCGTCTCTGTACCCCTTCCATCTTCTTTTGGTGCTTTCTGTATCATTTGATATTTTCCCCATAGGATTCTTCCCTATTGCAAGTCGAAGCTTGAATGTTTTCTTCAGTTCCCTCAGCTTGAGAAATGCTGAGCACGCTCTTCCCTTTGGTTTTCTAAGTCTAGGTCTCTGCACAATTCATTATAAAACTTTACTCTGTTTTCTTGATCTTGTTTAGAACTTTTACTTCGTTTCTTCCATTCACTGGAGATCAAGTTTCAGAGTTTCTTCTGATATCCATTTTGGTCTTGTCTTTTCTGTTATTTTAATAAGCTTTGTTTTCTTCCCATATGATGTTCTTGATGTCATCCCACAACTCTTCTGGTCTTTGGTCATTAATGTCTAATGTATCAAACGTGTTTGTGAGATGGTTTCTAAATTCAAGTGGGACTTTGGCTCTCTTGGACTTGTTTTAATTTTCTTCAGCTTCAGCCTGAACTTGCATATTAGCAGTTGATGGTCTTTGGCTCCTGGCCTTGTTTTGGCTGATGATATGGAACTTTTCGTCAGATATGGTCAATTTTATTCCAGTGTATTCTATCTAGTGAAGTCCAAGTGTATAGTCGCCTTTTATGTTGCTTGAGGAAGGTATTTACAATGAAGAAGTCATTGGTCTTGCAAAATTCTGTCGTGTGATCTCCAGCATCAGTTTTATCACCAAGGCTGTATTTTCCAGCTACTGATCCTTCCTCTGTTTCCGACCTTTGCATTCTAATCACCAGTAATTATCAATAAATGTATCTTGATTGCATGTGTGATCAATTTCAGACTGAAGAGGTTGGTAGAATGCTTCAATTTCATACTCACTGTCTTTAGTGGTAATAGTCACTATTTTAATAATAGTGGTATAACTTGTCTTCCTTGTAGGCACAGGGATATTATTTTATCACAGACAGCATTGTAGTTCAAAACAGATCTTGAAACATTGTTTTTGATGATGAATGTAATGCTATTCCTCTTGAATTTTTCATTCCAGGCATAGTAAACTATATGATTATCAGAGTCTAAATGGCCACTACCTGTCCATTTCAGCTCACTAGTGTCTAGGATATTGATCTTTCTGCATTCCATTTCATTTTGACAACTGCCAATTTTCCTTGGTTCAGACTTCATACATTCCATGTTCTGATTATTAATGGTTGCTTGCAGCTGTTTCATTTTGAGTTGTGCTCCATCAGCAAATGAAGGTCCTGATTTACTCCATTCTTATCATCATCATCATCAGCTCCACTTGGAGGAGGTGGTGGCTCTTCCTGTCATATTTTGAGCACCTCCCAACTTGCGGGGCTCATCTTTCAGCACCATATTTCAGTGTTTTGCTGCTAATTATAAGGTTTTCAGTGGCTAAACATTCAGAAGTGGTCTGCCTTTCCTTCTTGCTATTCCTTTTTACTCAGGAAGCTCAGCCAACACCTGTCCAACATGGGTACCCTGCTGGTATTTAAAAGACTGTTGGTATAGCTTCCAGCATCACAGCGCACAAGTCACCATACTATGACACAATGACAGATGAGGGACGGAGTCCTTGATGATGAATTTTTAAAACATGAAAGTCTTGAGTAATCTTTATGTTTCTATGGGAAGAAGTGCTGGCTGTATGCTAACCACTGCGAGCTGTATGCTGGTAGTCCGTGCTAGCTCTGTGCTTACCCACTCCCTTGCAAGGACTGAGACAATTTGGGCTGGACCTCAAGCGCAGCACGTCTAGTCTTGGCTGACCTTTACCTGAGTATAACCTTTCACATCCCAGTGTGAGTTTAGGAGCCAGCCTCCAGTGATGGACTCTGGCTAAAACTAACGGCCAAACCAAGAGTGTCCAGCTCAGCCGGTCAGACCTGCCCTGAAATCAGATGACCCTGAGCTAAAAGCATGCTTCCTATCCTCTCAACACCTTTACGTTGTTCCCAGTGCCCTTAGGAGAAAGGCCGAGGTCCCTCCATGGCCGCTGTGGCTCTGGGTGATGTCCTGCCTGGCTCCCAGCACTCAGCCCTGTGGAGCCAATGTGTCTCCCTCCTCTCCCGGGCCCCCAGCTCATGCTGTCTTGCTGTCCGAGCTTTGCCTCCCCTCACTCGCCAGGAGGCCAGGGACTATGTGCGTCCACCTGGTCTTCCTGCACCCCCCTGCCCTTTGCTGCCTATGGGCAGATGTGCACCTTCGTTGTTTGGTTGTGGGGACCCCCAAGAGTGGCTGATTGTAGAAATCCTTTCACTGCAATTGCTCCCTCACCCTGGCCCCGTGTGCCCTGTATCTTTTGAAGCTACCAGGCCTTCAGGGACAACAATGGACACTATTCACGGACCTATTGGAACCTTCTTGCAATCCGCCTGGCCTTCATCATTGTGTTTGAGGTACCTCAACGCACACCGGCTGGTTCTGTGGACCTTGTTGGAGTGGAACTGGGGGTGCCACGGTCAGCATGAGATGGTCAGGGGTCACCTTACAGTCTGCACAGTCTCAGTTGCAGATCTCGGAGCTCTGGGCTCCAAACATGAGCCTCCCCTCTGTTCTTGAAACTTGCTTGCCCATGCGAGCCTGGGGACCCGGAGCCCTGGCCGCAGCAGCCCCTCGAGGCAGCTCCCGTATTGGCAGTAAGCGGGGCATGGAACAGGTGGGAGGGGCCCGTACCATCACCAGGCCTTCTCCTGCTTGTAGCATGTGGTGTTTTCCATTGGCCGCCTTCTGGACCTCCTGGTACCCGACATTCCGGAGTCTGTGGAGATCAAGGTGAAACGCGAGTACTACCTAGCTAAGCAGGCGCTGGCTGAGAATGAGGTGAGGGCCCCCCTATAGCTCCCAGAGCTGGGAGAAGCCCCTTTGTGCACCCCTCCTGTGGTGGCTGATGCCCCTTTCTCATCCTGGGGTCCTTCCTGCCCACAGGTTCTCTTTGGCACCCCTGGAGCTAAGGACGGTTCCCCAGTCTCCGAGACCCACCTGAGTCCACAGGTCTAGGTGCTACCTCCTTCTCTTACTGGGTCACAGGCAGCTATGGAGGAGAGCCCATGGCAGGCTGCCCTGCCCAGGCCTTTGGCTGCATGTCCCACTGCCCAAGTCCTGGTGATGGGCTTGTGGGGCTCCCACTGCGTCCGTACTATTCCTGATGGGCCAATGCCCTCCCTCATACACCCCCCACCAAACGCAGCTTGTGACTTTGTTCAGCAGTTCACACATCCCTACAGCTGGGGCCCCTAGAAAGCCCAAGACCCCAGCCTCAATGCCCACCTCTCCAGCTGACCTTGCCCACAGAGTAGCACAGACTCCGGGGGTGGTGGTGGTGGTGGTGGTGGGAACCTTCTTGGTACCTGCAGCATGACCAGCTAGGCCTGCGGGTTTGTGGTTAACCTCCCACCTGACACTATCCACCCTGTGTGGCCTTCAACACTGAGAACCCACTGCTGTTGACCCTGCTCTGTGCCCACCCCCCCCCAACCCCGAGCCTGGCCCAGTGGTTATCTCCCATCAAGGGTACCTCTTCCCCTGAGCACCCCTTCATCCCGTTGCCTGATACAGCATACACAGAGGGTCAAGGGGGAGTCAGTGCATTATGCAGCAAGGTGACAAATCCCGGGTTGGAATGAGGGTTTTCCAAGCTGAGTACACGTGTGACCCACCTAACTCTCATGGCTACCTTCCCGCCTCCTGCCTGTCAGCTGCCTGCTACATCTGCTCTGTACACTGAGGCAAAATAAACACCGTGACCCATTTACGTCCCTTCTACCGATTTCTTTGGGTGGAACTACACTGCCCACCCCCGCCTGACCAGCAGCACCTCCCTAGTGGGCATCATTGGGACCGGCGGTGGAGCTCTTACTTCAGCAGAGCCGGGAGGAGCAGCCGTACTCACAACCACCACAGCCTGTGTTGTCTTAGAGACCCTGTGAAGGGTGTGGCAACTAGGGAGAAACACCCCCCTTCCTGGCTCGGCTCTCCCTCCCTCCCTCCCTGAGCTGGGAGGCTGGGTGGACTGCTGGGCACCGCTCTCCCAGAATGCTGTGTGGTGACGGGGAGTCTGTGCTGTTCATGCCCTCAGCAGGGCACTGGGAAGGGGAGAGGGTCCCCCACTTAAGCCCTCCCTCCCAGCCAAGGGCTTTCTGCCTGTATGTGGGTCTCTCCTGGATGGGCTCCTGGCAGACGCCACGCTGGCACCGAGGGAACCTGGTGACCCCCGTGTCATGCCGACTGAATTGTGCCCAAGGACAGGGTCGTTCGTTCCCAGAGCACAGTAAACAAGCTTAGACACAGGTGGACAGTTTCAGGTTTATTTTAGAATTTATAAAATTCCAGTATTGTCCGTAATTGTGAGCCTTTACATGTTTGCATATAATCTCCAAATCCAAAGTTAAGGCCTAAAGGCTGGGTCACAGCCATGGTAACATACGATGTGGAAGACAGTCAGCGGGGGAGGGGGTACGGACACAGCCGCGCCCCAACCCCGCTTGACACTCCCCACAGCCAGGGGCCACAGGGAGTGGGGTGGTCACCTCACACCTTTAACAACAGAGCATGAGACCCCGGACAGCCAGCGTGCAGAGTGGATGTGAGCATTGGGATCTAACTTGGGGGGGTTGTGTGTCTAGATGCATGCAGATGGGAGGGGACACACGGCCAGTGCTGGACCTGGTCAAGAGTGCCTCCCGCCACAGCTTCCACCTGCACAGCTGGGTACCAAGCAGCTGTTTGAGCCACCTACTCAGGGAAGACAACTGAGCGCAAGGTGCTCAACAGGGTGAAGTGACTGTCCCCAGGAGAGCTGTGTGTGGACAGGTCACCTCTGGGGACAGGGAGGTGGTGGGAGGACCAGAGGGCCCAGGGAGAAAGGGTCCATCCTGAGTCCTTGCACTGTACTGCCCACGCCGCCATCTGGTCCCCCCAGGTGGGTTGGCTGAGGCCTGTAGCCCACCAAGGCCCTTAACCTGCAGATACGCGAGAAACAGCTTCTCCACCTCCTCCTGCCCCCTCCCCCCCCACCTTGTGACCCAGCTGCAGTTGGCCTGGCCCCCAGCTGACAGAAACAGGACCCTGGCCCGGCAGGTCCCCAGCGCCATGGCAGCCTGAGACCGATCAACATCAAACTGAGGGGCACATGCTGGGTGGCGGTCCTGACCTAAACTCAGACCAGTCACGCTGGCTTTGAGGTAGAAAGAAAGCAGTTGTGCATGTTGTATGTGTGTCTGGGGGAGCGCACAACGGGACTGCAGGTGGTTCAACAGAGGAAGGACCGCACGCGCCCCCCCTCAACGCCCCATGGCCACAGCTAAGCCAGTGGTGCTTAGCTTCCTACCCGTGGGCCCTCGGTGCCCACCACAGTACTTGCTGCCCTTGGTGGTGCCTGGAGTTGGTTCTTGGGGCGCCCACACATGCGCTAAGGGGGTTGTCTGGCAGTGGAGGAAAGACAGAAGGTGGGAAAGGAAGAGGGCAAACGTTTTGGCTTTTATAAAGTCGAGGAAATTTATTTCCTGAGGTCATGACACAGGAAGTGGACTCCCAGCCAGAGGTGGGGCTCTCAGAATGAAGGTCAGAGCGCTGACGGACATGCTGGGGGGCCGGGAAGCTCAGAGTCTGGTTATGGGTTATGAAATGTTCAATTACCTTGTTTAGTGTTTAAAACAGTGGAGAGCCTGTCCCAGAGCAGAGGGCGGGGCGGGTCCTGAGTGCAGGCCGCCCGTGCTGGGCGCCCTCAGCCGCCCAGGCTGCCCTGGGAGACCTCGGGCGGGGAGGGGAGCGTTGACAATTACCGGGTCCAGCCGCCGATCAGAGCGCGAGCCCGTGAGTGGGGGGGCAGGGCAGCCGGCTGGAGAGGTGTCAGCTTCCTCATCATTATCGCTTGGGGCCCCACGGGAGGGTCTTGGGAGCCACCTGAGCCCCAAAGCTGGGGAACTCCTCAGAGCTGCTCACATCCGGAGCCTGTGGAGATCAGGGTACAGTTCAGAAGGGGGAGCACCCCTCCACCTGGGAGGCACGTTTGGTCTGCAGCAGCTCCGCCCTCAGCGGCCCAGGAAAGAGGGAACATCTGACCTTCTCACTGCTGCTGGCTGTCCAGGGTGCGTCCCGCACCACAAAGCCCTTGGACGGGACCTTGGACTCCTCGTGAACTGGGGGCTTCATGTACACCTGCAGTGCCTCGTTGTCCACAACATCAGCCAGCTGGGGGGACACGGGGCTGTCAGGCTGCACCCTCACCCCCACCTTACAAGGATCCAAGCCCCCCGGTCTGGACTCACATATTCCTCCTCCAAGTTGAGGATGTGGTCGATGGCCCCCTCCACGTTTTCTGGGAGGCCTGTCACGGTGACGCAGTTGGGGTCTGGGGCCCCACTCTGTGGGAAGCGGATGTCCACCTGGAAGGGCATCGTAGCCAAGGGTGGATGTGAGTGACTGGGAGATGGCCAGGCAGCACTTTCTCTTTGCTGCCCCCACCCCCACTCCTGAGCACCTCCCCAGCAGAGACACACCTTGAACTCATCCATGACCTTGCGTATAGCCTTGCCTCGTGCGCCAATGATGCGGGCGTGGACGCGGTGGTCCAGTGGGACATCCTCAGAGACCATCTGCTCGAGCTCACCCACGATCTTCAGGATGGCGTCACGGGCCGCCTCTGTGTTCTTCTCATAACCCGTGATGGTGATCTGTTCCTGAGGCTGCACAGGGGAGCGCAGGTGACCTGGGTGCACAAGGGCACCTGCGTCTCCACACGACTCCCCACAGGACGGCAACAAGCAACACCCATGGACACCGACGTGGCTGGCGTGAAGCACTTGCCAACAGTGGTGCCAGGAGGTTGCAGCTGAAAGGACACAGCTGGATTCTGGCTGCCCGGGGGTGAATCTGTCCAGGGCGGGTGGACAGGGCCCTCACCTGGCTGTCATCCTTGTCGGGAAACTGGATGTTCACATCATGCTCCAGGCGAATCTGTGTGATCACAGCCCCCTTCCGACCGATGATCTTGGGGTGGTATTTGGGGTCCACAGTGACACTCAGCTTAAAACTCCTCAAGGCCTAGAACAGAGTTCCCCATGAAGCTGACAAGTAACCGGCAGCCCACAGGCTGGTTCCCGCCCCCCCACAGAGGGACACGGGGTTTCCTGATGGTAGCCACAGCTGAAGGGACAGGGCGACCACGTGGCAGGACGCAGAGCGGTCCTCTCGTGAGCAGTGCTGGACCCACCCGCTCCTCCTGCTCAGCCTGCAGCTCCCGCACGCGCTCCAGCAGCCCGGCCTTGGCTCGGTCCAGGTTGGCGGCCAGACCAGTGATGGCGATGACGTCGGACTGGAGCTCCGGGGCTGGGACTTGTATGTTCACCTGCACAGGAGACAGGAGCCCACCTGGCTTAGCTGTGCAGGGCTCGGGCACGTGGGACATCTCCCCCACATAGGGGGCCACGAGAACAGTCATACCAAGGGCAGCGAGAGTCCACACACATTCCTGCCCACCCCACCCCACTCCACTCCACCCCATAGCACCTCAAACTCATCCATCATCTTGCGGATCCCACTTCCTTTCTGCCCGATGATGTACCGGTGCAGGTCAAAGGGCACCTCTACTTCAATAGTGACAGGAACCAGAGCCTAGAAAAGGGACAGCCAGGGTCCAGCTGCATAAGCGGAAGCAGAGAGGGCCTGGGGCCATGAAGGCCTTCACAGAGTGTGTGCCAAAGTGGAACTGAAAGCAATGGGATGTTGCCAGGGTATCTGCGAAGCCCCTCATGTGTGTGGCAAGGGAAGGAAGGCTCGGGGGGTCATGGCCCAGCCGGCCTGCTCTTTGCCCAGCACCACCAGCAGACTCAGCTCGGGTTTTCTCAGGGCCCGACCCCCGACCGCTTTCTTATCTGTGGTGGTGCACCAGTTATGACAGCACCCAACACAAACCAGGCAGCTCACAGTGAGTGGCAGGCAGGTGGGTTACCCACTTCCCAGGGGGAACAGGAGGTGAGGGGTGGGAGACAGGAAGTGCAAGTCTCAAAGGAAATGAACGGACGTTGGGCGCTGGGCCGTGGGTGCCCCACCTCCAGGGCCTCCTTGGCGGCCTCACACTTCTCTTTGCGGCCAGAGATGGTGATGATGTCACAGCGCCGTGGAGATCCGGGGTCTGTCTCTTTGGCGTCTCTGCCCTCCGCCGTCTCCTCCCCATTCTCCTGCATGGTCAGCTCTACACTGTGAACTGGGGGTGGGGGGGGTGGGGAGGGCAAGAGGACGCTGTGGGGACCAGCACCCTCCATTCAGCGCTCAGACCCAGTGACAGGACAGGGGCCAGCCTCTACAGGGGACTCGGTAGACATAGAGGAGTCTGTGGAGAGGGCCCCAGGACGGCAGTTGGTGGTGCCCTGTGTGATGTGAGAAATGCCCACCACAGAGAGTGGGATGTGATGTCTGCTGAAGGCCTGCCCGTCCATGATCCAGAAAGCCTCCTGCCAAGGAGCAGGAAGCCTAGGGCAGGTGATGAGTCTGGGCTGTACACATGCTTTCTGTCTCCGAGCCCTAAGTGGGAACTTTTACCCAGATGAAATGGGAAAAACCGCTCCAGCGTGAGGCCTGACCAAGGTGCCGTGTGCACTCATACGGCAGGCAGGCCAGTTGACCAGGCTATGTACTCAGTCAGCCACGGCACATCCCACGAGCCGGGGACCCTAAAGGCCACCAGCTAGGACACACAGATGGACAGACAGAACCCACAGAATTCCAAATGTGGGACCTCCCACCTTCAGCAACAAACTGACCTTAGCCCAGAAATGACAGAGGGGTGGGAGAAAGCTGCTGGGAATGGGACCATGAGCCTGGTACCAACATGCTCGGGGCTCCAGCTCTGCAGCGGAGTAGTCCCCGGCCCACATCTGGACACATGTCAGCTGGGTCTCTGGACCTGTACCAACTCCAAGGAAGGGTAGTGCGGGGCTCACCTGGGTTCTCCTCTCTGTCGGGGAACTTAATCTGAACGCCGTGATCCCGGGTGATCTGCTGGATCCGGGTACCCTTGGGGCCCATGACAGAGCGGTGAAACCGCTGGGGAATGGCGCATTCCAGGGTCACCTGAGCTTCCTGGAGGACAGAGAAAGGACACAGCCAAGGGCACACACTTTAGGGTCCACACGCAGTGTACCACCAAGCCCTCTCAAGACACCCTGTTTTCAAGGAGCAAGGGAGGCAGGCCATGAGGAGAACCTAACTCTGAAACACCCCCACAGGCGGCGGGACCCGCAGGGCTGACTTACCAGGTCCTCAATGATCTCCTGGATGCGCTTCTTGGCGGCCTCCACACAGTCCTTAGCGCCCTTGAGGGTGACCTTGTCACTCTGAGTGCCGGACCGTGGGAAGCTAACCATCACCCCACCGTACTCCTCTGCAATCTCCCTCAGGACCTGGCCCCTCCGGATAACGAAATGGCGGTGATGCTTGGGGTCCACCAGCATGGTGTCCTCCACCACATTGTCCTGTGTCAACAGAATGGAGGGTAAGGGCCTGGCCCAGCGCCCGGGGTAACAGGGGCCGGGGCTCCAGGGCCTACCAGGTTCTGGATCAGAGCCTCCAGCTCCCTCTGGGCCTCCCGGACGGCATCCTCCTTCCCGATGATGGTGATCAGGTCCTGGTCCTTGTCCTCGGCCGTGGGAAAGATGATGCGGGCACCTGTGCTGTCACGCACCTTGCGGATCTTTCCGCCGCCCTTGCCAATGAGGAATTTGTGGTACTCCGGCTTGGCGCGAATGTCAACTGTGAAGCTCTTGGTTTGCTACGGAAGGTCCAAAGAGACCACCCTAAAGCCAGCCTGCAAGGACCCTCCTCACATGGACTAGGAGTGGACCACAGCATGGTGCCCTCCACACAAACTCAGACGCCAAGAAGCTCGAGCTCTTCCTGATGCATCTGCTGGGCCACGGCCCTAGTCCCTCTACCCCCAGGTCCCTGCTTTTCTGGGTCTCTGAGCACTAACCCAGCCAGCACCAGGAAGAGCAAGAGCCCAGGCCCAGCGAGCCTCTGGACAATGATGGTCCTCTGGTCAAGAATGTTGGGGCACCCGAGCGTACAGAGCACCCCAGACCCTCCACATACAGAGCAGGGAGAGCCCGTGTGCACTGAGCACCCCTCCCCCCTCCACACACACAGGGAGACGGGAAATGCTGAGCCTGCACCCACGTGTCATATACTGCTCAGCCACAAAGCAGCGTATTTTCTCAGAAAACACAACACGAGTATTGACCGTGTCAGACCAAGTCTGGCAGGTCCAGTAACATGGCAACAACAATGTCCACAATCAAGTGGACACTCGAACTCTGACACGCCAGGTGAGTTCAACATGAAACAAAACAAAGTGAACTCATCCTAAGAAGACAAACTCCAAAGAAGCACCGTTTTCATCTCAACAGACAAAATTCAACACCCATCCAGAAACCCAACTCAGCCTCAACCCAGTGAAGCGCCCCCACTGGAGACCTGACGTGCATGTCCTGCCAACGGGCGAGAGGCCTTCCCACCGCTGCACACCCTGAACCCACAAGGAGGCAGGGAAAAGCAGGAGAGCAGCATGGACACCAACCAGCTAGTCACATAGTACTCGACCATGTCTTCAGAGACAGTTCACAGGAACCAACCAAAAACCTACCAGAACGTAGTAAGGGAGCTGCTTTGTGTTTACATGGCCTTGAATCAGCCCAGACTCACAGCAACCATGTATAGGGTTTGAACCTCCAACCTTGTGGTTACCAGTCCAGTGATAATGCTACAGCGCCACACCAGGACTCCACCACACACAAGTGTTGTAAGGGCTATTGAGTTAGCAGCAACTCATAGCGACTGTATGTACAACACAACGGAGCACTGCCCTTCCCCCAGCCAAGCTCACATTCGTTGCTAAGCCTGAACTCATCGCTGCTGCCACGGTGCCGAAATCATCTTGTGAAGTGGGTCTTCCGCTTTTCTTCCAACCCCCCCACTTTACCAAGCATGCTATCCTTCTCCAGCAACTGGTCCCTCTTGACAATATGTCCAAAGTACAAGAGACGAAGTTTGGCCATCCTGCCCTCCAACAAGCACTCTGGCTGTACTTTTTCCAACACAGATCTATTGGTTCGTTTGGCAGCCCATGGCACTTTCAATATACTCCTCCAACACCATAACTCAAATGCATCAATTCTTCTACGGTCTTCCTTATTCACTGTCCAGCTTTCGCATGCATATGAGGTTATTGAAAATACCATGGCTTGGGTCAGGCACACCTTAGTCCTCAAACTGACATCTTTGCTCTTGAACACTTTAAAAAGGTCTTGTGCAGATTTGCCTAATGCAATACATCCTTTGATTTCTTGACTGCTGCTTCCATGAGTGTTGATGGTTGATCAGAGCAAAACAAAGTCCATGACAACTTCAATCTTTTCTCTGTTGATAAGAATGTTGTTTACTGGTCCAGTGGTGAGGATTTCTGTTTTCTTTACATTGAGATGCAATCCATACATACCGAAGGCCGTTCTCTTTGATTTTCATCAGTAAGTAGTGTAAGTCCTCTTCACTTTCAGCAAGCAAGGTTGTATCATCTGTATATTGCAGGTTGTTAATGACCCATTGCGTCTTTGTATAGGGTTTCCGACGAGCAGCTGGTGAGCCTGAACCACTGACTTTGTGGTTCAAACCAACTTTGCAACCCAGTGCATTAACCCACGTTGCCACCCCAGGACTCCAGACCATATACAATAGCACTAAGAACAGTGCTTAGTTACAAATCAAACAAAATGTGCACAAAATCTGTATGTTAAAAACAGCAAAACACCAGCGAGAAAGTAAAGACCTACAATAATGAGTGATACGGAAGGCAAAATTCAATACAGTGGAGAGATCAAGTGTCCCCAGTGTCAATACAATCCCAATCAAAATCCAACAGGATTTGTTCTAGAAATTGACAAGCTGATTCCAAAGTGAGTTGTAGCAGCAAGTAGTCTAGAAAAACCAATTTTTACGAAGAATAAACTGTACAGCTCACGTGATCCCACCTTAAAGACTCTAATCAGGTTGAAACGCACAGCGAGACGTTGTTAGTTAAACTCACACCCAAAGACAAGTAAGCCAAAGAGAAAGTTCCTCATGCGAACGTGGGGTTTACAACGGGAAGGGACGCTACTCAGGAGGTGTCAGTTATCCATAGAGGAAGTGGGTTCCCAGCACCCCCCCAGGGGAGCCAGAGCAGAAGGTAACAGCCGCTCAGTGACCCCCTTTCCTAGGCATGGATGGGAGCAGCCCCACTGGGTGGTGGACTCACCTTCTCCTCAGCCAGGTGCAGCAGCTGCTTCTTGGCTTTCTCTACATCTGAGGAGGGCCCTCTGATAACAACCGTGTCGCTTCCAGAACCTTCCACGGGAAAGTGGATGTGGACCCCGCCACACTCCTCCATGATGGAGCGGATTAGGCGGCCTTTGGTGCCAATGAGGGAGTTGTGCAGCTTGGCCGGAATCGAGACCTCCACCTCAGCAATGTTGGCCTAGGGGCAAGCATACAGTGGAGCTGAGAAGGCTGCAGGGGATGCGGTCAGTGCTAGGTCACCACAAGAGGACAATGTCCAGCAGGGTCGCTGCGCAGAGTCGTAACTAGAACCCAGAAAGCACACTCCGCTGCCTATAAACCTGTGGCTCACAGGCAAACGCTTCCGGGTGACACCTTGCCATGACAGCGAGAATTCTGTTTCCAGCAAGATGAAACAACAGGGAACAGGTTTACCCTCCCACCTGGAACAACTCATGAAAAAGAGCCTGTGGGAAACATGAGACAGGAAACCAACCAGGTGAGCCTGAGGGAGCTAGGGGGTTCAGGAGAGCCGGCAGGTCAGGAACCCAAGGGTAGAGACTAGATGAGAGAGTGCTCTGGGGACCTGGAGATGGTGCCTGCCTCCATCAGTCACACTGGACAGACCCAGGGATGTCAGGAAGGCCCTGGACTAAATACTGCTTTGACCCCACCCACCAGGTCTTTAAAAGAAGAATCCCAGAAGGAGCAAACGGTTTCCAGCTAACGTAATGAAGTTCAAAATATTTACAGAAATACTACAACATCTATCATCCATCAAAATAAATCCCATAATGTCTGGACTGTAATCTAAAATTTCTAGACAAACAAGAAAAAATAACTCATAATGAGGGAAGTTAAAACCCAGGAATCCATCAACTGGAAACCCAGAAATGACAGGGATGGTTAGAATGAACAGATAACACCAGAACCGTTATTTGTACTACACTACATATGGTCAAAAAGTTAAAGATTGAGCATGTTAAGTAAAAACCGAACTCCTAGAGAGAATACAATGTCTGAGATGAACCACACAAGATGAGATGAAAGATTAGATACAGCAGAAAAGGGATGAACTTCTAGCCCCCTCCCCCCAAGTAAACAGAGCACCACCAGTGACCTGGGGGACACCAGCGGCTGGCCTGCTAGATGTGAAGCCGAGGAAGAGGAGATGAAAGGTTAACAACAAAAAAACGTGAAACAATGACCAACAAATGTGCAAAGTGGTTATGAAAACTCTAAACCCTACATATCCAAGCAGCTCAGTGAACCACAAGCAAAGAAACATGAAACCTCACCAAGAAACATAACCTACTCCAACTCAATGATAAAATCCGACTCCTAATCAGAAACTATAAGGAGCTCTGGTAGCGTAGTGGTTACGAATTGGGCTGCGAACCTTAAGGTCAGCGGTTCGAAACTACCAGCCGCTCCGCGGGAGAAAGATGAGGCTTTCTACTCCCGTAAAGATTTACACCCTTGGAAACCCTGTACAGGGTCGCTATGGGTTGGAACCGACTCGACGGCACTTAACAACAACAACAATCAGAAACTGTACAGGCAAAAAGACAATGAAGGAAAACATTAAATACCGAAAGAAGCAAAAGTGTATTGCCAACCTAGCAGCAAAAAGTCTTCTAAAACTGAAGGTAAAGTAAAAATTCAGACACATAAAAACAATTCACCAACAGAGTTACACTACGTGATGCTAAAGTAGCTACACTTCAAGGAAGAGCTCTGGAAAGAGTTAAGTCCAAGTGCTTTAAAGTCACTCGAGGTAAACTGTGTGAGCTGCACTGCAAACCCGAAGGCAACCAACCAACCGAGAAGGGAAAAAGCTGTACAGACATTCGTCCAAAAGGCAGAACCAGAGCGACATGGGAAGAGCAAGCAGATGGGACAAGTAGAAAACAAAGGGCAAGGAGGCAGACCATAAAAGTAACCATGTTCTATGTAAAGGGTCTAATACACCAATCCTAAAGGACAAGATTGTCAGGTTGAATAAAAAAGGTCCTTTTATGATAAAGGGATCAATCATTTCATCAAGAGAATATAACAAATATCCTAAATATCTGGATACTAAGAACAGAGATTCAGTAAAAGCAGAGTAGTAAACAAATCACTTATTATAACTGGAGGTTTCTCACTAATTAATAGAACACGCAGAAAAGAAATCTCATTTAACAGGAGCCAAGCTAAGCTAAGTGCAGTCAGAGTGCTCCTGGGAGGTCAGGAGGGACCTGGAGAAGGGCATCATGTTTGGTAAGGTGGAGGGTCAGAGAAAAAAAGGAAAAACCCCAGCAAGATGGATTGGCCAAGTGGCAGCGTCAATAGGTTCAAGAGTGACAACAATTGTGAGGTTTGTCCAGGACTGGGCAGTGTTTCCTTCTGTTGTGCACAGGGTCATTACAAGTCGTTACCGACTCGATGGCACCTAACAATAACAAGTGGCAAACACAAGACTGATTAGTTAGCATGACCTGGATGTGTCCATCCAACTGGCTTTGTAGAACTGAACTTAGGCTACAATTCTAGATGCAGTTAGAGATCTGACACTAGGAAAACTCATCCCGGCTTCCAGGCTCTCCATGACATGCAGCCACCATTACCAGGTCTTTCTGAATAGACAGAATCCGGCTCCGGGCAGCCTCACAGTTTGCCCGCTTGCCTGTGATGATAATCGTCTCAGAGTTGCTATTTTCGGCTGGAAGGTCAATCTTGGTGTTACTTTCTTCACGAATCTGTAAGGAGAGAGGGGGATCATGAGAAGTCGACTTCCCATAATTGAGACATTAGGAGAGCAGGGCTGGATGTTGCAGGGAACACGCTGGTCACCTTTTTAATGTTTGCACCTCCTTTCCCAATGATGTTCTTGTGAAACTGTTTGAAGATTGGGACAGAAATGGAATAGCTATTTTCCACCTGAAAAAGAAACAAGAAAAGGGTGAGCTAAGTAACCACTGACGTGGCATAGTGACATACACCCTACTAACCCGGGCACCCGAGTCCTGGGGTGGCGCTGTGTTAATGCACCAGACTGCAAAGTTGGTGGTGCAAGCTCACCAGCTGCTCCTCGGAAACCCTATACAGGGTCACTAGGCGGCGGAACCGACTTGACAACACTTCACCACCCGGGAACCAGCGTGAAGACAACACGGTGGCTGCTATACGGTATATAAAGCACGAAACTCTAACTGCACCTGAACCCCAAACCCTCCCTTTTATACGAGAACTTTTCTATGTGCAGATTTTCCCAGGTGAGCTGTTTTCTGGGTTCCCTATTTTCTTGTCAACGTTTACGACAGTGGCCTTTTCTCATGTGTGGTGTGTTTTTTCCTGGTTCGGCTGGCAAGCGTGATCTCAGGTCCCACATTCCCTCCGCACCCCACAGACCTTCAGAATCTGTCATGGGGATAGGTGTGGCAACCTTCCCAACGACTCACAGCATCTGGCATGTCCCCGCTCAATTGGCTCAAAGCCCCCTTTGATAAAACTGGCAGAGAATACACCGTGCACACCTTCAATCACGAGAAGCAAGCTCTACTGGCCGTCAGCCATCGAGTCCAGCCAGGAGCCCTCCGCACACTAGCTAAGTGGACTCGCAGGATGGCTGCTAGCCCCCCAAGGCTGCAGAGCAGCAGGGAGGGAGCTTAGTGGAGAGATCGGGGACCTGACTTGGAGTTACGGGTGGGAAGGACAGGGCTGCCAGCCACCTTGAGTCACTCTTAAACCTTTTCCCCCACCCACGTGGGTTCTGAGGACTCTCACAAATCTGTTAACTGACACTCTCCTTTACAGTTTCTGACCTCTCCCCTTATTGGACAGGAGTCTTCAAGTCTAAGTAGCTGAAGACCCCTGGGCAAAGGCACCTGGTGGGTCCTCCAACTGAAATGGCAGAATGGAGGCTCCAAGGACAGAGAGTGGAGAATTCTGAAGGGACACCTCTGCCTGCCCCAAACACCGTCCCGTGATAAGAGGTGTAGAGTGTCTTCCTACCAGATCTGCCACCATCTTCTGCATGTATTTTGTGCATTTTTCCACCTCATTCTTGGGTCCTCTGAGTTGGACGATGTCACTTTTTTGTGCTGGGTCTGGAAAGTTGATGATAACCTAAAACAAACCAGCGAGGCTGCGTTACCAGGGTACCAAATGCTCATCACATCTCTCCCAAGGGCTACAAGGTGCCACTGTGAACAGTTACCTCTGGAAATTTGTCCCGGATTTCACGGATCCGTTCCCCCTTCTGCCCAATGATTGTGCGATGAAATCTCTGTTCAATGATTAAGTCCTTTGTACGCTCGTTTTCCTGAAAGTACAAAGGAAGGAAGGAAGATGATCCACTGTGAAAGGAAAGGTACGCAGCGCCCCCCTCACCCCGGCCGGCTGACTCAAGTGCCACTGGGAAGCCCGGGGCTGAGCCAGGCCACTCAGGAGCCCCCACGACAAGACACCTGTCCTCTCCAACAACCCTTCCTTGTGGGGAGAGCTCAGAGGAGCCTGAACCTAGGGGGCTCTCCAGAGCCTCTGGCATTTTAGCATGTTCGGAGCCCTCCAGGGAGAATACAGAAGACAAAGAGCTGGGCCCTGGAAGAATGTATCAGCCAACCAAATAGTTTCAAGAACTCTGAAACTGTGGATTGGACTGACCGGGAAGAGGGTTCAGAAAGCACTGACTGTAAATGGGCACCAGACGCTGTAGGGCAGTGGACTTGGAGAGCAGTGGCATGGGGTGGGGGGTGGCGATGAGCGCACAGAACTCCAAGGAGGCTGAGCAAGGCTGACCACCACTTCTGAGATGTGTCGACAGAGCAGGGCAGGGCCTGCTCCCACACCAGGGGTGCCAGGGAAAGCTGGTGTCAAGCGGCCAGCCCTGTACCTAGAACATGCTGTCTTGTGCATGTGGAAGGCAGGCCTGCTCAGCCCGGCCCCACCATGGGCCCTCACCATGCGCGAGGCGAGCTCCAGCAGTTCCCGCTTGGCCTGCTGTACACCCTGTGGGTCCCCCTCAATGCGGATCAGGTCGCTCTTCTCACTGTCAGGGGGGATGCGCACAGACACCTTGTACTGGTCTTTGATTCTGTTTACTGGAGAACAAGAGGGGAAAGTGTCTCAGCCCACACCCCACACAGTCTACGCAGAGGAGTCCCGCCACCCCATGTGCTGATCCAGCCTCAGAAGCAGGAGAAGTAACTGTGTGTCTCAACTCCACATCCTCCAAGGCCCCAAGAACTTGCCCCAGGGGAAGAGGGAAGTGGCCCCCGCAGTGGGTAGACAAGTGCCCTGGTCAGTACTGTGGTGGTTTCCCTTCCGCGGATAAGGAGAGCCTCATGTGGGTTGGTCACACCCCGAGACATCTTGCTCTCCGGACTGAGCTCACTCACTGTTGGATCCACTCTTGCCAATGAGGTGTCTGTGGAACTTGTGGTCGACACTGATCTCCACGTAGTCCATCCGGTTAATCTGCAGGAAGCACACTGGGCATGTCAGTGGGGACAGTGCTGTGGCCACAGGGACTGAAGTCTGGCAGCTGGCCGCTGCTGCCTTTCTAAAACCGTGTTGCAAAACCCCCAGCTCAGAACGGAGTTGCCTGGACGCAGGGCTCTTCCAGGGATGGTCAGCATCTAGCCGAGAGCCTGCTACCGGTGCCACTGCCGGTCTGCCGCCCCTCCAACTGCAGAGCCTGTGCCCCCTGCCTGCCCAACATCCCACGTCCCCTGCAACTCACCAAGTCCTTGACCATGGTCTCAATCTGGCCCTGGGCCACATTCACGTCCTCTGTGGGGCCTTCCAGAGTGATCTTGTCCTCACCCTCAGTGAACTCAATGTGGACCTGCCCATCACCAACAATAAAGGAGGGTGGGTAAGGTTGGGGGTAGTGAGGGGGCCTCTCCATGTGCCTGCAGACACATTGTCCTCCTGGCCTGACTGCACACCCTTCTAGGAACAGTGCACCCACGTCCGGGGGGAAGAAGCTGCCCCATGGGCAGCCGTGTCTGAACCAAGAACACGAAGGCAGTGACTGAAGTCACCAGGATGAAGTCTGAACACAATGGGAGCTGCTGCCTTTGAAGGCCAGAGAACCAGCGGACAGAAAATGCCTAGGAGTCCTGGTGTGGCACTGGACATAAGCACCGGATCACAAGGTCGTGTTGAACTGCTCCTCAGAAACCCTATACAGGGTCACTGTTAGTTGCAACCAACTCAACTGCACGTAACATCAACAACACACAACTCTAAACTAGCTGCTGCTCCTCAGAAGTTACCAATGGAACCACTGTTGTTAAGTGTCTTTGACTGGGTTCCTATATAGGGTTTCCAAAGAGCAGCTGGTGGGTTTGAACTGCCAACCTTGCAGTTAGTCGTCCAGTGCTGACCCTACAGCGCCACCCCAGGTCTCCAATAGGACTCTGTTGTTGGTAAGTGCCGTCGAGTCGGTTCTGACTGTATATAGGGTTTCTAAGGAGCGACTGGGGAGCCTGAACCACCGGCCCTGCAGTCCAGCGCATCAGCACGCGGCACCACATCCACAGGACTAGTATATAAAGTTATCACACCGTAGTTACTGACTGTGGTATTTCTTTAGGTGTTTACTAAACCTAGTGACCACACTCTCTCCTTGGTGACAAAGGACCAAAGAGCTTCTGCTCTTCTTCCATCCCGAGTGACGCTGAGGCACTGAGTGTGCCCACAGGGCAAGGAGACAGAGGCAGGAGATGGGTGTGAGAGCGGAGAAGGCACACGGGAGCTACGTTCCTTGCCTTTGGCATCTGCTGTGTGATCTTGGCCAGATTCTGCCCTTTCTTGCCGATGATGAAGCGGTGCAGCCAGGAGGGGGCAGACACAGAGGACACGGTGAAGCTGTTGGCCTGGAGAGACGGAAAAAAGCAAGTGGGTTTGCCGAGCGGGAGCCAGGCCCTGCCCAGGGCTCCTCGGGCTCTCAGCGAAGGACAGTCACCTTTGCATAGACCTCGGTCAGTGCCTGCCCCAGCTTCTCGGGCTCGCCGCGCAGGATCACAGTCTCAGAGACGCTGTCTGAGGGCGGGATCTCCACAGACACCCCGGTCCTCTCTAGAATCTCCTGCAGGGAGTTGCCCTTTGGCCCGATGACATACTTGTGTTGTGACTTCTTCACCTCCACTGCAATGGTGGTGGTCTTCTTCTTCTACAGGAGGGAGTGGAGAGCAGAGATGGTCAGCAGAGGGGAGCCGGGGCTGACGGGCAGCCCTCCAGCCTCCCCAGCCCCATGGCTGCTCGCACCTTTTCCTCATAAATCTTCTTGATGCGTGCCACCGCCTGTGCCAGCTGCTCCTTCTCCCCGGTGAACACGATCTCAGAGCGGCTGACGCTAGGGGGCGGGATGTTGATGCGGGTGCCCGTCTCCTGCATGATCTCACCCACAAGCCGATTATAGGGCCCGGCGATGAAGGGGTGGAAGGCCTTCTCCACTTCCAGCCTCTCCACAGCACGTTTGTCCTGGAAGAGCAGCAGAGCATGAGCCGTGTGCCCACCCTCACCTGTCTGTCAGCCAGCCGGCAGCTGGGGCGCACCTGCTCAGCAGAGATGAGGAGGACCTCGTGGCGAGCCTTCTCGATGCCCTCTTTGGTGCCAGTGATCTTGATCTGATTGCTCGGGTCATCGGGGCGTGGGATCTGGATTTTGGTTGCAGTTTTTAGCTCCAGATCTTGCAGTTTCTCTCCGTTTTTGCCAATCACAAAGCGATGATGCTCTTTGGGAATAGGAACAGTTGCAGAGGCCTGCAGCAGAAGAGAACCAGAGATGTTACAGTGGGTCCAGAGGAAGCCCATGTTTCCTGCACACGGAGATGTGCTCTCTGGCTAGAATGCTGACCTTAGGCTAGGGGACGCTCTCGGTGACACCCCCCATGGGCTCCAGTGATGGAATGATCTAGGGTACTCTTATCCAATGTCTTCCCAAAGTGGCTCCATGCACCCAGAGAGCAGGCCCCCTCATGGACACCACCATGAGACATGGCGCCCACGTTTGTTTCTAAAGCACTAAGCTGTCTTTTCAGACCCAGAGGCCTTGTCAAGCCATGAACAAACTCACCCTCTACTCTGTCAGCTGAAGTAGGCAAATCAGAGGAAAATGAAACATTCCAAACCCCGTTTTCATTAGGCTGAGAAAAAGAGGCCTCCGAGGATCAGGGCCCAAGTGGGAGGGCAGAGCCCCAAGGACTTCCTGGGTTTTACAGAAAGCAGGGCCACCGAAGAGGGTGAAAGGGGAAAGGTTTCCCCATCCATCCCCACAAGTTGGCCTCCCCCAACCTCCAGCTACACAGCAGGAACGTGCTCCCAGTAACGACACAGGACCTTCTGGAAAAGCTACAGTGTAACTCGGGGCAGAAGGGCTATGAGTAAAACAGCCACAGACCGAGCCCAGTCCCACACGATGGTCCTGTGAGGCGTCTCCAAAGTGGAGTATCCAGAAACCCATTCACATGGCTCATCGGGCTGATCCCAGGAGAAAACCCCAAACATCACCTCCCATAAAACTCAAATCCATTAGTGAAAACAATTCCAAGAAAAACAGGAACCAGTGAATAGGAACCGGGCGAGCTGTGGTGTGAGGGGCACAGCAAACAGGGGAAGTGCTGCTCTCTGCATGTACAGGTCACCTGGCTGTGTACCTGGGACCCCAGGCCCAGGCGAGTCCCAGAGACAAAACCCAGCGGCAATGCACACAACCAACCGGCCGAAAACTGAAAAGAAGGCCAATCAGTAGCGCACCAATGAAAAAAAGACAAGGTAAATGTAGAGGAAGTCCAACCAAAATGCAGTGATGTGTGTATTAGAAATTAGAAAACACATCCCCTTCAAAGCTCTGAGGTTGCTGTTGTGAGGAGCCACTGAGTTGGTTCCGACTCACAGTGACCCTGTGCAGGGTTTCTGAGGAGCGGCTGGTGAGGACTTAAATCAGAGATGCCAGGTCTCCCAATATCAAGTTTTAGAAACACATACAACTTCAACGAGAATACTGATTGTAAACTTTGTATGACAGAATAAGTATGAAGTAAACAGCCAGGAAAACTTGGACACAGAACACTCAGGAGGAGGGAGTGGGTGGAGGTGACATGGACATGAAAACACAAACTGAAACCATAGAATTAAAGCAGTAACCGAAAACTCAGCCACAGACCCAAGTTACTAGGAAAACGTAGACGGTAAAACCCACATTGCCAATCGCTGGGGGAAAAAACCTATCTTCCAGAAACAGTATTGTCAGTTCACTTAGATGGAAAAGAAGGACCAGGATGTGTACCTCACACCATTCACAGTGAATTCCAAACCGACCAGGAACTGAAGCCACAATTACCCTTACAAACAAGTGTCAGAAGAAACTGTGGTGGCCTTGTCTGTAAACCTGCGAGTGGAAAGGAACTTTGCTAGCAATGATGCAAAAGAACAAAAGACAAGTAAGTTACAGTATTCAATAAGAAAGCTTTCACAGAGCAAACCATACATTGAAGCGAGCAAGACTAACACACAAAGGACAAACGGGCAAACACTTCTGAAATTTCCATCACCCACGAAGGCTTCTGTAAGTCTTAATACACTAATGTCCGAAAAACAGGAGACAAACCAACAGGTAATAGGTGTGTGGGAGCTTCCAAAAGTTTATGGAGAAACGGAATTAAAGTGACTGGAAAATTTCTTCAACATTTTAAAGTCCCCCACCCCCTTGTATGAACAGACACTTCACACACAAGAAAGAGGCTCTGACAAAAGGTGACCTCCCTGTCGGGCTGCCAAGGAGCCTGCAGGGCTGCGGGGCCCAGCTATGGCCAGAAGAGGGCACACTGACACCACCCGAGACAGGAAGTGGAGGCACACGCAGAAAGCCTCTAAGGTGACCCCCCTGCCCAGGCCAGCTCTCTTGTAGGAATCTGTGCTGTGACAGGTTTCCTAAGAGTACAGGGCTGGGAACCACCCACCTGCCCGTAGAGAGAGGAGAGCTTGAGTAATCCCAGCATTCCCTGAGTAGGACGCAGCAGCAGAAAGAATGAGGACACACACACCCCTCCAGAAAACACAGGGCACCAGAGCAAGGGCAGGACAGGGCCACAACAAGTTGGCCTTGCAACTACTCCCAACACCAACAAGTGGAAGGAAGGGCAGAGGAGGCACCTGAATAGAGCTCTGACCTTGCAATCAAACAAATGAGAACGGAACCTCACTGTACAAGGAGCCTTCAAAGAATCCGTGCAGAAATGGAACGGAGAGAGAATGCAATCTTCCCAGGAGCATTCTGAAGTCACCCAAGCCCAGGACAGTGAACAGCTCTGACTGGACTTTAGAACTCTTATCATGCACTGAGAACTGCTGTGACAATCGGAATGGTCTGCAAACGACCACAGGTACAGTGTAATGTCATCATGATGCAGACATCGCTAGGACTGGAGACTTCCACGAGAAACCAGGGGCGGCAGGCAGCCCCCGCGATCACTTGTTAGCTGGGAGCAGTCTGCCCACCTGCTGACTCACTCCTAGAAGCCTGCGACCTGGCTCCCTCTGATGGACGCCATGAGCTTCCAGACTGGTCTGTTAGTACAGTTGCCAGAGGGCCAGAGTTCCAGGACTCTGAGCAGACTCTAGGCTGTGAAGGAAATGTGTTTCATCAGCCCAGACGCGCTTCTTGAGGACGGCGGGCCACCTGCCAGGGCCCAAGGAAAGCCTGAGAGGAGGAGTCAGAGAGCATTCTGGACCCTGCTGGTCATCAGGTTACCCTCGACACAGGCCAAGGAAGGGCTCCCTATTACCCTGCATCTGACCAAGGACAGCTCTGCTTTACAGCACCAACGAATGGAGAAGTGACCGATGAGCGGAGTAGGTCCCAATCACCAAGCCCGCACCCCGTGCAGCCAACTGCAGTTCACAGCGCCCCAGAAGGACACAGGGAACTGTTCCTTAGGGTGTCAGAGACTACACCTGGCAGACGCAGGCAGCCAACGCAGCCGGCACCCCCATGGTGTCTCCTCGCACAACGGCCAACTGAACACCAAGTGTCGGGTGCAGAGCCCTAGGGTCCCCTAGGGATGGCTTTGAGACACAGGAGAGACCTCGAGACGAGGCCCATCAAATGCAGCCTGGAGGTGGGTTTGTAGAGACTGGGCTTAGTGTGAAGACAGAGCCGTCCAACCACCAAACAGCCCGCCAAGAGCAGACACAGCCGACGTCTAGTATTTCACACTATGAAGCGAGATGGGTCAGAGCTCTTCCCCAGGCTGCCCCCTGGAGGCAGCGACAGGAAAAGCACGCCAGCTACTGATGCCCCAGCTCTGCCCCCACAGACCTAGAACTGCACCAATGGGGGGGTGGGAGGTGGGGAGGGTGGGCTCCCAGGGGCCAGGGTGCCTGAGCTGTCTGTCAGAGTACCAATGGGCGAGATGCTCGGAGTCTGTCGTGGTCTAGACGTGATGCCATCAGACGAGCGCATCACAGATTCTGACAACAGCCCCAGAGACTCACCAAGAATAGAGACCAGATTATCGGGACGAAGAGGTGCTTCAAACCTCCCCCAGGAAGGCCCGTCTGAACTGACCTGCTGCTTGTCACATGCTCACCCACGTGCCCCACTCGCCTCACCTCAATGGGCTGGCTTGGCAAGGTCCTTTGTCCCCACCATCAGAGAGCATCCGAGGTGCCTGGTCCAGGACCACTCAGAGCTCACAGGACACCCACCTGAGTCTGTAGTCTGGCAACAATGTCCTTGCGGGCTTTCATGACGGCGTCCAGTTTCCCCGAGACCATGATCGAGAGGCCCTGGTCTTTGGCAAGGGACAGCTCCAAGTGTGCGCCTGTCCGTTGCATGATCTCGAGGCAGATCTTGGCTTGTTCACCTTCTCCGAACTGGTTCATCTCCTTATACTTCCTCTCCTCCAGGGGCACGTGGAAGACCTGTGCACGTAAGACACAGGGCAGTTAGAACAAGGAGGAGGAAGAGCTGGGAGTATGGATCAAGCCCCAGGACAAAGCCCTCACTGCACTGAGAAAATGGGACGGACAGCAGCCGGCAGCTAGCACCGGGAGGGAACTGGATGAGGCAAGACCCCAGGAGGGGCTGAGCAGACTTACAACAAGCGGCTTACAGAGATGGCAAATAGCACCTAGGAGTGAACAGTGGACGGGCAGCCCCGCCTGGACACACACTGCTGGATGGCACTGGCCGCTCTGAAAGGGACTGAGTGTGTATAGAGCCTTCAACCACCCGGTAGAAAGCAGTTTACATGACTGACAAGACACTGCACCTTGGACAGGTTACACCCACTGGGGGTGAGGTTGGAGAAACTGATCGGGGAAGTGGTTCTGAGTCAATGGTATAGGGAAGAGGGTCTGGCATGAGACCACTGAGATGACCCAACACAAGGGTTGCCGAGACAGTGCTGGAGGGCCGCAGCAGACAGGGCTCCTGAGGCCAAACACATGCAAACAGGGCACCATGGACTTCTGAAGGGCTGTGGGAGCAAGGAGTGGCCCCTGGAGGGGCCGGCGGGAAGCCCACCTGAGTGATGACAGAGGCCTTGATGGGCCGGATCTTGCTGCCCCAGGCCCCAGCTGGCTCCTGCGAGGTCTCCAGGCAGGCCGCCTTCTCGGGGAGGGGAGGGAAGGCATCCTTGTAGGTTGGAGGGTCGCTTTCCTCTTCCGAATTGAGAGCAGCAACTGGACAGGAACAGATGTCTAGGATGCTCATGGCTCATGCATGTGACAGCTTTCCCCACCGACCGTAACCTCGTGATACAGAGAGCTGGGACGATGGGACAGTGGGTCCCCGCACCCCGCACCCCAGCTTGGTGAAGAGATGCTGAGGCCCTCAAACCCCCTCTTCCTCCCCCAAACCACAAGGCAAAATCCAAGTTCCTCACATATCCACAGTGCCCTCATCATGTCTGCTACCCATCAACCAAGGGTCCTGACGAAGTAGGGTGTGATGGCGTGGTGACCCAAGCCCCCCCGGGAGGCAGCATGACCGTGGGGGACCCTGAGTCCCCAGGAAGGCAGACATAGCTGTGGGGGTCCCAAGTCCCCGGGACGCAGGCATCACCGTGAGGACCCTGAGTCCCCAGGGAGGCAGGCATAGCTGTGGGGGCCCCAAGTCCCCCGGGACACAGGCATCACTGTGAGGACCCGAGTCCCCAGGACGCAGGCATCACTGTGAGGACCCAAGTCCCCAGGGAGGCAGGCATAGCTGTGGGGGCCCCGTGGGATGCAGACATCACCGTGAGGACCCGAGTCCCCAGGGAGGCAGACATAGCTGTGGGGGGTCCCAAGTCCCCTGGGAAGCAGGCATGACCATGGGGGACCCTGAGTCCCCAGGGAGGCAGGCGTAGCTGTGGGGGTCCCGAGTCCCCAGGACGCAGGCATCACTGTGCGGACCCGAGTCCCCTGGGAGGCAGGCATAGCTGTGGGCGCCCCGAGTCCTCGGGATGCAGACATCACCGTGAGGACCTGAGTCCCCAGGGAGGCAGGCGTGACCGTGGGGGCCCCGAGTCCTCGGGATGCAGACATCACTGTGAGGACCTGAGTCCCCAGGGAGGCAGGCATAGCTGTGGAGGTCCTGAGTCCCCGGGATGCAGACATCACTGTGAGGATCCGAGTCCCCGGGGAGGCAGCCGTGACTGTGGGGGCCCCAAGTCCCCCGGGACGCACGCATCACTGTGAGAACCCGAGTCCCCAGGGAGGCAGGCGTGACCGTGGGGGCCCTAGTCCAGCACTGTCAGGCCCACCAGTAAACGGGCAGCAGCAGCACTGCTGAGCACCTCTCCTCTCCAGTGTCCGCTCCCCGTGTTTATGAATGGAGACTCGCACCCCAAAGGACTGCTGGCTTACACAACTCAACCTCTGCTGAGTGTCCCAACGACAGCCACAGGGGGTTAACTAAACACCTGAAAGGTGTTTGAATGTTACTTAGCTTTCACTTGCCATTAAGAACTGATACTCATGTAGGCATACGTGAACACCTTGGGAGAAGGGGATCTTTTCTGTTGGGCTCTCCATTTTATGACATCTAAATACACATTTCAAGGGTTTCAGATGCAAGGACCCCATCTGAGTGGAGAAGTGCTGTATGTACTTCTAACACACACAGTTTCCCAAGGAGCCTAACATCCATTGTTGTTGTTGTTACGTGCCGTCGAGTCGGTTCCGACCCATAGCAACCCTGTACAGGGTTTCCGAGGCTGTTAATCTTTACAGGAGCAGAAAGCCTCATCTTTCTCCCGCAGAGCAGCGGATAGTTTCGAACTGCTGACCTTGAGGTCCGCAGCCCGATTCGTAACCACTACGCTACCAGAGCTCCTATTACAATGATATTTTTGATATACTGGGCTAAATAAACTATATTAAAGTTAACCTCAACGGCTGTTGTTTTTTCCAACATTAGGTATTAGAAAGACTTAAAGCTACTTCTGTGGCTCCAGTCTTGTTTCTCCTAAAAGGGACGACTCTTGACCCTGGCCAGCTGCAAACGCTGGGCCTGGCCTTCAGCCCCATGGCCAGTTCCTGCATGGGCACAACCTGGTCTCAATTCAACACAACAGGAGGACAGCAGCTTTGGGCAATTACCAATGGCCAAATCGGCCAGCTCTCCACATCACTACCTACATTTCCAAACTTCCTGTGCCCACCTTCACCGACCCAGCCCGCCAGCCCTGCTCCTCCCTGACTGGAGTGCTCCCGGCCCCGCCCCACAACTGGAGGCCAGAGGTCCTTTCCAGAAGGCGGCAGGGCTGGGGGCGAAGAGCGCGCAGAGGGCTGTCACCTTTGATCTGTTGCGGAACCAGCCCACTCCGGTGCTCGGCAAAGCTCTCCTGGGTCAAAACTGCAACAGAGCTCATCGTTGGTTGCACACCTACACACAGTCCGGGTACGTCACTGCAGCAGAAAAAAGGAGAGGAGATACCAGGGTCAGAGGGCAGGGAACACTCAGTGACCTAGGAGTCAGCTAGCCACACCTGCAAATGCTCTCAGCAAGCAATGATAGAGAAAACACAACGCAGGAGGAGGGTCTGGGTCACCCAGGCCTCACAGTGTCGCCGAGACTAAACCTTGCACCTCGCCCAGGCATGGAGCAGCGTCCGCACGACCTCGCTGCTCACAGTTCTAGACTCGACAATCTAAAGGCCCGGGCAGCAACAGTGCTGTGTTCTGGCCACCTCGTACAGCCAAGCCCAGCTGTCCCTCAGGCTCAGCCTGAGAGCCGTGGTGCTGTGTCTGGAACAGAGTCCTCGCTCGCGTCACCAAACAGCTGGGGTGATGAAGTCTGCTCCATCAGGACCACCCTGCCAGCGCGGTTGCCCACACTCACATATAAAGGGTGAAACTCCCCATTTCTGCCACATCCAGCCCCTCCCCCTCAGTGCAGGAGGGCTGCAGACACGACATTCAAACTCACCAGCAAAACGGTCAGTAGCCAGAGAGTCCGTCCTGAGGCACCTGTCAGCCTGCCAGCTTTTGCTGGTGTAGGGCAGGGACAAGAGAATCAGACAAGAGTTACTGAGGGCCATTTTATGCCCAAGCCCCCTTCCCTCCCTGGTCAGCAAAGGGCGAAATACTATTGCCATGTCTAGTCCCAGGCCCAGCACTGAGGCAAGGGTCTGGGGAGGTGGGGGTGGGGGTGGGGGTGTGGATGTGTGTGTGCGCGCGCGTGTGTGATGCTCAAGCCATCAGCTTCCAACCAGAAGCATCTAGAGTTTCAGAAGACAGCTTTTCAGGTAGCGGAGGGGGTGACCATTTGGTGGTTGGTGCCCTTTCCGCTTGTGCGATGTCTTTGGACAGCAGAGTCGGGGTGGACACAGGAGAGAAGGCTCTCCCGTGTTGCTAGAGTCCCCCGCTTCCTTCTAACCAACCGGGGACTCAGAAACCACACCTCGGCATCATAGTGGGGAGGGGACCCGCAAAGTACCAAGCACTAGCTGCTCTGTGACGTAAGCGTGTGGACCACCTCAGCTGGTATAGACCCCAAACTCTGTCTATACTGGGAGTTCATATGGTCTTTTGTAAAGTGCACCCCTCCTTCCTTGCCTATCAGCTTCGTGTGCTGTGTTGTATGTGTGGACACACTACATGAGAAAATACGGGCATAAGAGGTTTCAGGGCCCAGGAAAGGCACATAGTTGAAATGTCAGAACCAACAGTTGGAGAGCAGCCTTCCAACAAAGCTGTCGGTAAGACAAGGTTCAGGAGAAGGTTCTGTGTGGCATTCCTGCGGGTTGACCCCCATCTCACAGGAACCACGTGCCACTCTGAGGCTGATGGGACGGTGAGGACAAGAGCAACTCCTACAAACCCCAGAAGGTGAGCTTACCAGTCAGGTGAGGCCCACTGGTCCAGCCCTTCCACCCGCCCTCCTCCTGCACCTCCACCCACCTGCCTCTGAAAGCCCACTGACACCCCCACCTGCAAACTCCAGACCAGTTTGGTCCACATAAAACTTGCTCCCTTTAGGCCTCCACAAGCCTGGAGCAGGCCGCAGCTCTTGTCCCACACTGCCCGCCCCCAACACCTTCTGGAGATCATTCGAACAAGCCACAGGTAAAGCCACTTGGCCCAAGTGCCTTAAGGATAGGGCCTCAGCACACCTGCATTCCTGTAACATCCAACAAGGAAGAGCTGGGCCAAGCCTGTCTACTCTCCTCGCCCACGTGGGCAGCAGGAATGGGCAGGGAGAGTGGACCTCAGAAGGTAGCACACTGGTTTGACAGGAAGCACAGCCTCAGAGTCTCCATTCCCAACAGCACTCTTTCAGAATTAGCAACTCAAGGAACCCAGAGAGACAGTTTGGAAATTTAGGTTCTATGCCATCAAACAAGTAATTCAAAATCCATCTGTAAGATTTTGGCAGTCTGTGGTGCCCCTGGGCACCGGAGCAAGTCTCTATAAAAGGCCCTCGTTTCAGCCCTGCCATCGCTCCCAGTCAAAGCCTCTGGCTCCCCGTCTGCAGCAGCCATAGTACCACTTGGACATGCCTTCCACTCAGTTTTCTCACCTGCTACCTGAAGCTCCCAGGAGGCCCAGGGTAAGCCAATTACCAGCTACCAGCTGCCCTGTGTTTGCTCCTCGGCTTCTCACAGGAGCTGAGAAAACTGCCCAAGTCAGAGTGAAGGGCCTCAGCCACAACTCTCCCAGAGTCTTTGAACACCAGCGAGACAGGAACCCATGGCTTCCGCAGCCCCTCCCCCCCCAACTCCCCCCAAGTTTCGCCCAAACCTGCCACTTCTTTCCCCCTGCTGGCCGAAGAGCACAAGACCAACTCCTCCTTGCTCTCCACGGCCTCCTTCATCTGTCCCAGGACCATCCAGGTCCCCCCAGCTAGGGCTGCTCCAAACATCTTAGCCAGAGCGGGCTGTTGGCATTCAGGACCATCGATGTGCATTTCTCCAGCTCGACTTCAGATGTGTGGTGCTGGAGTTATGATAAGCACTCGACCACAAGGCTGGTGGTTCAAACTCACTAGTCACTCCTCAGAAACCCTATACAAGGTTACGAGACGTCAGAATCAACTCGATGGCACTTAACAAGAGTGTGATGGTATGGTACGAACAAATGTCTGACCTGGTACAACAAGCGAGCACCACTTTGCAACCAGCACCAAGACATTAAAGATGTCTAAGCAAATCTGAAAGTGTTTCATGCCTAGAAGAGTACACTACATACTACATACAAAGAAAACCAGAAGACGTGACGTTACATAGTCACTGTGCCTAACTGTGCCGACTATGTAAGCATTCATCTTGAAGACACCTCAGGAAGGAAACCAACTGGTTCATCATCTTGGAAAGGCCTGCATACAGCAAGGAACTACAGCTAAGGAAGAATAGCTCTCCCACCTACAGTAGCTGTCCAAGTGGTGCCCTAAAGAAGTTGGTAATGCGGGTGTTGTACATTTTTGCTTCTAAAAAAGGAATTTTAGTGGATTAGTTTTGCCAGTTACCTTTCAGAAGGAAAGGTCTCTGCAAAGAGAGACAGGGACCATCAGTACATCTCTAGGATTTTATTTTAGTCTTCAATTGAGAAATCTCAGTGCTTTGTACAGAAGGCAGGACTGGGCCCAACTTCTCCCCTTCTTCTCTTTCAAAGTTACAACTTGAATCCCACTGCCAGGCTGGGAAGGAAATTGTCTTCAAAGCACTCAGAATACCCACAGCCTTCGGAAAAAAATCCAAACCCACACAAAATTGCCTTCTATTCTCTCTACAGTAGGTGCGAGCAGGACTTGGGCCATCCTGGAAGTCAGCACCCAGCCTGCCACCTCAGCAGGACCCTCCCACAGGCCACGAGAGCCACAGGGGCGGGGGACTGGCTTAAAGGCACAGTACCCAATGGGCTCATCCAGCCTTTCATCCAAATTCGGTATTTTTCCGTAATGCACTTTTCATCCGCTAACCTGGGGTCTGTCCAAGTTGTACTCCAGTCCAAGAAGGCCACCGTCCCCGCACCCCTACAGTCCCAGCAGAGATGCGTGCAGCAAATGGGGGTGCAGGATAAGTCCCCTAGTCTGCAGGCCCCTTCTCCTTAGGTTTTCTGAGGCAAGGCTGCGCCCGTGGGTTTCCCCGGTAGGGGATGAGACGGGCCTACGCCGACCTCACCTACAAGCCACCACCGCAGACTACGACTGCGGCTGGGCCGGCAGAGGGGCCTTCGGCTTCTGGAGTCTGGACTGTCCCAGACCTGGGGGCCGGAGACCGCGAGAAGTGTCCCGGTGGTGGGCTGCGGTTCGGTCCCCGGCATTCTGACCCCGCAGAGCCAGATGGCGGGGCGCACACGTGGGGTGGGGGTCGCCAAGGGGCGCAGCCAAAGACAAGGCCCCCAGACAAGTCTAGGGTGGAGAGGAGGGAACGCGGGGAGAGGCGGGGACAGCCCGGGGGGCTCCGGCCAGACGGGCCAACGTCACCGACCTGAGCTCAGGTCGGCGCCCCTCCCCCGCGGCAGCACGGCGACCTCCTGGCCGAGGACGGTGCGTCCCCAGCAGTGAGGGCGCGGGCGGCCCGCGGGGCGCCGAGTTAGGAAAGTTTCTTGCACTTTTCCTCCAGGCAGCGCTGCGGCCCATGCGCAGTAGTGACACGTAGCCGGTACACCCTCCCCACCCCCGCCCGAGACGGGACGC